>NW_012121985.1:0-1359 GCF_000951035.1 Colobus angolensis palliatus
GACGGGCGGATCACGAGGTTAGGAGATCGAGACCATCCTGGCTAACACGGTGAAACCCCGTCTCTACTAAAAAATACAAAAAACTAGCCAGGCGAGGTGGCGGGCGCCTGTAGTACCAGCTACGCAGGAGAATGGCTTGAACCCGGGAGGCGGAGCTTGCAGTGAGCTGAGATCCGGCCACTGCACTCTAGCCTGGGCAACAGAGCGAGACTCCGTCTCAAAAAAAAAAAAAAAGAAAATGCAGAATAGCTAGATGTAGAATGTTTACAAAAACAAATAATGCAATTATAAGGATAAACATGGTTCACACCTGTAATCCCAGCACTTAGGGAAGCCAAGGTGGAAGGATCACTTGAGCCCAGAGTTTAAGAACAACTTAGGCAACATAGCGAGACCCTGTCTCTACAAAAAAAAAAAATAAAAATAAAGTTTTTTAATTAGCTAGATATAGCGGTGCATGCCTGTAGTCCCAGCTACTCAGGAGGTTGAGATGGGAGGATGGCTTGAGATGGGAGGATGGCTTAAGCCCAGGAGGTGGAGATTTCAGTGAGCCAAGAAAGTGCCACTGCACTCCAGCCTGGGCAACAGAGCCAGACTCTGTCTCAAAAAAAAAAAAAAAAAAAAATTCTGTAAGTAGGGCAGGTGCGATGGTTCATGCCTGTGATCCCAGCACTCTGGGAGGCCGAGGCAGGTGGGTCACTTGAAGCCAGGAGTTCGAGACCAGCCTGGCCAGCATGGTGAAACCGCATCTCTACTAAAAATATAAAAATTAGCCAGGCGTGGTGGCATACACCTCTAATCCCAGCTACTCCAGTGGCTGAGGCAGGGGAATCACTTGAACCCAGGAGGCAGTGGCTGCAGTGAGCTGAGATGGCACTACTGCACTCTTGTCTGGGCAACAGAGTGACTGAGACTCCATCTCAGGAAAAAAAAAAAAAAATCTGAGAGTATTATCACACGGGTCTTTAAGAAAAATAATTTTGAGAGAAAATGATTTCAACCTAGCCTTTTATACGGAGTCAAACTATCACTCACCTGTATAAATAAAATAAAGACATGTTAAATACTCAGAAGTATTATTGCCTATACACCAAAGACTCCTTGAAGATTTCCTTTAGCAAAATTTAATAAACAAAGAAAGAAGACCACCAAGCATGGAAGAAGGCAAACCTACTATCACTGAGAATCAGAAGAAACAACAGATTTAGACAACAACCCTATCATCACCCCCTGCAAGGACCGCAGATGTTGAAAATACAGAATAGCGGCCGGGCGCGGTGGCTCAAGCCTGTAATCCCAGCACTTTGGGAGGCCGAGACGGGCGGATCACGAGGTTAGGAGATCGAGACCATCCTGGCT
>NW_012121986.1:0-6285 GCF_000951035.1 Colobus angolensis palliatus
GAGTTCAGATATCTACCGACTTCAGCCTCCCAAAGTGCTGGGGTTACAGGCATGAGCCACCGCACCCGGCCTAGGATTTTAAATAGGTATTTAAATAGGTTTTTAAAACTTATTCAGCGCATGTGTGGCATAGTGAACTATATTGCTCACTTTTTTTTCTTTTTTTTGGCTGAGACGGACTCTTGCTCTGTCCCCCAGGCTGGAGTGCAGTGGCGCAATCTCGGCTCACTGCAAGCTCTGCTTACTGGGTTCACGCCATTCTCCTGTGGCCTCCCGAGTAGCTAGGACTACCGGCGGCCTGTCACCATGCCCAGCTAAATTTTTTGTATTTTTAGTAGAGACGGGATTTCACCTTGTTAGCCAGGATGGTCTTGATCTCCTGACCTCGTGATCCGCCCGCCTCGGCCTCCCAACGTGCTGGGATTACAGGTGTGAGCCACTGCACCTGGCCCTGTTGCTCACTTCTTAAGCCTGTTTCCCAGATAGGATTGAAGAAATATGCCAGTTATTACAAGTGTTTTTACTACATTTCTTCTTGCTTTATGAATTGCTGTGTCAACTGCAGTAAAGCTGTGAAAATATTTCCTAGAACACTCTATTCTGCCATACTCTTTTGTGAATTTGTTTTAAAATCTAGTGTTTGCTCTTTAGCAAAATGTGACTGGAAAATCTAAGATTCTGCTGTGGACAATTTTTCCCCTTTGTGGATGAATAGTAATGAGTTGTCAGGGCTTCTGACTCTTAAGTGCTGAAGTCTGTATAGTCCTGTGTTCAAAACAACCTGGCTTTTTTGCCTTTTTCACTTGTAACATGATCAATTGGTGTTCATAACAACAAAATACCTTATTTTAGCCATTTTCTTAATTGATACTAAATACTTACATAATGCCAAGTTAAAAGATAACAAGTATCTGGTGAAAACTTTAATTATTAAATCGATTTTCTTTTATTCTGATATAGCTGAATTTTAAGATCATTCTATTTTTATTTACTTACAGTCATTAATTGACCAATAATCGTTTTTGTTGTTGTTGTTGTTGTTATTGTTGCTACTACTCATGGGAAAGTATCTTCAAGCTGGGCCTGGTTACACTGAATGTTTGTGTGCTGAGCAGCCCTCTGATTTCTATTTTTGTGATCTGATGTGAGCCCTTCGCATGCCTCTATCTAAGTAGAACTTAGGTTAAATTCCTGCATTTCAAATAGCTGGCCGTTAATAGGTTCGTTAACATATTTCACAGTGTTTTAGTCTGGAAGTCTGAGGTGTGTTTACTGATGTGTAAATTCATTTTTAAAAGGCAATGAGAAATGTCCAGAGTGACATTGAGAATGGCCTAAAATAAAAATGGTGCAAAGTTGTCCTTGTCTTGCCAGTTTAGAAAGGTTATTGTCATCGCTGTATACCTGATACCATACAAAACATGCTCATCAGCTTCCACAAAAGAAGCTCTTTATCAGATTCAAGGCCAGCTTTCATTCTAGTCTTTTTGTTTGCTTTCTCTCTACCTCAGGAACCATGGAAGTCATGTGTAATCAAGGGATGATATGGTATTTGTGTTTGTTATTTTTTTTTGACATTTATATTTTAATCTTGAGTTTATACATTTTTTTGTCAAGTTGTTACTATAATATTTAAGAAAATAGTATCATTCATGTTTTCATTAACCTAAAATAAGTTTTCTTCCTTGCTTATCATCCTTTAGTTCTTGTCCATATTCATACGTAGCATTACTGTTCAGCAATTCATTCAACCAATATTGGATATTTATTGAGAACCTACTACGCTTCCTGTTATGTTCCTATGCCAGGCACATAACAGGAAAAATAACTGAACAAAACAAATAAAAATCTCTGCCCTGGTAGACGTTGCATTATAATAATCAGTAGGTACATGTATTTTATGCGTTCTGTTTTTTCATGTATATTTCAAACATTTCCCCGTTTTTACTTTGTTCTCATAAATACTTTAAATGGCTGTGTAGCATGCCATCTTGTTTTTGAACTGTAATTTGCTTAAGCTTTCTCCGTTGGGCATTTAAGTGAGTACCTATGTATTACAGTTGTTGAGGGACTGGTTACATTGTTGTGAATGTCTTTATGGATATGACTTTTGTGTCTGATGGGCCTTGTCCAGAGTCTGGGCTAGTTGTCAGATGATTGGGTTCCAGTCCCATTTTTTCCATTTAATATAATATCATCTCAGATAAGTCCCTCAGCATCTCTATGCTTGAATTTCCTCATTTGTAAAATAATGATAACACCTCCTTCACAACATTAAATGTGATGATAATGCAGATAAAGTGCCTGGAGCATGAATGTTCAAACCGATTTTGCTTGGTCATGGTAGATGTGGGGCAAAAGCGGAGGGATGGGAATATTTCTTGTCTTGGTTCCTTAAAACACATTCTCAGGGTTGTGTGTCTTGAATCATAGGGTAGGAGGCTACACATGGAGGATGGTTCTGGGCAATATGTTGCTGACTGGTGCCTCTGAGTGTGCATATGATATTGGGTCATATACTTTGGATTATTTTACCTTCCCCTAGAGCCTCTGGTTCCCTTCTCCTGGGGCCCATCAAAAGAAAAGTAAAAATAAACACAAAATGAACTTTGAATTGGAGCCAGGAAAAAGATACAGGGAAATAATAGCTTGTCTGTACCTGTATTTGTGGTTGACTACAATGTTTGGTCTTATGCCTATGTTAATAGCACTACTTAGTGTTCACTTGTTTTGGGGGTTCTTGTTCTTGAGATACCTCCGTACTTTAATTTTGCCTTGCTCCAATCTAATTATTTATATATTTATTTATTTATTGCTTTTTCTTTGCCCTTGCTGCTCTAGGAAAAATTTGAAGGATTAGATTTGTCTTCCCCAAAGCGGGAAGAATTATAGGAAAGATTTGAAAAAGGTGCGGAATGAGGAAGGAGCATTTTGCTCCTCCTGAAATGTATCTGCCCTCTAACTTTATTTCTTAAACTGACGTGAACTGTCAAAACATGAAGTTCCGTTTCTATCACAAATCTTTATAAACATTAATGATTTCCACCGGGCCCAGTGGCTCACGCCTGTATTCCCAGTACTTTGGGAGGCAAGGCAGGCGGATCACCTGAGGTCAGGAGTTCAAGACCAGCCTAGCCAACATGATGAAACCCCATCTCTACTAAAAATACAGAAATTAGCTGAGCATGGTGGTGCATGCCTGTAGTTCCAGCTACTTGGGAGGCTGAGGCATGAGAATCGCCTGAACCTGGGAAGCAGAGATTGCAGTGAGCTGAGATCACCACCACTGCACTCCAGCCTCGGCAACAGGGTGAGACTCTGTCTCAGAAAAACAAAAACAGACCAGGCGCGGTGGCTCACGCCTGTAATCCTAGCACTTTGAGAGGCCAAGGCGAGCGGATCACAAGGTCAGGTGATTGAGACCGTCTGGCTAACACAGTGAAACCCCGTCTCTACTAAAAATACAAAAAATTGGCCGGGCATGGTGGCGGGCGCCTATAGTCCCAGCTACTCAGGAGGCTGAGGCAGGAGAATGGCATGAACCCGGGAGGCGGAGCTTGCAGTGAGCCAAGGTGGCACCACTGCACTCCAGCCTGGGCAACAGAGTGAGACTCCGTCTCAAAAAAAACCATGAATGATTTCACAGTAATGACCATGTTATTCACCATAAATAGAGAAAAATACAGGCAGGATGAGCAAGAGGTTTGTTTGGAGATTTTAACAGGAAAACAGAGCTGTTCTTATAATTGTGAAGAAAGTGTGGTCTCTATTTGGAAAAGTTGTTCTCTTTGACTAGCAGTTTCTTTGCCTGGTCAGCTCTACCTGCTGTCATGTCTTTTATTCCTTATTTTAGGCCGGTAACAGTCTCTTCAATTCTGTCGCCATCCTTTCCAGAAGTCTGTAGATAACCTTACCTCTTTTTACAAGAAATCTTTCTAATGCCATCAAGCTTGGTTTCCTAGATTCTCTATCTTACTTGTTAGTACCACCATCCATCAACCTGGAAATAGAGGATTGACCCTCTACCCCTTGTTTACGTGAATCCCTCCCTGATCCCCAGTCTGTCACTCTTGCCTCTGTACCACTATACTTGTTTCTTGGTGCGTACTTACAATGTTTGCCAATTAGTTGTAAGCTAGGATGTAAACTCTTTGAGATAGAGGTCCATATTTTTTCTTTACATAACAGCACGTAGCGGAAATGCCTGGTTATGTTATGTTCTCAGTAAGTGTTGCTTTTTAATGTGTCTAAGCCCAGGCCAATAAATGCACAGTTGAAAATTTAACTCCAAACCTCTACTTCTGTGTGCTCCAGTTTGTAAACAGAAGACATTCTCTTCAAAGTACTTTTTCATGAAGCCAGCTGACCTCCAAATAAAGGTGGTATAAACCTGGCTGGGTGCGGTGACTCACGCCTGTAATCCCAGCACTTTGGGAGGCCAAGGTGGGCGGATCATGAGGTCAGGAGATCGAGACCATCCTGGCTAACACGGTGAAACCCCATCTCTACTAAAAATACAAAAAAATTAGCTGGGCGTGGTGGTGGGCTTCTGTAGTCCCAGCTACTCAGGAGGCTGAGGCAGGAGAATGGCGTGAACCTGGGAGGCGGAGCTTGCAGTGAGCCAAGGTTGCACCACTGCACTCCAGCCTGACAGAGACTCCATCTCAAAAAAAAATTTTTTTTTGAGGTAATAATCACATAACCTAAAACTAACCATTTGAAGTATACAATTCAGTGGTATTTAGTACATTCACAATGTTATGCAACCATCGTCTTCATCTTGTTCCAGAACATTTCATTACCTCAAAAAGAAACCTAGGCTGGACGCAGTGGCTCACGCCTGTAATCCCCACACTATGGGAGGCCGAGGCAGGCATTAGAGACCAGCTTGGCCAACATGGTGAAACCCCGTCTCTACTAAAAATACAAAAAATTCGCCGGGCATGGTGGCGGGCGCCTGTAGTCCCAGCTACTCGGGAGGCTGAGGCAGGAGAATGGCATAAACCCGGGAGGCAGAGCTTGCAGTGAGCTGAGATCCGGCCACTGCACTCCAGCCTGGGCGACAGGGAAAGACCCTGCCCCAAAAAAAAAAAAAAACCTGCATAAAAACAGAAGAAACTTACTTGAGACAGAGTGTTGCTCGTCCCCCAGGCTGGAGTGCAGTGGCGTGATCTCAGCTTACTGCAACCTCTGCTTTCCAGGTTCAAGCAATTCTCCTGCCTCAGCCTCCCTGAGTAGCTGGGATTACAGGGGTGCCCCCCCATGCCTGGTTTTTTTTTTTTTTTTTGTATTTTTAGTAGAGATGGGGTTTCACCATGTTGGCCAGGCTGGTCTTGACCTCCGGACTTCAGGTGACCCGCCTGCCTCGGCCTCCCAAAGTGCTGGGATTACAGGGGTGCCTGGCCAAAACCCTTATTTTTAAGAAATGAGATAAACTGGAGAGAAATAGGACCCTTAGAGTGTGAGATTTGGCTGATCTCATTTATCATCTGGGGGCCCTTGAGTCTGGAGTAATAGCTGTCTCTCATCGATCACCCTAAAATGACAGGTTCTGTTTGTGTACACAGAGCTTAGGATTCATTTTCCTGACCCCTCTTCCCTTTAAAAATTTGACGTAATAATCAGCCGGGCACAGTGACTCACACTTGTAATCCCAGCACTTTGGGAGGCCGAGGTGGGCGAATCATGAGGTCAGGAGATCAAGACCATCCTGGCTAACACGGTGAAACCCCATCTCTACTAAAAATACAAAAAAATTAAAACTAGCCGGGCGTGGTGGCGGGCGCCTGTAGTCCCAGCTACTCAGGAGGCTGAGGCAGGAGAATGGCGTGAACCTGGGAGGTGGAGCTTGCAGTGAGCCAAGGTTGTGCTACTGTGCTCCAGCCTGACAGAGACTCCATCTCAAAAAAAAATTTTTTTTTGAGGTAATAATCACATAACCTAAAACTAACCATTTGAAGTATACAATTCAGTGGTATTTAGTACATTCACAATGTTATGCAACCATCGTCTTCATCTTGTTCCAGAACATTTCATTACCTCAAAAAGAAACCTAGGCTGGACGCAGTGGCTCACGCCTGTAATCCCCACACTATGGGAGGCCGAGGCAGGCATTAGAGACCAGCTTGGCCAACATGGTGAAACCCCGTCTCTACTAAAAATACAAAAAATTCGCCGGGCATGGTGGCGGGCACCTGTAGTCCCAGCTACTCTGGAGGCTGAGGCAGGAGAATAGTGTGAACCCGGGAGGCGGAGCTTGCAATGAGCCGAGATCGTGCCACTGCA
>NW_012121987.1:0-1210 GCF_000951035.1 Colobus angolensis palliatus
CACAGTAGCTCACGCCTGTAATCCCAGCACTTTGGTAGGCCGAGGCAGGTGGATCACCTGAGGTCAGGAGTTTGAGACCAGCCTGGCCAACATGGCGAAACCCTGACTCTACTAAAAATACAAAAAATTAGCTGGGTGTAGTGGCAGGCGCCTGTAATCTCAGCTACTCTGGAGGCTGAGGCAGGAGAATTGCTTGAACCCAGGAGGCAGAGGCTGCAGTGAGCCGAGATCGTGCCATTGCACTGCAGCCTGGGCAATAGAGCAAGACTCTGTCTCAAAAACCAAACCAAACCAAAACAAACTCCATCTCACGTATTTGTTCATTGTCTATTTCTCCTCCTACATAGAATGGAAGCTCCATGAAAGCAGAGGAGAAACTGCTTATCTTGTTTGCTGTGGTTTCTCGAGTAGCCACAGGCACTTTAGGTAGTAGGTGTTCCGTATTCAAATGATGGAATTAAAGATTGACTCTGAACTCTCAAAGGTAAATAGATTTTCATTTTAGTGCAGGAAAATAAACACTCATATGTCATGCCCATTCTTCAGGCCTGAACCAAAGGGGAACCTGTCAGAGGATAGGAAATGAGATCTCAGCAGTATCTGTTACTATTTGCAATTTTCAAATACATAAAGAGAAAAGTATGTTTTGTCTTTTTGATATGTGAGGATTTTCTAGAAAGGAAAGGCTTCTACTCTTATTGAAGGCAGGAGTATATACCATGCTATCAGAATTGGATTTTAAAATCAGCCCGGCTGGATAGTAGCTTCAAACTGCAGCCAGGGTGATGTGTTACATGAGTTTAGCTTTACTTTGAGTGTTAAAAGAACAAGTTTGCCAGAAGCATGAGTTGTTGAAAAACCATCAGAACGTTACAATGTAGGAGAAAAATGTAGTGAAAATTCCAGTATATAATGTCCAAATAGTTCCTTTTTCTGGAGGCTTTAAACATTTTCTTAGGTAATTTGCGAAGACTGTTGGAGAGTATAGAAAATATGTGTAAAGTTAAAACTATATTGAGAATTATGAGCAGATGATTAAGGAAATCTGGACATCCTTTTTTAATTCTTTGTATCTTTCTTTAATATGCTAGTAGTTGAGTTTTCCATAGAATTAGGACATCTATTTAGGCAGATCTCATTGGGATATTCCTTGGGATATCTTGATTCAGGGTTTTCTTCTTCTTCTTCTGCTTTTTTTTTTTTTTTTTGA
>NW_012121988.1:0-858 GCF_000951035.1 Colobus angolensis palliatus
TCTCAGAAAGCTTCTTTTTGGTTTATTATCTAAGGATATTTCCTTTGACACCAAAGGATTCAATGTGCTCCCAAATATCCTGTTGCAGATTCCATTAAAACAGGGTTATCAAACTGCTCAGTGTAAATAATGGTTTAAGTCTATTAGGTGAATTCACACATCACAAAGAATTTTCTCAGAAAGCTTCTTTCTAGTATTTAACTGAGGATATTTACTTTGTCACCATAGGTTTCAATGTGATCCGAAATATCCCTTCTCAGTTTCCCCAAAAACAGTGCAACCAAACTTCTAAAGGAAAAGAATTACATAACTCTTTGAGATAAGTTAACTCTTCACAAAGCAGTTTCTCAGAAAGCCTTTTTCTACTTTTTATATGAGGATATTTCCATTGACACAATAAGCTCCTGTGTACTCCAAAATATCCCATTGCAGATTCTAAGAACAGTGTTATCACACTGCTAAATGAGAAGAACAGTGTAAGTCTGTGAGATGAATTCAAACATCACAAAGAAGTTTCGCAGAAAGCTTCCTTTTGCTTTTTATCTGAGGATGTTTCCTTTTTCACCATAGGCTTCAATGCGCTCCCATACATCCTCTTGCATTTTCCATGAAAACAATGTTAACAAACTGCTTTATGAAAAGACTGGTGTAACTCTGTTAGTTTCATTCACACATCACAAAGCAGTTTCTCAGAAAGCTTCCCTTTAGTTATCATATGAGGATATTTCCTTTGTCACCACATGCTTCAATGCAATTCAAAATGTCCCTTCTGAAATTCTCCAAAAACATTTCTGGAAACTGCTCCATGAACAGAAAGTTGTAGCTCTGTGAAGTAAATTCACACATCAGAAACAAGTT
>NW_012121988.1:2363-4799 GCF_000951035.1 Colobus angolensis palliatus
ATATCCCATTACAGATTCGACAAAAACAGTGTTACCAAACTGCTCAATGAAAAGAAAGATTTAACCCTGTGAGATGAATTCACCCATCACAAAACCGTCTCTCAGAAAGATTCTTTTTAGTTTTAATCTGAGGATATATCCTTTTCCACTATAGGCATCTCTGTGCTTCGACTATTCCTTTGTAGATTTTACAAAAACAAGGCTAACAAACTGCTCAAAGAAAAGAATGCTTTACCTCTGGGAGATGAATTCACCCATCACAAAGAAATTTCTCAGAAGGCTCCTTTCTACCTTTCATCTGTGCAAAATATTTACTTTTCTACCATCAGCCTCAAGTCATTCCCAAATATCCCTTCTCAGACACCACAAAAACAGTGATGCCCAACCGATCAATCAAAAAAATAGTTTATCTGTATGAATTGAATGCACACATCACAAAACAGTTTCTCAAAAACCTTTCCTGCAGTTTTTATTTGAAGATATTTCCTTTGTCACCATCAGCCTCTCTGAGCTCCCGAATATCCCTTTCCAGATTCCCCAAAAAGAGTGCTTTTAAACTGCTCAATTAAAGTAAAAGTGTAACTCTGTGAGATGAATTCATGCATCACAAAGCAGTTTCTCATAATGCTTCTTTCTAGTATTTATCTGAGGATGTTTCTTTTTTCCCATAGGCCTCAAGGCACTCCCAAATATCACTTTGCAAATCCAGGAAAGCAGTTTTAGCTAACTGATCCATGGAAAGTTTTGTGTAAATCTGTGACGTGAATTAAACCATCACAAAGCAGTTTCTCAGAGAGCTTCTTTCTATTTTATATGTGAGGATATTTCCTTTATCACCGTAAGCTTCAATGCACTCCTAAATATTCCATTGCAAATTGAAAGACAACTGTGTTAGCAAACTGCTCAATGAAAAGAACAGTTTAGCTCTGTGAGATGAATTTGCATATCAGAATGCAGTTTCTGAGAAAGCTTCTTTCTAGTTTTTATGTTAGGATATTTCCTTTTTCACCATAGGTTTCAAAGCTCTCACAGATATCCCTTTGCTGATTCCAAAAAAACAGTCCTAGGAAACTGCTACAAGAAAAGAAAGGTGTAAGTCTGTGAAATGAATTCACACATCACAAAGAACTTTCTCAGAAAACTTCTTTCTAGTTTTTATCTGAGGATAGTTCCTTTTTCACCATTTGCCTCAATGTGCTCATGAATATCCCTTTGGAGAACTCCAGGAAAATAGTGTTAACACACTGCTCCATAAAAAGAAAAGTGTAAATCTGTGACTTGAATTCACACATCACAAAGCAGTTTCTCAGAAAGCTTCTTTTTTGTTTTTCTCATAGGAGATTTCCTTTTTCACCATACACTTCAGTGTTCTCCCAAATATCCTATTGCAGATTCCACGAATACGGTGTTATCAAACTGCTCAGTGAAAACAACAATGTAACTCTCTGAGATAAATTCACACAACATGATGTAGTTTTTCAGAAATCTTCCTTCTAGTTTTTAATTGAGGATATTTCCTTTGTCACCATAGACTTCATTGTGACCCACAATATCTCTTCTCAGATTTCCCAAAAAACAGTGCTACCAAACTGTTACATTAAAAGAATATTGTAACTGTGAGATGAATTCACATATCACAAAGTTGTTTCTCAGAAAACTTCTTTCTAGTTTTTATCCGAGTACATTTCCTTTTTCACCATATTAATCGATGCGCACCCCAATATCCCATAGCAGATTAATCCAAAAAAGTGTTAGCAAACTTCTCAATGAAAAGAACTGTGTAACTCTGTGAGGTGAGTTTAAAAATCACAAAGCAGGTTCACAGAAAGCTTCTTTTTGGACTTTTATCTGTGGATATTTCCTTTGTCATCACAGGCTTCAATGCACTCCCAAGTATCCTATTGCATATTGCACAATAACTATGTTATCAAGCTGCTCAATGAAGATAACAGTTATACTCTGTAAGATGAATTCACACATCACAAAGCTGTTTTTCAGAACGATTCTTTTCTTTTTATCTGTGGAAAGTTCATTTTTCACTATACGCATGAAAGGGCTCCAGAATATCTCATTGCAGATTCCATGAAAGAAGTGTTAGCACATTGATCCAGGAAGAGAAAGGTGTTACTCCAAGAGATAAATTCACACATCACAAAGAACTTGCCTAGAAAGCTTCTTTCTAGTTTTTATCTGAGAATATTTTATTTGTCAACATTGGCTTCAATGTGATCCAAAATATCCCTTCTCAGATTTCCCAAAAACACTGCTGAGAAGCTGTTTCATGAAGAGAATCGTGAAACTTTGTGAGATGAATTAATACATTGGAAAGTCGTTTCCCAGAAAGCTTCTTTCAAGTTTTTATATGAGGATATTTCCTTTGTCACCGTATGTCTCAAAGAACTCTGAAGTATCCCATTGCAGATTCCAAGAAAACAG
>NW_012121988.1:5139-11740 GCF_000951035.1 Colobus angolensis palliatus
TGAGAATATGTACTTTGTCATGACAGGCTTCATTGCTCTCTCAAATATCCTAGAGCAGATACCACGAAAATGGTGTTATCAAACTGCTCATTGAAAGGAATGCTGTAGTTCTGTAAGATGAATCTACACATCACAAACTAGTTTCTCAGAAAGCTTCTTTCTAGTTTTTATCTGAGGACATTTCCTTTGTCACTATAGGCCTCAATGCACTCCCAAATGTCCCATTACATATTCCATGAAAACAGTTCTGGCATACTGCTCCATGAAAAGAACGATGTAACCCTGTGAGATGAACTAAGACATCACAAAGACCTTTCTAAGAAAGCTTCTTTCTCATTTTTAACTGAGGATATTCACTTTGTCACCAGAAGCTTCAAAGTGATCCAAAATATCCGTTCTCAGATTTCCCAAAAACAGTGCTGCCAAACTGCTCCATGAAAAGTATTGTGTAACTCTCTGAGATGTATTATCACATCACAAAGCTGTTTCCAATAAAGCTTCTTTCTAGTTTTTGTATGATGATTTTCCTGTCACTGTAAGCTTCAATGCGCTCCCAAATATCCCATTGCAGATTCCAGGGAAACTGTGTTAGCAAACTGCTCATTGAAAAGAACAGTGTAACTCTGAGATGAATTCACACTTCACAAGGACCCTTCTCAGAAAACTTCTTTCTAGTTCCTGCCTGAGGATATTTCCTTGTCACCATAGGCTTCAATATGATCCAAAATATGCCTTCTCAGATTCACCAAAAACAGTGCTACCACACTGTTCCATGGAAAGAATCATGTAATTCTGTGAGATGAATTAATACATCACAAAGTGGTTTCTAAGAAAGCTTCTTTCTATTTTTTATCTGAGGATTTTCCTTTATCACCATAGGGCTTAGAGCACTCCCAAATATACCTTGGCAGATTCCAAAATAATAGCACACTGCTCTGTGAAAAGTAAGGTGTAACTCTGTGAGATGAATTGACATATCAAAAAGTAGTTTCTCAGAAAGCTTCTTTTTGTTTTATCTGAGGATATATCTTTTGTCACCATAGGCTTCCATGCACTCTCAAATACCCTATTGCAGATTCCACGAAAAAAGTGTTATTCAACTGCTCAATGAAAAGAGCAGTGTAACTCTGTGAGATGAAATCACACATCATGAAGCAGCCTTCTCAGAAAGGTTCCTTCTAATTTTTACCTGAGGATACTTCCTTCTTCGCTATAGGCCTCAATGCATTCCCAAATGTCCTTTTCCAAATTCCAGGAAAACCGTGTGAGCAGACTGCTCCATGAAAAGAAAGGTGTATCACCTTGAGGTGAATTCACAAATCACAAAGCAGTTTCTCAGAGAATTTCTTTCTAGCTTTTGTCTGAGGATATTTACTTTGTCACAGTAGGCTTCAATGACATCAAAATATACCCTCTCAGATTGACCAAAAACTGTGCTAAAAACTGCATCATGAAAAGAATTGTGTAATCTGTGAGATGAATTAAAACATCAAAAGCAGTTTCTCAGAAAGCATCTTTCTAGTTTTTATATGAATGAATTTCCTTTCTCACCACAAGCTTCAATGTGCTCTGAAATATCCCATCGCAGATTCTGAGAAAACAGTGTTAGCAAACTGCTCAATGAAAAAAACAGTGTAACTCTGTGAGGTGAACACACACATCACAAAGAAGTTTCTCTGAAAGTTTCTTTCTAATTTTAATCTGAGGATATTTACTTTAACACCATATGATCCAAAATACCCCTTCTCACATTCCCCAAAAACAGGGCTACCAAACTGATTCATGAGAGCAAAGATGTAATTCTGTGAGATGATTTCAGAAATCACAAAGCAGTTCCACAGAAAGCTTCTTTCTAGTTTTTCTCTCAGGATATTTCCTTTGTCACCATAAACTTCAATGCACTCCGAAGTATCCCATTGCAGACTCCAAGAAAACCGTGTTATAAAACTGAACAATGAACAAAACAGTGTAACACTGTGAGATCAATTCAAACATCACAAAGTGGTTTCTCATAAAGCTTCTTTTTGGTTTTCCTATGAGGATATTTACTTTGTCACAATATTCTTACTTACACTCCCAAATATCCTATTGCAGACTCCAGAAAAACAGTGTTATAAAAAGGCTCAAAGAAAAGCATGACTTAGCTCTATGATAGGAATTCACTAATCACAATGGAGCTTCTCAGAGTGTTTCTTTCTAGTTTTTATCTGAGGATATTTCCTTTGTCACCATAGGCTTCAATGCAATCCAAAACATCCCTTCTCAGATTCTGCATAAACAGTGCTACCAAACTGCTCCACAAAAAGAATCGTGTAACACTGTGAGATGAATTCATAAACCACAAAGCATTTTCTCAGAAATCTTCTTTCTAGTTTTTATCTCAGAATATTTCCTTTTTCATAATAGGCCTCAATGTGCTCCCAAATATCCCTTGGCAGACTCCACAAAAACAGAGTTAACAAACTGTTCCATGAATAGAAAAGTGTAACTCTGTGAGATGAATTCACACATCACAAAGAACTTTATCAGAAAGTTTCTTTTTAGTTTTTATCTGAGGATATTTTCGTTGTCGCCATAGGCTTCAATGTGATCCAAAATATGCCTTCTAATATTCCCCAAAAACAGTGCTACTGAACTCATCCATGAAAATAATCATGTAAATCTTGGATTAAAACATCACAAAGCATTTTCTCAGAAAGCTTCTCGCTAGTTTTTATATGATGATATGCTGTTTGTCACCCTAAACTTCAATGCACTCCGAAATATCCCATTGCAGATTTGAAATAAACAGTGTAAGGAAACTGCTCACTAAAAATAACAGTGTAGCCCTGTGAGTTGAATTCACACATCACAAAGCAGTTTCTCACAAAGCTTCTTTCCATTTTTTATCTGAGGATAATTCCTTTTTCATCATAGGACTCAATGCACTCGTACATATCCCTCTGTATATTCCACAAAAACAATGTTAGCAAACTGCTCCTAGAAAAGAAAGATGTAACTCTGTGCGATGAATTCACACATCACTAAGAAGATTCTCAGAAAGCTTCTTTCTGGTTTTTAAATGAGGATATTTCCTTTGTCACCATAGACTTCAAAGCAATCCTAATTATCCCTTCTCAGATTCCCCAAAAACACTGTGACCAAACTGCTGCATGAAAAGTACTGTGTAACTCCGTGAGATGGATTCACACATCACAATGCAGTTTCTCAGAAAGCTTCTTTCTAGCTTCTTTCTGAGGATATTTCCTTTGTCACCATAAGATTCAATGTGCTCCGAAATATCCCATTGCAGATTCCAAAAAAACAGTGTGAGCAAACTGCTCAATGAAAAGATCAGTATAAGTCTGTGAGATGAGTTCACACATCACAAAGCAGTTTTTATTTGATTATATTTTTATTTGATTATTTTTTCTTTTTTCCATTGGCTCCAATGTGCTCCCAAATATCTTACTGCAGGTTCCATGAAAACAGTGTCGGCAAACTGCTCTTTGAAAAGAACGGTGTAATTCTGTGTGATGAATTGACACATCACAAAACTCTCTCTCAGAAAGCCTCTTCGTAGTTTTTATCTGAGTATACTTTCTTTGTCACCATAAGCTTCAATGTGATCCAAAATGGACCTTCTCAGTTTCTTCTAAAACAGTGCTACCAAACTGATCCATTAGAAGAATCATGTAACTCTGTGAGATGAATTAGCACATCACAAAGCAGTTTCTCAGAAAGCTTCTTTCTAGTTTTTATATGAAGATATTTCTTTAGTTACCTTAAGTTCAGTGCTCTCTGAAATATCCCCTTGCAGATTCCAAGAAAACAGTGTTAGCAAACTGATCATGAAAAGAACAGTGTAACTTTGTGAGATGAATTCAAACGTCACAAAGCAGTTTCTCAGAAAGTTTCTTTTGGCTTTTTATCTGAGGATGTTTCCTTTATAACCATAAGCTTCAATGTGCTCCCAAATTTCCTATTGCAGATTCCATGAAAACAGTGTTAACAAACTGCTCAAAGGAAAGAAAATTGTATCACAGTGAGATGAATTCACAAATCAAAAAGCAGTTTCTCAGAAAGCTTCTTTCTACATTTTCTTTGAGGATATTCCTTTTATCATCATAGGCCTCATAGCGATTGGGAATATCCCTTTGCTGATTTCACAAAAACAGTTTTAGCAAACTGCTTCATTGAAAGAAAGGTGTAACTTTATGAGATTAATTCATACATCAAAAAGAAGTTTTACAGAAAGCTTCTTTCCAGTTTGTATCTGAGGGTATTTCCTTTGTCAACCATAGGCTTCAATGTGGTCCCAGTTATCCCTTCTCAGATTCCTGAAAAACAGTGCTACCAAACTGCTCCATGAGCAGAATCATGTAACTCTGTGTGATGAATTCAGAAAACACAAAGCAATTTCTGAGAAGGCTTTTTCTTCGTTATTGTCTGAGGATATTTCCTTTGTCACCATAAGCTTCAATGTGCTCTGAAATATCCCATTGCAGATTCAACGAAAACAGTGTTTGTGTTATCAAACTGCTGAATGAAAAGAATACTATAGCTCTGTGAGATGAATTCACACATCACAAAGCAGTTTCTCTGAAAGCTTCTGTCTACTTTTTATCTGAGGTGTTTCCTTTGTCACCATAGACTTCAATGCCAACCAAAATATCCCTTCTCAGGTTCCCTAAAATCAGTACAAAATATCTGATTGATGAAAAGAAAGGTGTAACTCTGTGAGATGAATTCACAAATCAGAAAGCAGTTTCTCAGAAAGCTTCTATCTAGTTTTGTCTGAGGATATTTCCTTTTTCACCATAAGCTTCAAAGCTCTCTGAAATATCCCCTTGCAGATTCCACGAAAATGCTGTGATCAAACAGCTCAATGAAAAGAAGTGTAACTCTGTGAGATAAATTCAAAAATCAAAAAGCAGTTTCTCAGAAAGCTTCTTCCTAGTTTTTCTCTGAGTATATTCCCCTTTTCACTATAGTCCTCAATCCACTCTCAAATATCCCTTTGTAGATTGCAGGAAAACAGTGTTTGCAAACCACTCAGTGAAAAAAACAGTGTAACTTAGTGTGATGAATTCACCCATCATGATGCAGTTCCCAGAAATCTTCTTTCTAGTTTTTATCTGAGAATATTTAGATTTTCAACATAGGCCACAATGCACTCCAAAATATCCATTTGCAGATTCCACAAAAACAGTGTTAGTAAATGGCTCCATGTAAACAAAGGTGTAACTCTGTGAGATGAATTCACACATCACAGAGAACTTTCTCAGAAACCTTCTTTCCAGTTTTTATCTGAGAATATTTACTTTGTCAACCTAGGCTTCAATGTGATCCAAAATACTCCTTCTCAGATTCCCCAAAAACTGTGCTATGAAACTGATCTATTAAAAGAATCGTGTAACTCTGTGAGAAGAATTCAAAATGACAAAGCGGTTTCTCAGAAAGCTTCTTTTTTTTTTTTTTTACCTGAGGATATATCCTTTGACACCATAGGCTTCAATGCACTCTCAATTATCTAATTGCACATTCCACGACAACAGTGTTAACAAACAGCTGTAGCAAAAGAATGCAGTAAATCTGTAAGATGAATTCACCCATCACAAATGAATTTCTCAGAAATATTCCTTCGAATTTTTATCTTTGGATATTTCCTTTGTCACCATAAACGTCAATGTGATCCAAAATATTCCTTCTCAGATTTCCAAAAAGAGTGATACCAAACTTGTCCATCAAAATAATCATGTAACTCTGTATGATGAATTCACAAATCACAGAGCAGTTTCTCAGAAATTTTCTTTCTAGCTTTAGTCTGAGGATATTTCCTTTTTCACCATAGTCCTCAATTCGTTCGCGAATATACTTTTGCAGATTTCATGAAAATGGTGTGAGCAAACTGCTCCATGAAAAGAAAGATGAAAATCTGTGAGACGGATTCACGTATCACAAAGCAGTTTCTCAGCAAGCTTCTTTTTGGTTTCTGTCTGAGGATATTTCCTTTGTCACCATACGCTTCAATGAGCTCCCAATTATACTATTGCACATTCCTTGAAAATCGTGTTAGCAAACTACTGCAAGAAAAGAATCATGTAAATCTGTGACTTGAATTCACACAACACAAAGCATTTTCTCAGAAAGCTTCTTCCTAGCTTTTAATCTGAGGATATGTCTTTTGTCATCATAGGTAGGCCTCAATGGGCTCCCAAATATACCTTTGTAGATTTCATGAAAAGAGGGTGATCAAACAGCTCAATGAATTCACACATCACAAAGCAGTTTCACAGAAACCTTCTTTTTGATTTTTATCAGAGGTTATTTCCTTTATCATCATAATCTTCCATGCACTCCCAAATACCCCTTTGTGGATTCCACAAAAACAGAATTAGCAAACTACTCCATGAAAAGAAATGTGCAACACTGTGAGACCAATTCACACATCACAAAGGACTTTCTCAGAAAGATCCTTTCTAGTTTTTATCTGAGGATATTTCCTTTATCACCACAGGCTTTAATGTGATCCCAAATATCCCTTCTCAGATTCACGAACAAGAGTGCTCCCAAACTGATCCATGAAAAGAATCGTGTAACTCTGTGAAATGAATTAATG
>NW_012121988.1:11790-13401 GCF_000951035.1 Colobus angolensis palliatus
ATAATCTTCCATGCACTCCCAAATACCCCTTTGTGGATTCCACAAAAACAGAATTAGCAAACTACTCCATGAAAAGAAATGTGCAACACTGTGAGACCAATTCACACATCACAAAGGACTTTCTCAGAAAGATCCTTTCTAGTTTTTATCTGAGGATATTTCCTTTATCACCACAGGCTTTAATGTGATCCCAAATATCCCTTCTCAGATTCACGAACAAGAGTGCTCCCAAACTGATCCATGAAAAGAATCGTGTAACTCTGTGAAATGAATTAATGCATGCCAAAGTGATTTCTCAGACAAATTCTTTACAGTTTTTATGTGAGGATATTTCCTTTTTCACCAAAAGCTTCAATGCACTCTCAAATATCCTATTTCAGATTCCAAGAAAACAGTTTTATCAAGCTGTTCAATGAAAAGAAGAGTGTAACTATGTGAGATGAATTCACGCATCACAAAGCAGTTTCTCAGAAAGCTTCTGTTAGTTTTTATCTGAGGATACTTGCTTTCCCACAATAGCCATCAAATCGCTTCCAAAAATCCCTTTCCTAATTCTACAAAAACAGTGTTAGCAAACTGCACTAGGAAAAGAAAGGTGTAACACTCTGAGATGAATTGAAACAACACAAAGCAGTTTCTTAGAAAAATTCTTTTTGTTTTTAACTGAGGATATTTCCTTTGTCACCGCAGGCTTCAATGCACTCTCAAATATCCTATAGTAGATTCCACAAAAACAGTGTAATCAAGATGCTCAATGAAAAGTATGGTGTAACTCTGTAAGATGAATTTACACATCACAAAGGAGTTTCTCAGAAATCTTCTTGCTAGTTTTTATGTGAGGATATTTCCTTTTGCACTATATGCCTCAATGGACTCCCAAATATCCCTTTGCCGATTCAAAGAAAACAGTGTTAGCTAATGGCTTAATGAATAGAAAGGTGTAAATCTGTGACACGAATTCAAACATCACAAAGAACTTTCTCAGGAAATATCCTTTCTAGTTTTTATCCGAGGATATCTTCTTCGTCACCATAGGCTGCAATGTGATCCAAAATATCTCTTCACAGATTACTCCAAAAACAGTGCTACCAAACTGATCCATAAATAGAATCGTGTACACTGTGAGATGAATTCACACATCACAAAGCGGTTTCTCAGAAAGATTCTTTCTGGTTTTTATATGAGGATATTTCCTTGGTGACCATAAACTTCAATGCATTCCAAAATATCCTATTGTAGACTCCAGGAAAACAGTGTTATCAAACGGCTCAATGAAATGAACAGTGTAAATCTGTAAGATGAATTAACACATCACAAAACAATTTCTCCAAAAGATTCCTTCTACTTTTTCTCTGAGGATATTTCCTTTTTCACTATAGGCCACTATGTGCTCCCAAATATTCCTTTGCAAATTCCTCGAAAACTGTGTTAGCAATCTGCTCCATGAACAGAAAGGTGATATTCTGTGAGATGAATACACACATCACAAAGTAGTTTCTGAGAAAGCTCCTTTCTAGTCTTTATCTGAGGATAAAACCTTTGTCACCCTAAGCTTCAAAGCGATGCAAAATAT
Source organism: Colobus angolensis palliatus (assembly GCF_000951035.1). Taxonomy (NCBI): domain Eukaryota; kingdom Metazoa; phylum Chordata; class Mammalia; order Primates; family Cercopithecidae; genus Colobus; species Colobus angolensis. The sequence goes on from NW_012121988.1 coordinate 13,364, forward strand.
CCCTTTTCAGATTCCACAAAAACAGTGCTGCCAAGCTG
>NW_012121988.1:13451-13864 GCF_000951035.1 Colobus angolensis palliatus
CTCACATCACAAAGCAGTTTCTCAGAAAGCTTCAGAAAAATCCAAAAAGGATTTTTCTATGAGGATATTTCTTTTGTCATGTTAGGCTTCAATGCACTCCCAAATATTCTAAGGCAGATTCCACAAAAAGTGTTACCTCACTGTTGAAAGAAAAGGATGGTATAACTCCATGAGAATAATTCACACATCACAAAGCAGTTTCTTAGAAAGCTTTCTTTTGGTTTTCCTATGAGGATATTTCCTTTTTCACTATAGGCCTCAATGCATTCCCATATATCCCTTTGTAGATTCCACAAGAAGTGTACTAGCAAACTCCCCCATGAAAAGAAATGTGTAACTCTGTGAGATGAATTCACACACCACACGGAACTTTCTCAGTTAGCTTCTTTTTAGTTTTTATCTGAGGATATGTC
>NW_012121988.1:16144-16461 GCF_000951035.1 Colobus angolensis palliatus
CATGTACTTCTATGCAATCCAAAATATCCTTTCTCAGATTCCACTAAAACAGCCCTAACACACTTATCCATGAAAAGTCTCCTGTAATGCTGTGAGATGAATTAACACATCTCAAAGCAGTTTCTCAGAAAGCTTTTCTCTCGTTTTCAAGTGGGGATAATTCATTTGTCATCATAGGCTTCAATATGATACAAAATATCCCTTCTCAGATTCCCCCAAAACAGTGCTATCAAACAGCCACATGAAAAGCATCGTGTAACTCTGAGATAAATTCACAAATCACAAAGCAGTTTCTCAGAAACCTTCTTTCTAGTTTT
>NW_012121988.1:17830-27274 GCF_000951035.1 Colobus angolensis palliatus
CAAACTGCTATATTAAAACAAAGGTGTAACTCAGTGAGGTGAGTAAACACATCACAAATCAGTTTCTCATAAACCTTGTTTCCAGATTTTATACGTGGATACTTCCTTTGCCACCATAGGCTTCAATACGTTCAAAAATATCCCTTCTCAGATTCCCCCAAAACAGTGCTGCTAAACTGCTCCAAGAAAAGTATTGTGTAACACTGTGAGAAGAATTAACATATCTCAAAGCAGTTTCTCAGAAAGCTTCTTTCCAGTTTTTGTATGAGGATACATCCTTAGTCACCATATGTTTCACTGTGATCCAAAATATCCCTTCTCAGATCCCCAAACACAATGCTAACAAACTGCACCATGAAAAGAATCATGTAACTCTGTGAGATGAATTCAGAAACCACAAAGCAGTTCCTCCAAAGGCTTTTTCTAGTTTTTGTCTGAGGATATTTCCTTTGCCACAATAAGCTTCAATGCACTCCAAAATATCCCATTGCAGATTCCAAGAAAACAGTGTCAGCAAACTTCTTAATGAAAATAACACTATAACTCTAGTTGATGAATTCACACATCACAAAGCAGTTTCTCAGAAAACTTCTTTCTAGTTTTTATCTGAGGATATTTCCTTTTTCACCATAGGCCTCAATGTGCTCCCAAACATAACTTTGCAGATTCCATGAAAACAGTGTTAATTAACTTCTCCATGAAAAGAAAGGTGTAACTATCTGAGATGAGTTCACACATCACAGAAAAACTTCTCACAAAGATTCTTTCTAGTTTTTTCCTTAGGATATTTGCTTTATCCCCATAGGCTTCCATGCAATCCAAAATTATCCTTCTCAGTTTCCCCAGAAACAGAGTTACGATACTGACCCATGAAAACAATCGTGTAACTCTGTGAGATGAATTCACAAATCACAAAGCAGTTTCTCAGAAAGTATCTTTCTTTTTTTTGTCTTAGGATATTTTCATTGTCACCATTAGCTTCAATGCGCTCTGAAATATCCCATTGCAGATTAAAAGAATACAGTTTTAAACAATTTTCTCAATGGAAAGAACAGTGCAACACTGAGAGATGAATTCACACATCACAAAGCAGTTTCTCTGAAAGCTTCTTTCTAGTTTTTATCTGAGAATATTTCCTTCTTCACCATAGACCTCAGTGGGCTCCCCAATATCCCATTGCAGATTCCACAAAAACAGTGTTAGCAAACTACTCCATGAAAAGAAACTTGTAGCTATGTGACATGAATTCACACATCACAAAGAACTTTCTCAGAAATCTTCTTTCTAGTTTTTATCTGAGTATATTTCCTTTGTCACTTAGGCCTCAATGACATCAAAAGTATCCCTTCTCAGATTCCACGAAAAGAGTGTTAGAGAACTGCTCCATGAAAAGAAAGGTGTAACTCTGTGAGATAATTAACACGTAACAAAGAACTTTCTCAGAAACATTCTTTTTTGTTTTTGTCTGAGGATATTCCCTTTGTCACCATAGTCTTCAATGCGATCCAAAATATCCTTTCTCAGATTCCAGGAAAACAGTGCTAAAAGACTGATCCATGAAAAGAATCGTGTAATGCTGTGAAATGAATTAACATATCTCACAGTGTTTTATCAGAAAGCATCTTTCTATTTTTTGTATGAGGATATTTCCTTTGTCACCATAGGCTTCATTGTGATTCAAAATATCTCTTTTCAAATTCCCCAAAAACAATGCTACCAAACTATTCCATGAAAAGTATCGTGTAACTCTGAGATGAATTCACAAATCACAAAGCAGTTTTTCAGAAAACTTCTTTCTAGTTTTTTTCAGAGGTTATTTCCTTTTTCATCATAAGCTTCAATACCCTCCAAAATGTTCCATTGCAGATTCCAAGAAAGCAGTGTTAGCAAACTGCTGAATGAAAAGAACAGTATAACTCTGTGACTTAAATTCACAGATCACAAAGCACTTTCTCTGAAAGCACAATAATAAGAATGGTGTAACTCTGTGAGATGAATTCACACATCACAAAACAGTTTCTCAGAAAACTTCTTTCTATTTTTTGTCTGAGGATATTTCCTTTTTCACTGTAGGCCTCAATGGACTCCCAAATATCCTTTTCCAGATTAAGCAAAAACTGTGTTGCCAATCTGCTCCATGAAAAGAAAGGTGTAGCTCTGTGAGATGAATTCACACATCACAAAATACTTTTTCAGATAGCTTCTTTCTAGTTTTTATCTGAGGATATTTCCTTAGTCACCATAGGCTTCAATGCAATCCAAAACATCCCTTCTCAGATTCCCCAGAAACAGTCCTACCAAACTGATTCACGAAAAGAATTGTGTAACCTTGTGAGATGAAGTAACACGACACAAAACAATTTCTCAGAAACTTTCTCTCTATTTTTTTCCTGAGGATATTTAATTTTTCACAATAAGCTCAATACACTGTGAAATATGCCATTGTAGATTCCAAGTAAACAGTGTTAGCAAACTGCTGAATGAAAAGAACAGTGTAACTCTGTGCGTTGAACTCACGTATCACAAAGTAGTTTCTCAGAAAGCTTCTTTCTAGTTTTTTTATGAGAATATTTCAATTTTCACTACAGGCCTCAATGCGCTCCCAAATATCCCTCTGCCAATTCCACGAAAAATGTGATAGCAAACTGTTCCATAAAAAGAAAGGTGTAACTCTGAGAGATGAACTGCCACATCATGGAGAACTTTCTCAGAAAGCTTCTTTCTAGTTTTTATCTGAGGATATTTCCATTGTCAATGTAGGCTTCAATGTGATCCAAAATATCCTTTCTCAGATTCCATGAAAACAGTGTTAACAGATTGATCCATGAAAAGATTCATGTAACACGATGAGGTGAATTAACACATCACAAAGCGGAGAACTTTCTCAGAAAGCTTCTTTCTAGTTTTTATCTGAGGATATTTCCATTGTCAATGTAGGCTTCAATGTGATCCAAAATATCCTTTCTCAGATTCCATGAAAACAGTGTTAACAGATTGATCCATGAAAAGATTCATGTAACACGATGAGGTGAATTAACACATCACAAAGCAGTTTCTCAGAAAGCTTCTTTACTTTTTTCATCTGAGGATAATTCCTTTGTCACCATAGGCTTCAATTGATGCCCAAATATCCTGCTGCAGATTCCATGAAAACGTGTTATCAAACTACTTGATGAAAAGAATGGCGTAGCCCTGTGAGATGAATTCACACATCACAAAGCAGGTTCTCAGAAAGCTTCTTTCTAATTTTTATCTGAGGATATTGTCTTTTTCACTTTCAACCACAATGCGCTCCCAAATATCCCTTTACTGATTCCATGAAAACAGTGTTAGTAAACACATCCTTGAAAAGAAAGGTATAACATGGTGAGATGAATTCACACATCAAAAAGAACTTTTTCAGAAACGTTTGTTCTATATCTTAGCTCTTTTCCTTAGTCACCAACGGCTTCAATGTGACTGAAAATATTCCTTCTTAGTTTCCTCAAAAACAGTGCTACCAAACTGATACATGAAAACAATTGTGTAACTCTGTGAGACGAATTAACACATCACAAAGTGGTTTCCAGAAAGCTTTTTTCTAGTTATTATTTCAGGATATTTTCTTTGTCACCATAATCTTCAATGTGGTCCAAAATATCCGTTCTCAGATTCCCCAAAAACAGTGATACAAAACTGCTCCATGAAAAGAATCACGTAATGCTGTGAGACAAATTAACACATCTCAAAGCTTTTTCTCAGAAAGCTTCTTTCTAGTTTTTACATGAGGATATTTTCTTTGTCACCAAAGGTCAAAATGCGATCTAAAATATCCCTTCTCAGATTCCCCAATAACAGTGTTAACAAACTGCCACATGAAAAGAATCGTGTAACTCTGTGACATGAATTCACACATCACAAAGCAGTTTCTCCAAAAGCTTCTTTCTAGTTTTTGTCTCAGATATTTCCTTTGTCACCATTAGCTCCAATGCACTCTGAAATATCCCATTGCAGATTCCAAGAGAACATTGTTATCAAACTGCTTAATGAAAAGAACAGTGTAACTCTGTGTGATGAATTCACAGATCACCAAGCAGTTTCTCAGAACGTTTCTTTCTAGTTTTCATCCTAGGATATTTCCTTTCTCACTGTAGGCCTCAATGCGCTCCCAAATATGCCTTTGGAGATTCCACGAAAACACTGTCAGCAAACTGCTCCATGATAAAAAGGTGTAACTCTGTGAGATGAACTCACACATCATGAAGAACTGTCTCAGAAAGCTTCTTTCTAGTTTTTATCTGAGGATATTTCCTTGGTCACGATATTCTTCTTGGTATCCAAAGTATCACTAGGCTTCAATGGGCTACATAATATCCCTTCTAACATTCCTCAAAAACAGTGCTATCAAATTGCTCCATGAAAAGTTTCATGTACCTCTGTGAGATGAGTTCACAAATCACATGTCAGTTTCTCAGAAAGCTTCATTCCAGTTTCCATCTGAGGATATTTCTTTTTTTGCTATGGACCATCATGCACTCCTAAATATCCCTTTGCAGTTTCCACAAAATCAGTGTTAGCAAATTGCTCCATGGAAAGCAAGGGGTAACTCTGTGAGATGAATTTACACATCACAAAGGAGTTATCAGAAACTTTCACTTCAGTTTTTACCTGAAGATACTTCCTTTTTCAACATTTGCCCCATTCGCTCCTGAATATCCCTTCGCATATATCACGTAAACAGTGTTAACAAACAGCTCAATGGAAATAAATATTTAACTCTGTGAGATGAATTCACCCATCACAAAGAGTCTCTCAGAAAGATTCTTTCTAGTTTTTATCAGAGGGTATTTCCTTTTACACCACAGGCTTCTCTGCACTCCAAATATTCCTTTGTAGATTCCACAAAAACAGGGTTACCACACTGCTCAATGAAGAGTGTGGTTTACTTCTGTGAGATGAACTCATGCATCACAAATGTATTTCTCTGAAAGCCACTTTCTCGTTTTATATGCGCATATTTACTTTTCCACCATTAGACACAATGCACTCCCAAATATCCCTTCTCAGACACCACAAAAACTGTGATGTCAAACTGCACAATCAACAAAATAGTTTATCTCTATGAGGTGAATACACACATGAGAAAACAATTTCTCAAAAACCTTCTCCCCAGTTTTTAACTGAATATGCTTCTTTTTTCAACATTGGCTTCTCTGAGCTCCCGAAAATCCTCTTTCAGATTCCCCAATAACAGTGCAACCAACCTTTCCCATGAAAAGAATGGTGTAACTCTGTGAGATGAATTCACCCATCACAAAGCAGTTTCTCAGAAAGCTTCTTTCTAGTTTTTATCCAAGGATATTTCTTTTGTCACCATAGGCTTCAATGTGATCCAAAATATCCCTTCTCAGATTCCCATAAACAGTGCTGCCAAACTGCTCCATGAATAGAATCGTGTAACTCTGTGAGATGAATTCATAAATCACAAAACAATTTCTCAGGAAGATTCTTTCTTGTTTTTGTCTGAGGATAATTCCTTTGGCATCATAAGCTTCAAAGCGGTATGGAATATCCCATTGCAGATTCCAAGAAAACAGTGCTAGCAAACTGCTCAATGAAAAGAAAGGTGTAACTCTGTGAGATTAATTCACACATCACAGAGCAGTTGCTCAGAAAACTTTTTTCTAGTTCTTATCTGATGATATTTCCTTTTACACCACAGGCCTCCATGCACTCCAAAATATTCCTTTGCAGAATCCATGAAAACAGTGTTAGCAAATCACATCTGAAAATAAAGGCGTAACACTGTGACATGAATTCACACATCACAAAGAATTTTCACAGAAAGCTTCCTTGTAGTTTTTATCTGAAGATATTTCCTATGTCACATTAGGCTTCAATGCTATCCAAATTATCCCTTCTCAGATTCCCCAAAAAGAGTGCTTTCAAACTAATCCATGAAAAGAATCCTATAACTCTGTGAAATGAATTCAGACAACACAAAGCAGTATCTCAGAAAGATTCCTTTTGTTTTTTATCTGAAGATATTTCCTTTGTCACCATATTCTTCAAAGTGCTCCCAAATATCCTATTGCAGTTTCCAAAAAAACAGTGTTGTCAAACTGCTCAATGGAAAGAATGGTGTAACTCCTTGAGATGAATGCACACATCACAAAGCAGTTTCTCAGAAAACATCTTTCTAGTTTTTATGTGAGGATATTTATTTCTTCACTATAGGCCTCAATGTGCTTCCAAATATTCCTTTATATATTCCATGAAAAGAGTGTTACCAAAGCGCACCATGAAATGAAAGGTGTAATTCTGTGAGATGATTCACATATCACAAGAACTTTCTTAGAATACTTCTTTCTTGTTTTTATCTGAGTGCATTTCCTTAATCACCATAGGCTTCAAAGCAAACCAAAATATCTCTACTCACTTTATCCAAAAACAGTGCTACCAAAATGATAAATGAAAAGAATTGGTGAACTCTATGAGTTGAATTAAGCTATCTCAAAGCGGGTTCTCAGAAAGCTTCTTTCAAGTTTTTATATGAGGATATATCCTTTGTCACCAAATCTGTGAATTTGTCCCACAGAGTTACAGCTTAGCCCTCAGGAAGCAGTTTGCTAGCACTCTTTTCCTGGAATCTGCAAGGTGATATTTGGGAGCCAATAGGGGTCCATGGTGAAAAAGGAAATATCCTCACATAATAACTAGAGACAAGCATTCTGAGGGATTGCTCTCTGATGTGTGACTTCATCACACAGAGTTCCACCCTTCCCTTATGGAACAGCTTGCTAACACTGCTGTCGTGGATTCTGCATAGTGATATTTGGGATCTCATTGAGGGATATGGTGAAAAAAGGAAATATCCTGATACTGACACTGGAAAGAAGCCTTCTGAGAAACTGCATTGCGATGCGTGAATGCAACTCAGAGAGTTACACGTTTCTCTTCAGTGGTCAGTTTGCTAACACAGTTTTCTTGAAATCTGCAATGGGATACTTCTCAGGGCAATGAAGCTTACGGTGTCAAAGGAAATATCCTTAGATGAAAACTACAAAGAAGCTTCCTTAGAATATTCTGGGTGATGTGTGAATTCATCTCACTGAGTTAGACTTATGTTTCATGCAGCAGGCCACTAACACTCTCTTTGAGGAATCTCAGAAGGGCTGCTTGGGATAGCATTGAGGCCTGTGCTGATGAAGGAAATTTCATCAGTGAAAAACTGGAAAGAAGCTTTCTGGGAAACTTCTTTGTGATCTGTGAATTTGTCTCACAGAGTTACAGCATAGCCCTCAGGAAGCAGTTTGCTACCACTCTTTTCATGGAATCCGCAAAGTGATATTTGGGAGCCAATTGTGGTCCATGGTGAAAAAGGAAATATCCCCACATAATAAATAGAGAAAAGCGTTCTGAGGGATTGCTCTCTGATGTGTGACTTCATCACACAGAGTTCCACCCTTCCCCTCTTGGAACAGTTTGCTAACACTGTTGTCGTGGATTCTGCATAGTGATATTTGGGATCTCATTGAGGGCTGTGGTGAAAAAGGAAATATCCTGATACTGACACTGGAAAGAAGCCTTCTGAGAAACTGCATTGCGATGTGTAAATCCAACTCACAGAGTTACAGGTTTATATTCAGTGGTCAGTTTGCTAACACAGTTTTCTTGAAATCTGCAATGGGATACTTCTTAGCTCAATGAAGCTCACGGCAACAAAGGAAATATCCTTAGATGAAAACTAGAAAAAAGCTTTCTTAGAAACTTCTGGGTGATGTGTGAACTCATCTCACGGATTTAGACTTATGTTTCATGGAGCAGGCCACTAACACTCTCTTTGAGGAATCTGAGAAGGGCTGCTTTGGATCGCATTGACGCCTGCGCTGATAAGGGAAATTTCATCAGTGAAAAACTGGAAAGAAGCTTTCTGGGAAACTTCTTTGTGATCTGTGAATTTGTCTCACAGAGTTACAGGTTAGCCCTCAGGAAGCAGTTTGCTAGCACTCTTTTCGTGGAATCTGCAAGGTGATATTTGTGAGCCCATAGGGGTCCATGGTGAAAAAGGAAATATCCTCACATAATAACTAGGGAGAAGCGTTCTGAGGGATTCCTCTCTGATGTGTGACTTCATCACACAGAGTTCCACCCTACCCTTCTTGGAACAGTTTGCTAACACTGTTGTCGTGGATTCTGCAAAGTGATATTTGGGAGCTCATTGAGGACTATGGTGAAAAAGGAAATATTCTGATACGGAAACTCTAAGGACGCCTTCTGAGAAACTGCATTGTGATGTGTGAATGCAACTCACAGAGTTACACGATTCTCTTCAGTGGTCAGTTTGCTAACACAGTTTTCTTGAAATCTGCAATGGGATACTTCTCAGGGCAATGAAGCTTACGGTGACAGAGGAAATATCCTTATATGACAACGAGAAAGAAGCTTTCTTAGAATCTTCTGGGTGATGTGTGAATTCATCTCACAGAGTTAGACTTATGTTTCATGGAGCAGGCCACTAACACTCCCTTTGAGGAATCTGAGAAGGGCTGCTTTGGATCGCATTGAGGCCTGCACTCATAAGGGAAATTTCATCAGTGAAAAACTGGGAATAAGCTTTCTGAGAAACTGCTTTGTGCTGTGTGAATTCATTTCCCAGTGTTACACCACTCTTTCATGGAGGAGTTTGCTAGCACTGATTTTCTGGAATCTCAGAAGTGACATTCTGGATATCGTGGAATCCCACTCTGAATAAAGACATATCTTCAGAAAAATCTGCAGAGAAGCCTTCTCAGAAACTTCTTATTGTGGCAGAATTCAGCTCACAGTGTTTCCTCATGGTTTTCATTGATAACCTTGCTAAGAGCGTTTTCGCAGAATCTGCAAAAGGACACACGGTGGCGCTCCGAGACCACAAATAAACTCAGCTCCCAGAGAAACAGGCTTTCTGAGAAACGGCTTTGTGCTGTGTGAATTCAACTCATTGAGTCCCAGTTGTATTTCGTGGAGCCGATGGCTAGCCCCGCTTTGGTGGAATCTGAGAAGTGATATTTCGGATCCCTTTGAACACTATAGGGCCAAAGGAAATCTCCTCCGATACAAATGAGAAGGAAGCTTTCTGAGAAACTTCCTTGTGATCTGTGAATTTGTCTCACAGAGGTACAACTTAAGTCCTCAGGAAGCAGTTTGCTACCTCTCTTTTCGTGGAATCTGCAAAGTGATATTTGGGAGCCCACTGGGGCCCATGGTGAAAAAGGAAATATCCTGAGATAATAACTAGAGAGAAGCTTTCTGAAAGATTGCTTTCTGATGTGTGATTTCATCACACAGAGTTCCACCCTTCCCTTATGGAACAGCTTGCTAACACTGCTGTCGTGGATTCTGCATAGTGATATTTGGGATCTCATTGAGGGCTGTGGTGAAAAAGGAAATATCCTGATACTGACACTGGAGAGAAGCCTTCTG
>NW_012121988.1:27324-27627 GCF_000951035.1 Colobus angolensis palliatus
TGCATAGTGATATTTGGGATCTCATTGAGGGCTGTGGTGAAAAAGGAAATATCCTGATACTGACACTGGAGAGAAGCCTTCTGAGAAACTGCATTACGAGGTGTGAATGCAACTCAGAGAGTTACACGTTTCTCTTCAGTGGTCAGTTTGCTAACACAGTTTTTTTGAAATCTGCAATGGGATACTTCTAAGGGCAATGAAGCTAACAGTGACAAAGGAAATATCCTTAGATGAAAACTAGAAAGAAGCTTTCTTAGAATCTTCTGGGTGATGTGTGAATTCATCTCAAGGAGTTAGACTTAG
>NW_012121988.1:27677-28085 GCF_000951035.1 Colobus angolensis palliatus
TCTCAAGGAGTTAGACTTAGGTTTCATGCAGCAGGCCACTAACACTCTCTTCGAGGAATCTGAGAAGGGCTGCTTCGGATAGCATTGAGGCCTGCACTGATAAAGGAAATTTCATCAATTAAAAACTGGAAAGAAGCTTTCTGAGAAACTTCTTTGTGATCTGTGAATTTGTCTCACGGAATTACAGCATAGCCCTCAGGACGCAGTTTTCTACCACTCTTTTCGTGGAATCCGCAAAGTGATATTTGGGGGCCAATTGGGCTCCATGGTGAAAAAGGAAATATCCCCACCTAATAACTAGAGACAAGCGTTCTGAGGGATTTCTCTGTGATGTGCGACTTCATCACACAGAGTTCCAACCTTCCCTTCTTGGAACAGTTTGCTAACACTGTTGTCGTGGATTCTGCA
>NW_012121988.1:28135-30505 GCF_000951035.1 Colobus angolensis palliatus
TGCATAGTGATATTTGGGATCTCATTGAGGGCTGTGGTGAAAAAGGAAATATCCTGATACTGACACTGGAGAGAAGCCTTCTGAGAAACTGCATTGCGATGCGTGAATGAAACTCACAGAGTTACACGTTCCTCTTCAGTGGTCAGTTTGCTAACACAGTTTTCTTGAAATCTGCAATGGGATACTTCTCAGGGAAATGAAGCTAACGATGACAAAGGAAATGTCCTTAGATGAAAACTAGAAAGAAGCTTTCTTAGAAACTTCTGGGTGATGTGTGAATTCATCTCACGGAGTTAGACTTATGTTTCATGCAGCAGGCCACTAACACTCTCTTTGAGGCATCTGAGAAGGGCTGCTTTGGATCGCATTGAGGCCTGCGCTGATAAGGGAAATTTCATCAGTGAAAAACTGGAAAGAAGCTTTCTGAGAAACTTCTTTGTGATCTGTGAATTTGTCTCACAGAGTTACAGCATAGCCCTCAGGAAGCAGTTTGCTACCTCTCTTTTCGTGGAATCTGCAAAGCGATATTTGGGAGACAATTGGGGTCCATGGTGAAAAAGGAAATATGCCCACATAATAACTAGAGACAAGTGCTCTGAGGGATTGCTCTCTGATGTGTAACTTCAGCACACAGACTTACACCCTTCCCTTCTTGGAGCAGTTTGCTAACACTGTTTTTCTGTAATGTGATATTTGGCAGCTCATTGAGGACTATGGTGAAAAAGGAAATATCCTGCTACAGAAACTCTAAGGAACCTTCTGAGAAACTGCATTGCGAGGTGTGAATGCAACTCAGAGAGGTACACGTTTCTCTTCACTGGTCAGTTTGCTAACACAGTTATTTTGAAATCTGCAATGGGATACTTCTTAGCTCAATGAAGCTCACGCTGACAAAGGAAATATCGTTAGATGAAAACTAGAAAGAAGCTTTGTTAGAAACTTCTGGGTGATGTGTGAATTCATCTCAAGGAGTTAGACTTAGGTTTCATGCAGCAGGCCACTAACACTCTCTTCGAGGAATCTGAGAAGGGCTGCTTCGGATAGCATTGAGGCCTGCGCTGATAAAGGAAATTTCATCAGTGAAAAACTGGAAAGAAGCTTTATGAGAAACTTCTTTGTAATCTGTGAATTTGTCTCACAGAGTTACAGCATAGCCCTCAGGAAGCAGTTTGCTACCACTCTTTTCGTGGAATCTGCAAAGTGATATTTGGGAGCCATTTGGGGTTTCTTAGAAACTTCTTGGTGATGTGTGAGTTTATCTCATGGAATTACACTCATGTTTCCTGGAGCAGGGCACGAGCTCTCTCCTTGAGATATCTGAGAAGGGCTGATTTGGATAGCACTGATGTCTGCGCTGAGCAAAGAAAATTCATCCGTTAAAAACTGGAAAGAAGCTTCCTGAGAAACTCCTTTGTGTTCTGTGAATTTGTCTCAATGAGATACAACTTAGTACTCAGGCAGCAGTTTGCTAACACTCTTTTCGTGGAATCTGCAGTGATATTTGGGATCCCATTGGGGCCCATGGTGAAAAAGGACATATCCTCACATAACAGTTTGAGAGAATCTTTCTGAGAGATTGCTCTCTGAGGTGTGACTTCAACACTCAGCGTTCCACCCTGCCCTTCTTGGAACAGCTTGCTAACCCTGTTGTCGTGGATTCCGCAAAGTGATATTTGGGAGCCTATTGAGGGCTATGGTGCAAAAGGGAGTATTCTCATACAGAAACGGGAAAGAATCCTTCTGAGAAACTGCACTGTGATGTGTGACTGTAACTGACAGAGTTACAGCTTTCCCTTCAGTGGTCAGTTCGCTAACACAGTTTTCTTGAAATCTGCAATGGGATATTTCTTAGCTCATTGAAGCTCACGGTGACAAAGGAAATATCATTAGGTGAAAACAAAAAGAAGCTTTCTTAGCAACTTCATGGTGATGTTTGAGTTTATATCAGGGAGTTACACTCATGTTTCCTGGAGCGGGCCATTAACTCTCTCCTTGAAATATCTGAGAAGGACTGATTTGGACAGCACTGAGGCCTGTGCTGATAAAGGAAATTTCATCCGTTAAAAACTGGAAAGAAGCTTCCCGAGAAACTCCTTTGTGTTCTGAGAATTTGTCTCACCGAGTTACAGCTTAGTCCTCAGGCAGCAGTTTGTTAACACTCTTTTCGTGGAATCTGCATAGTGATATTTGGGATCCCATTGGGGCCCATGGTGAAAAAGGACATATCCTCACATAACAGTTTGAGAGAAGCTTTCTGAGAGATTGCTCTCTGATGTGTGATTTCATCACTCAGAGTTCGACCCTGCCCTTCTTTGAACAGCTTGCTAACCCTGTTATCCTGGATTCTGCAAAGTGATATTTGGGAGCTCA
>NW_012121988.1:30889-32716 GCF_000951035.1 Colobus angolensis palliatus
GTTAAAAACTGGAAAGAAGCTTCCTGAGAAACTCCTTTGCATTCTGTGAATTTGCCTCACTGAGTTACAGATTAGTCTTCAAGCAGCAGTTTGATAACACACTTTTCGTGGAATCTGCAAAGTGATATGTGGGATCCCATTGGAGCCCATGGTGAAAAAGGACATATCCTCACATAACAGTTAGAGAGAAGCTTTCTGAGAGATTTCTCTCTGATGTGTGACTTCATCACTCTGAGTTCCACCCTGACCTTCTTGGAACAGCTTGCTAACCCTGTTGTCGTGGATTCCGCAAAGTGATATTTGGGTGCTCATTGAGGGCTATGGTGCAAAAGGGATTATCATCATACAGAAACTGGAAAGAAGCCTGCTGATAAACTGCACTGTGATTTGTGAATGCAACTCACAGGGTTACAGCTTTCTCTTCAGTGGTCAGTTTGCTAACAAAGTCTTCTTGGAGTCTGCAAAGGGATACTTCTTAGCTCAATGAAGCTCACGGTGACAAAGGAAATATCCTTAGATGAAAACTAGAAAGAAGCATTCTTAGGAACTTCTTGGTGATGTGTGAGTTTATCTCACGGATTTACAATCATGTTTCCTGGAGTGGGCCACTAACTCTCTCCTTGAGATATCTCAGAAGGGCTGATATCGATAGCACTGAGGCCTGCGCCGATAAAGGAAATTTCATCCATTAAAAACTGGAAAGAAGCTTCCTGAGAAACTCCTTTGTGTTCTGTGAATTTGTCTCACCGTGTTACAGTTTATTCCTCAGGCACCAGTTGGCTAACACTGTTTTCGTGCAATGTGCAAAGTGATATTTGGGATCCCCTTGGTGCCCATGTTGAAAAAGGACATATCTTCACATAACAGTTTGAGAGAAGGTTTCTGAGAGTTTTCTCTCTGATGTGTGACTCCATCACTCAGCGTTCCACCCGGCCGTTCTTGGAAGAGCTTTCTAACCCTGTTGTCGTGGATTCTGCAAAGTGATATTTGGGAGCTCATTGAGGGCTATGGTGCAAAAGGGATTATCCTCATACAGAAACTGGAAAGAAGCCTTCTGATAAACTGCACTGTGATTTGTGAATGCAACTCACAGGGTTACAGCTTTCTCTTCAGTGGTCAGTTTGCTAACACAGTCTTCTTGGAGTCTGCAAAGGGATACTTCTTAGCTCAATGAAGCTCACGGTGACAAAGGAAATATCCTTAGATGAAAACTAGAATGTAGCTTTCTTAGCAACTTGTTGGTGATGTGTGAGTTTATCTCACGGAGTTACACTCATGTTTCCTGGAGTGGGCCACTAACTCTCTCCTTGAGATATCTCAGAAGGGCTGATTTCGATTGCACTGTGGCCTGCGCTGATAAAGGAAATTTCATCCGTTAAAAACTGGAAAGAATCTTCCTGAGAAACTCCTTTGTGTTCTGTGCGTTTGTCTAACCTAGTTACAGCTTAGTCCTCAGGCAGCAGTTTGCTAACACTCTTTTCGTGGAATCTGCAAAGTGATATTTGGGATCCCATTGGGGCCCATGGTGAAAAAGTACATATCCTCACATAACAGTTAGAGAGAAGCTTTCTGAGAGATTTCTTTCTGAAGTGTGACTTCATGACTCAGCGTTCCACCCTGCCCTTCTTGGATCAGCTTGCTAACCCTGTTGTCGTGGATTCCTCAAAGTGATATTTGGGAGCTCATTGAGGGCTATGGTGCAAAAGGGAGTGTCCTCAGAGAAACTGCAAAGAAGCCTTCTGAGAAACTGCACTGTGATGTGTGAATGCAACTCACAGACTTACAGCTTTCTCTTCAGTGGTCAGTTTGCTAACACAGTTTTCTTGA
>NW_012121988.1:32766-32966 GCF_000951035.1 Colobus angolensis palliatus
ATCTGCAATGGGATACTTCTTGGCTCAATGAAGCTTAGGGTGACAAAGGAAATATCCTTAGATGAAAAGTAGTAAGAAGGTTTCTTTGCCACTTCTTGGTGATATGTGAGTTTATCTCACGGAGTTACACTCATGTTTCCTGGAGCGGGCCTTAACTCTCTCCTTGAGATATCTGACAAGGGCTGATTTGGATAGCACTG
>NW_012121988.1:34586-35040 GCF_000951035.1 Colobus angolensis palliatus
AGGCCACTAACTCTCTCCTTGAGATATCTGAGAAGGGCTGATTTCGATAGCACTGAGACCTGCGCTGATAATGGAAATTTCATCCATTAAAAATTGGAATGAATCGATATAGGAGAGCAAGATGGCCGAACAGGAACAGCTCCAGTCTCCAACTCCCATCGCAAAGGACACAGAAGACCAGTGATTTCTGCATTTTGAACTGAGGTACTGGGGTCATCTCACTAGTGAGTGCTGGACAATCGGTGCTGCTCAGTTGTTGCAGCCCGACCAGCGAGAGCTGAAGCAGGGTGAGGCATCACCTCACCTGGGAAGTTCAAAGGGGAAGGGAATCCCTTTTCCTAACCAGGGGACCTGAGACGCACAACACCTGGAAAATCGGGTAACTCCCACCCCAATACTGCACTGTAGGCTAACGGGCACACCAGGAGAATATACCCCATGCCTGGCCGGGAGG
>NW_012121988.1:41060-41508 GCF_000951035.1 Colobus angolensis palliatus
CACATGTACCCTAGAAGTTAAAGTATAATAATAATTAAAAAAAATGGAAACAAGCATTCTGAGAAACTCCTTTGTGTTCTAGAAAGAACTAGAAAGAAGCTTTCTTAGCAAGTTCTAGCAGCTTTATTTGCAAGTTCTTGGAGACGTGTGAGTTTATCTCACGGAGTTACACTCATGTTTCTTGGAGCGGGCCATTAACTCTCTCCTTGAGATATCTGAGAAGGGCTGATTTGGATAGAACTGAGGACTGCACTGATCAAGGAGGTTTCATCCGTTAAAAACTGGAAAGAAGATTCATTAGAAACTCCTTTGTGTTCTGTGAACTTGTCTCACCGAGTTACAGCTTAGTCCTCAGGCAGCAGTTTGCTAACACACTTTCGTGGAATCTGCAAAGTGATATTTGGGATCCGATTGGTGCCCATGGTGAAAAAGGACATATCCTAACATA
>NW_012121988.1:46934-47213 GCF_000951035.1 Colobus angolensis palliatus
TGAGAAACTACACTGTGATGTCTGAATGCAATTCGCAGAGTTACAGGTTTCTCTTCAGTGGTCAGTTTGCTAACACAGTTTTCTTGAAATCAGCAATGGGAGACTTCTTAGCTCAATGAAGCTCACGGTGACAAAGGAAATATCCTCCGATGAAAACTAGAAAGAAGTTTTCTTAGCAACTTTTTGGTGATGTGTGAGATTCTCTCACGCAGTTTCACTCATGTTTCCTGGAGCAGGCCACTAAATCTCTCCTGGAGATATCTGAGAAGGGCTGATTTG
>NW_012121988.1:47681-48027 GCF_000951035.1 Colobus angolensis palliatus
TTAGAGAGAAGCTTTCTGAGAGATTGCTCTCTGATGTGTGACTTCATCTCTCAGACTTCCACCCTGCCCTTCTTGGAACAGCTTGCTAACACTGTGGTCGTGGATTCTGCAAAGTGATATTTGGGAACTCATGGAGGGCTATGGATAAAAAGGGAGTATCCTCATACAGAAACTGGAAAGAAGCCTTTTGAGAAACTGCTCTGTGATGTGTGAATGCAACTCACAGAGTTACAGGTCTCTCTTCAGTGGTCACTTTGCTAGCACAGTTTTCTTGAAATCTCCAATGGGATACATGTTAGCTCAAGGAAGCTCACGGTGACAAAGAAAATATCCGTAGATGAAAACT
>NW_012121988.1:48077-48285 GCF_000951035.1 Colobus angolensis palliatus
GTGATGTGTGAGTTTATCTCACAGAGTTGCACTCATGTTTCCTGGAGGAGGCCACTAACTCTCTCCTTGAGATATCTGAGAAGGGCTGATTTGGATATCAATTCAGCTTGTGCTGATAAAGAAAATTTCATCTGTTAAAAACTGGTAAGAAGCTGTGTGAGAAACTGCTTTGTGTTCTGTGAATTCCTTTCACCGAGTTACAGCTTAG
>NW_012121988.1:49210-49893 GCF_000951035.1 Colobus angolensis palliatus
GGGCCCATAGTGAAAGAGGACATATCCTCACATAACAGTTAGAGAGAAGCTTTCTGAGAGATTGCTCTCTGATGTGTGACTTCATCTCTCAGAAATCCACCCTGCCCTTCTTGGAACAGCTTGCTAACCGTGTTGTGGTGGATTCTGCAAAGTGATATTTGGGAACTCATTGAGGGCTATGGAGCAAAAGGGATAATCCTCATACAGAAACTCGAAAGAAGCCTTTTGAGAAACTGCACTGTGATGTGTGAATGCAACTCACAGAGCTAGAGGTTTTGCTTCAGTGGTCACTTGGCTAACACAGTTTCCTTGAAATCTTCAGTGGGATACTTCTTAGCTCAATGAAGCTCACGGTGACAAACAAAATTCTTCGTAGATGAAAACTAGAAGGAAGCTTTCTTAGACACTTGTTGGTGATGTGTGAGTTTATCTCACGGAGTTACACTCATGTTTCCTGCAGCATGCCACTAACTCTCTCCTTGAGATATCTGAGAAGGGCTGATTTGGATAACACTGTGGCTTGCGCTGATAAAAAAAATTTCATTTGTTAAAAACTGGAAAGAAGCTGTGTGAGAAAATCCTTAGTGTTGTGTGAATTCGTCTCACCGAGTTACAGCTTAGTCCTGAGGAAGCACTTTGATAACACTCTTTTCCTGGAATCTGCAAAGTGATATTTGGGATCC
>NW_012121989.1:0-2092 GCF_000951035.1 Colobus angolensis palliatus
GCCTCACACCCCCTCTCCACCCACCTCACACCCCTCTCCCGCCCGTCTCACACCCCTCTCCACCCACATCCGTGTCTCTCTCCTGTCTGCCTCACACTCCTCTCCCGCCCGCATAGCCCTCTCACTCTCGTTTTTATGCCATCTTATTCCAGGTCCTCTGCAGAGCAGACACTAAGCAGGATTAAACATGCAAGGAGACTTTTTAACGGAGGGAAGCACCACCCCTGAGTGGCAGCTTGGAGGCCAGGAAGGCTGATGAGCGTGAGGCCTCGACGAACACAGGGAGACCAGGCGGCGGCCCCTGGGAGGCTGAGGAAGGTCTGCAAGGCCATCTGGATGACCATCAGCAGGAGCCCAGCATCCCAGACCCGGGCCTGCCTTGGTGTCCCGGCCACACAGGGAACACCTGTGACGCTGGATCTCAGCCTGGTCCTCTGCAGCTGGAGGTACATGAGACAAGTCCTGTGAGCCGTGGACAGATGCTCTCCACACTGAAATGTCCCCCGTCCCAGGCACTGCCCAACCCAGAGCCCAGAGCTGAACCAACGTGCAGCAGACGCTTCATTGATGGGTGAGTGGGGTGTGTGCTAAGGGGCAAAAACGGCTGCAAGCCGTCTACCCCACATGCTGTGTGCACATCCCTTTACATCTTTCCATATGACTCAGGGACTCCATCGGGAGTAGACCATCTTTCTCCACCCCTTGACAGGAGCCTGGCCATGTGACCTGCAGTGCCACAGAGGCTGGAGAAGCAGGCAGAGGGGATCACCTGCCACCAGGCCCTGCTGGTGGGTAACACACAGTGGGGCTCGCGGAGTGCAGGCACAGGAGAGAGGCCTCTCTTCCTCATACGCTCACATGAAGCAGAAATGCAGGGCATCCTGGCACTGTTCTCGCAACTGCGTTCTCTTCTGTTCGCGCTCCGTGAGCCCCTCTGCAAGTGTCCCCGCCATCATGGGCTGCTGGGGCACAATCCTCTCTGCCTGCTGTTCACGTGACCAGGATGATTCCTGGAGCTCCAGTTGGAGGCGGGCTGCAGACAGGGGGCAGTATGGACATGGACAAGACTACGCATGGGCCTGGAGAGGCCCACGGGCAGGGACCTGCTTTGCACAAAGCTTTGGGCACTGCTGTGCTTCTTAGGGCACCACCTCTGACCATGTCCTGGGGCTGGCTCCCCCTTGTTTGCAGGAAGCCTGTGACTCCTCCACGGGAAGGTGCTGGGGCTCTGGAAGGTGACACTAACCTTGTCATCCCCATCTCTCCAGCTGACATCAAGCCCAGCACCAAACAAGGGAGGGAGACCATCTAGAACTTCCAAGCCACCAGCTGACCACAGAGACTGCCGCCAGCTGAGATCAGGGAAGCCATCACCTGGTCCGACAAGCATCAGCTAAATAAGATAGCTGGTGTTTTAAGCCACCCAGGTGCGAGGAGTTTTATGCAGCCAAAGCTGGGGAGCCCAGACTGCTCTTCCTTGGGTCCCTACGTGCACTGGAGGCCGAGGCTGAATGCAAGAGCCCGGTCCCTGCGGAGCTGCAGATGCAGCACCCGCCACGCCTCCAGGACGGGGCGCGGGCTCCAGGTTCTGCTGCTGTCCGCCCCCATCAAGTACACACAGGAGGGATTCCACAGGACAACACACACTTGCTTCCATTCGTCCCCAGCTAGCTCTCCAAACTGCAGAAAGATGCTGCTGTGAGTTTTTATTCCCTACTTCCCAACAAAAGTGAAGGAGAAGGCCGGGCAAGGTGGCTCATGCCTGTAATCCCAGCACTGTGGAAGGCAGAGGCGGAAGGATCACTTGAGGCCAGGAGTTTGAGAACAGCCTGGGCAACATGGCAAAACCCCATCTCTATAATCAAAAAATGAGCCAGGCGTGGTGGCATGCACCTGTAATCCCAGCTACTTGGGAGGCCAAGGGGGCGGATGGCTGGAGCCCAAGTGGTCAAAGCTGCAGTGAGCTGAGATGATGCCACTGCACTCCAGCCTGGGCAACAGAGCAAGACCCAGAAGTGAAGAAGAATCATC
This sequence comes from Colobus angolensis palliatus, assembly GCF_000951035.1. Classification (NCBI taxonomy): domain Eukaryota; kingdom Metazoa; phylum Chordata; class Mammalia; order Primates; family Cercopithecidae; genus Colobus; species Colobus angolensis. The sequence continues at coordinate 2,032 of NW_012121989.1, forward strand.
CTGGTCGTGGGAACAGCAGGCAGAGAGGATCCCCAGGCCATGCTGGCGGGGGACTGGCAAA
>NW_012121990.1:0-2306 GCF_000951035.1 Colobus angolensis palliatus
CTTTTTTTTTTTTAATTTTATGGTCACCTTATTCAATAATAACAGGAACACACTTTGGAAAATGCTTTTCTGTTGTTGTCTGGATTTGTGGAGAGAACTTTTTTTTTTTTTTGAGATGCAGTCTCACTCTGTCACCCAGACTGCAGTGCAATGGCACGATCTCAGCTCACTGCAACCTCTGCCTCCCGGGTTTAAGCGATTCTCCTGCCTCAGTCTCCCGAGTAGCTGGGATTACAGGCACATGCCACCACGCCTGGCTCATTTTTTCATTTTTAGTCAAGACGGGGTTTCACCATGTTGGCCAGGCTCGTCTCTAGCTCCTGACCTCAAGTGATCTGCCCGCCTCGGCCTCCCAAAGTGCTGGGATTACAGACGTGAGCCACCGTGCCCGGCCAGAAAATAGTCTCAAGATTTTCTTGAAAAGAATATGAACGTGCAATTTTTTGGGGGCAAATTTCATGACAGCAGAATATGGCATCTTTTGTCAGCTTTGACAAAACCATAAAGATAACTGTTGTGTATGTGGCAGGGTGGCAAACAAATATACAAATAAAATTTTTTTTAAATAAAAAGAGGCCGGGTGCTGTGGCTCACGCCTGTAATCCCAGCACTTTGGAAGGCCAGTGGGGGCAGATCACGAGGTCAAAAGATTGAGACCATTCTGGCCAACATGGTGAAATCCCATCTCTACAAAAAATACAAAAATTAGCTGGGCGTGGTGGTGCACACCTGTAGTCCCAGCTACTCAGCAGGCTGAAGCAGGAGAATTGCTTGAACCTGGGAGGTGGAGGTTGCAATGAGCTGAGATCGCACCGCTGCATTTCAGCCTGGGCAGAGCAAGACTTTGTCTCAAAAAAAAAAGAAAAAGAAAAAGAAAAAGAAAAACTGAAGGCTTTACAATTTTTCCAAGAGTCTAATTTATAATATTCAAATTGTTCCCTTCTGGAGTGCCTTATCATAATCCTTACGAATTTTCTCTTATTTAATTGCCAACTAGTCTACTTCTGCCATATCCTCATCTATAAATGGCTTTGCTTGTGACTGGATCAGTTATTTAACACCCCTTTCAGCCAGGTGCAGTGGCTCACACCTGTAATTCCAGCACTTTGGGAGGCCGAGGCGGGTGGATCACGAGCTCAGAGTTCGAGACCAGCCTGGCCGAGGTGGTGAAACCCCATCTCTACTAAAAATACAAAAATTAGCCGGGCATGGTGGCAGGCACCTGTAATCCCAGCTACTCAGGAGGCTGAGGCAGGAGAATCGCTTGAACCCAGGAGGTGGAGATTGCAGTGAGCTGAGATTGTGCCACTGCACTCCAGCCTGGGTGACAGAGCAAGACTCCATCTCAAAAAAAAAAAAAAAGAAAGAAAGAAAGAAAAAAAAGAAATATGCTTGTCTAAACCCTTTCCCAAAGCCTGTAAGGGCCCTGTTTGCACTGACCCTGTCTGCTCAATCACATTTCCTACCTCTTTCTGCATGACACTTCACTCTAACCACACATGCCAAGTTTTCCTGTTTTTTTAAGCATTCGTTCATTCATCCGTCTCATATTATTGAGAACCTACTATGTGCCAAACACTGTCATAGGTGCTGGGGGTTCATTGGTAACGAAAGCAGGCAAAAATCCCCACCTCATGAAATGAAGCTTACATTTTAATGGGAGACACAGGCAATAAATAATTGCATATGTGGATTATATGGTATCTTAGACAGCGACGAGTACATGGAGAAAAATTAGACGATGGGGAGGGCAGGGAGTGCTGGAGCTAGTATTTTAAATTGGATGGTGAGAAGGTCTCCCTGAGCAGCAGTACTCAAGCTATGCAGAAAAGACTTCACATAGAAAGGCTGAGATTAGGCTGGGTGTGGTGGCTCATGCCTGTAATCCTAGCACTTTGGGAGGCCGAAGCGGATTGCCTGAGCTCAGGAGTTCGAGACCAGCCTGGGCAACACAGTGAAACCCCACCTCTACTAAAATACAAAAAATTAGCCAGGCATGGCAGCGTGTGCCTACAGTCCTAGCTACTCTGGAAGCTGAGGCAGAGAATTGCTTGAACGTAGGAGGCGGAGGTTGCAGTGAGCCAAGATTGAGCCACTGCACTCCAGCCTGGGCGACAGAGCTAGGCTCCGTCTCCAAAAAAAAAAAAAAAAGAAAAAGAAAAAAGAAAGCCTGAGACTACAGCCTTAGAAAGAAAGACCCAATTGTAAGATCTAATCCATATAACAAACCAATGGCACAAGAGAGAAGGGAGAGAAGCTATTCTAGAGTAAAAAAGACATAAAGTCTTAAGAGGCATTAACAACGA
>NW_012121991.1:0-1776 GCF_000951035.1 Colobus angolensis palliatus
CCCCTACCCTACTGCATTATATGCCAGGCTCTGAGCTGCCAATAGAGCAATGAGCAGAACCCCACACTGAGGTTATGTCCAGGGGCAGTGGGAGACAGAGAATAATAACAACAACAGCAAACATAAATGCAGATCACTTACAACACTCCAGGCATAGGCCAGCCCCTTTATATATCCTCTAAATCCTCCCAACAGTCCTATGATGCCGTGACTTCTTATTGTGCCTCGCAGATGGAGGAGCTGAGACCCCGAGAGGCTAGAAAACTTGCACAAGGGCAGAGCTCATGTGCAGTGGAGGTAGGATTTGAACCAAAGTCCAGGGCTCTTCACCATCACATTCAACTGCCTGTCTAACAACAAGAACAAAAAATGACATGAGCGGACAAGATAATTTCAGATAGTGACCCATGCATGCTTTGAGAAAAATAAAGTAGGGAGATGTGACTGAGTGTGCCAGGGGTCCGGGGGCAGGGGGTGGGTGGTCAGGGCCAGGCTCCCCCTGTTGGTGACATTTGAACTGAGGCCCAAATGGCAAGGAGCCAGCAGCAATGGGAAGAGGTAGAGAAAGACACCCCAGGTGGCCGGGCGCGGTGGCTCAAGCCTGTAATCCCAGCACTTTGGGAGGCCGAGACGGGCGGATCACGAGGTCAGGAGATCGTGACCACCCTGGTTAACACGGTGAAACCCCGTCTCTACTAAAAATACAAAAAATTAGCCAGGCGTAGTGATGGTCACCTGTAATCCCAGCTACTTGGGAGGCTGAGGCAGAAGAATCACTTGAACCCAGGAGGCAGAGGTTGCAGTGAGCCAAGATCGTGCCACTGCACTCCAGCCTGGGTGACAGAGCAAGACTCTGTCTCAAAAAAAAAAAAAAAAAAAAAATTAGCCAGGCGTAGTGATGGTCACCTGTAATCCCAGCTACTTGGGAGGCTGAGGCAGAAGAATCACTTGAACTTGGGAGGCAGAGGTTGCAGTGAGCCAAGATCGTGCCACTGCACTCCAGCCTGGGCGACAGAGCAAGACTCTGTCTCAAAAAAAAAAAAAAAAAATTAGCCAGGCGTAGTGATGGTCACCTGTAATCCCAGCTACTTGGGAGGCTGAGGCAGAAGAATCACTTGAACTTGGGAGGCAGAGGTTGCAGTGAGCCAAGATCGTGCCACTGCACTCCAGCCTGGGCAACAGAGCAAGACGCCTCTCAAAAGAAACACATACATACATACATACATACATACATACATACATACATACATAAAATACAAAAATTAGCCACGCGTGGTGGTGGGTGCTGGTAGTCCCAGCTGCTTGGGAGGCTGAGACAGGAGAACCACTTGAACCTGGGAGGTAGCGGTTTTAGTGAGCCAAGATCGTGCCACTGCACTCCAGACTGGGTGACAGGGCAAGACTCTGTCTCAAAAAAAAAAAAAAAAGCTATGTCCTGTCCCTTTTTTTTTTCCTGAATTACCCTTTTTCTAAAAAAAAATAAATTGAGCTGGACACAGTTGTTCACGCCTGTAGTCCCAGCGCTTTGGGAGGCCGAGGCAGGCGAATCACCTGAGGTCAGGAGTTTGAGACCAGCCAGGTCAACATCGTGAAACCCCGTCTCGACTAAAAATACAAAACATTAGCCAGACGTGGCCTACACACCTGTATTCCCAGCTACTCGGGAGCCTGAGGCAGGAGAATCGCTTGAACCTGGAAGGCGGAAGTTGCAGTGAGCCAAGATCACGCCATTGCACTCCAGCCTGGGCAACAAGAGTGAAACTCTGTCTCAAAAAA
>NW_012121992.1:0-1535 GCF_000951035.1 Colobus angolensis palliatus
GATCTCAGCTCACTGCAAGCTCCACCTCCCGGATTCACGCCATTCTCGTGCCTCAGCCTCCCGAGTAGCTGGGACTACAGGCACCTGCCACCACACCCGGCTAATTTTTTTGCATTTTTAGTAGAGACAGAGTTTCACCATGTTAGCCAGGATGGTCTTGATCTCCTAACCTTGTGATCCACCCACCTCGGCCTCCCAAAGTGCTGGGATTACAGATGTGTGCCACCGCACCCAGCCCTTTTTTTGTTTTTCTAAAGCTTTCTCACCTAGAGCCAAGTACCTACTTACATAGCTAGTTTAGGTATATTTTAGTCCTGCAGTTGACTGAAAAAAATAGTTCTGTGTCTGTTTGTTCTCCTTCTACTTTGTGTTCCTCTGTGTCACAAAATTGTAATTCATTGTTTTGTTTTGTTTTGTTTGGAGACAGAATCTCGCTCTGTCACCTAGGCTGGAGTGCAGTACACAATCTAGGCTCACTGCAACCTTCACCTCCGGGGTTCAAGCGATTCTGTTGCCTTAGCCTCCCGAGTAGCTAATCCTGTCTGTACTAAAAATACAAAAAAATTAGCCAGGCATGGTGGCACATGCCTGTAGTCCCAGCTACTCGGGAGGCTAAGGCACGAGAATTGCTTGAACCTGGGAGGTGGGGGTTGCAACGAGCCGAGATTGCACTCCAGCCCATCAGCAAACCCAGGTGCCGTGCTCTGGCTTTTTTTTTTTTTTTTTTTTTTTTTTTTTTTTTTTTTTTTTTTTGTATTTTTAGTAGAGACAGGGTTTCACCATGTTGGCCAGGTTAGTCTCGAACTCCTGACCTCAGGTGATCTGTCCGCCTCAGCCTCCCAAAGTGCTGTGATTACAGGCATGAGCCATCATGCCCAGCTGAAATTGTAATTATTTGAATTTAATCAGAGCTTAAGGGCAAATTGGAGGACTTCCCCGACTTACTATGGGATGAGATTAGAGTCTTTAACAAGGTGCACAGGGTTGCAAGAATGTAATGGCTTAGGGAGAATGGCATTTAGGGTATTTCCTAAACCAACTATGGAAAGCCTTTGAACTGTGTTGCAAGTTATTACTCCCACCCCATGTGTGCACTTTAAGTTAATCTTAAATGTCAGAATGGACTCTTGCTTCTGGTCTGCTGCTTGAGAATAACTTGATAGATGAGATTTAGAGCTGGCATTATTGTTTGCTTTAAATGCATGTTAAGAGTGAGAGCTGTAATTTCTATTTTTATCTAGTCCATTACTAAAATAGCTTTAGTGATAATTAAGCAAACTATAGTATAAGAGTACTTTGTTGAAGCTGAGGCATCAGTAGCCTAAGCCATTGTTTGTAGAGGTAGAGAAATGGAAAACGGAAGTAACTAAAATTTTGATGACAATTTGGGAAACTAAGGTAGGAGGATCTTTTGAGGCCAGGAATTTGAGACCAGCCTGGGCAATATAGTGAGACTCCATCTCTATAAAATATAAAAAGAGGCCGGGCGCGGTGGCTCAAGCCTGTAATCCCAGCACTTTGGGAGGCTGAGGCAG
>NW_012121993.1:0-1104 GCF_000951035.1 Colobus angolensis palliatus
AAAAATACATGATAGAATTGCAGGGTCAAAAGAGAAGACCAATAGCATTAAACAAGTACTCTGGTGATACTGATTAAAGAAAAGGTGAAGTCATTTAAAAAAAAAAAAAGCAAACTCAGGAATGAAAAATGGGGAATCACTACAGACACTATAAACTTTTAGAATTTCATAAGTGGGTACTATGAACGTTGTGGCTATCAAATTGAAACTGTGGATAGATTGAACAAATCTCTAGGAAGGTTAAAATGTATCAAAACTGATACCTAATGAAAGAAAAAGTGTAAACTGTCTTACAACTGTAAAACAGATAGTGTCTCTGACCAAACACATTTATAAACAGAAACTTGGACCCAAAAGTCTTTACTTGTATATTGCACCACATATTTAAGAAAGAAATTACACCAGTGTCACTCAAAATATCTCAGAAATTAGGAGGAGAGGAAAGATTCACTGCTCATTTTATAGTATGGATAACTCTCATTCAATTGGATAACTCAGTTGAAACCTAGGACAAGATTGCAGAGATCTCTCTGTCGTGAACACAGACAAAAAATAATACCTAAAATATTACCACTACATAAAAAGATAAATGTCATACTAAGTAAGGTTTATTCCGGGAATGCAAGTTAGTTTAACTGCAAACCATCCCAACATAATAAAAGATAAAAATCATACAATGATATGAATGAATACAGAAGAAATTGATAAAAACCAGCATTCATTCATGAGGTAAACAATAAATAAAGAAATAACTTAGCAAACTAGAAATACTAAGGGACTTTCCTTAGTCTGATAGGAGATATTTACAAAATATTTCAGCAAGCATCACAACGTAATATTGAAATATTGAGGCGAAGTGCAATGGCTCATGCCTGTAATCCCAGCACTTTCAGAGGCCAAGGCCGGCACATCATGAGGTCAGGAGATCAAGACCATCGTGGCTAACATGGTGAAACTCTGTCTCTACTAAAAAAACAAAAAATTAGCTGGGTGTGGTGGCGGGCCCATATAGTCCCAGCTATTCGAGAGGTTGAGGGGGGAGAATCATGTGAATCCGGGAGGTGGAGGTTGCAGTGAGCCGAGATCATGCCACTGCACTGCAGA
>NW_012121994.1:0-1309 GCF_000951035.1 Colobus angolensis palliatus
TCAAGCCTGTAATCCCAGCACTTTGAGAGGCCGAGGTGGGTGGATCACGAGGTCAGGAGATCGAGACCATCCTGGGTAACACGGTAAAACCCTGTCTCTACTAAAAATACAAAAAATTAGCTGGGCGTGGTGGTGGGCACCTGTGGTCCCAGCTACTTGGGAGGCTGAGGCAGGAGAATGGTGTGAACCTGGGAGGCAGAGCTTGCAGTGAGCCGCGGTCTCACCACTGCACTCCAGCCTGGGTGACAGAGTAAGATTCCGTCTCAAAAAAAAAAAAAAGGAAAGAAGAGGACACAAGACACAGGAGTGAAGATACAGGCAGAGACTGGAGATTTTCTGAAGTAAATCAAGCAACAGTTGGAGCCACTGGAATCTGGAAGACGCAAAGATTTTCCCGTAGAACCTCCCCAGGGAGTGTGGCCCTGCCAGTACCGTGATTTCAGACTTCTGGCCATGAACTGAGAGAGACTCCATTCCTGTTGTCTTAAACCATAAATTTGTCATAATTTGTTATGGCAGCCATGGGAAATTAATACACCCAGCACTAATCACCTCCAACTCCAGAACCCATGCTTTTTTTTTTTGAGACAGGATCTCGCTGTCACCCAGGCTGACATGCAATGGTGCGATCTCAGTTCACTGTAACCTCTGCTTCCCTGGTTCAAGCAATCCTCCCACCTCAGCCTCTGGAGTAGCCGGGACCACAGGCGCAGGCACCAGCACATCTGGCTAATTTTTGTATTTTTAGTAGAGACGAGGTTTTGCCATGTTGGCCAAGCTGGTCTCAACCTCTTGACCTCAAGTGATTCACCTGCCTCAACCTCTCAAAGTGCTGGGATTATAGGTGTGAGCTACCATGCCTGGCCAAGAACCCATGCTTTTTATCAATGTTACTTAAGGATAAAGAGGGGCGGTGCGGTGGCTGACGCCTGTAATTCCAGGACTATGGGAGGCTCAAGGATCACTTGAGCCCAGGAGTTTGATACCAGCCTGGCCAACACAGTGAAAACCCTTTCTCTACAAAAAATACGAAAGATTAGCTGGGTGTGGCACATGCCTGTGGTCCCAGCTACTGGGGAGGCTGAGGTATGAGGATCACCTGAGCCCTGGAGGTCAAGGCTGCAGCGAGCTGAGCCTGTACCACAGCACTCCAGTCTTAGCAACGGAGTGAGGCCCTGTCTCAAAAAAAAAAAAAAAAAAAAAAAAAAAAAAAAAAAGAAAAAAAGGAAAAAGTGGAAAAGAAATTATTTCAGACCCCTAAAGATATATCATCTCGGACTGAGGATCTCTGAGGAATGTGGACTTTCTC
>NW_012121995.1:0-1543 GCF_000951035.1 Colobus angolensis palliatus
CAGGATGGTCTCGATCTCCTGACCTCGTGATCCGCCCGTCTCGGCCTCCCAAAGTGCTGGGATTACAGGCTTGAGCCACCGTGCCCGGCCAACAAACATTTATTATTTCACACAGTGGCTGACTGTCAGATACCTGGGTTCTGTGTTGCTGGGTTTTCTGGCTCAGAGCCTCTCATGAGGTTTCAATCAAGATGTCTTTCGGGACCACAGTCATTGAATGTTTGATTGAGCCTAAAGAATCAAAGACAGACATGCTGTTACATAACAAGCCAAAGTTATATTAGCTCTATATTGGCCCTATATTGTTTTTTGCTTCACAGGAGACTGGGATCATTGCCTCAAAAGTTTACCAGTGCCAAACTCAAATTTTTTATACACCCAATTGCTTTAAATATAGTCCAAATAAACAGATTGTTAGTCATTGACAGCCTTCCAGGTTTGCATACCCCACAAAACAGCATCCCACATTTACTAGCCACAGATACAATAAACTCTGGTGCTATAAAAGTCCCCAGTTGCCGGGCGCGGTGGCTCACACCTGCAACCCCAGTACTTTGGGAGGCCGAGGCGGGTGGATCACGAGGTTAGGAGATAGAGACCATCCTGGCTAACACGGTGAAACCCCGTCTCTACTAAAAATACAAAAAATTAGCAAGGTGTGGTGGTGTGTGCCTGTAGTCCCAGCTTCTCGGAAGGCTGAGGCAGGAGAATGGCGTGAACCCAGGAGGCGGAGCTTGCAGTGAGCCGAGATCACCCCACTGCACTCCAGCCTGGGCCATAGAGTGAAACTCTGTCTCAAAAAATAAAAAAATAAAGAAAGAAAGAAAGCCCCAGCCATAGCTGCCCTTTGGATCTCTCTGACTCTAAGACTCCACACTCTACTACTGAGGGCATCATCTAGATCTATAAGGATCCTCTCCAATCTCCGTGTCCCCCAGAAGCTCCCCCGCCCTCCTTCTCTTCTAGCCGGTGGCCTCAGTCATTACCTGCAGAAGGTCTCATGCTGTGGAAAGCTTCCTCAGTAGGCAACCCTGTCAAAGCATGGCCCAAATAAAGCTTGTTGTGTGTTATTGCCACCTCATGGCCATATCTTTTTCTTTTTTTAAATTTTTATTTTCGGTTTGGGGGTACATGTGAAGGTTTGTTACATAGATAAACGAGTGTCACAGGGGTTTTTGTACATATTATTATTATATATCATCCAGGTATTAATAGTTATCTTTTCTACTGTTAGTAGATAACTACTCAATAGTTATCTTTTCTACTGTTCTTCTCCTTCCCAACCTCCCTTCTCAATAGACACCAGTGACTGCTGTTTCCTTGTGTTTGTAAGTTCTTATCATTTAGCTACCACTTATGAGAACATGCAGTATTTGGTTTTCTGTTCCTGTGTAATTTTGCTAAGAATGACAGCCTCCAACTTCATTCATATTCCCCCAAAAAAATCTTGTTCCTGGTCGGGAGTGGTGGCTTATGCCTGTAATCCCAGCACTTTGGGAGGCCGAGGTGGGTGAATCACCTGAGGTCAGGAGTTGGAGACCAG
>NW_012121996.1:0-1203 GCF_000951035.1 Colobus angolensis palliatus
GACAGAGCGAGACTCCGTCTCAAAAAAAAAAAAAAAAAAAAAAAGTTTCATTAGTTCATCTATTAATTACCATTTCATGCCTCTATTTTACAGTAAACATTGTTCATAAAACCAGATCAATAGTGACAGCTCTGAGTCACATGAATATAACACAAGGTCTTCTGAATCATCAAATGATAAATTGTTTATTATACTTAAAGTGTTTTGATGTAATTTGTTTAGTCACCACTCTCTGAAAGGACAGTAACTCTTTATCATTCAGAATATCGGATTAATGGAACACATGCAGGACAACAGCATTTAGCATCATCTAATTAACAATCTAATACATAAACTATGCTAAGACAAAGTGCAAAAAAATTGTCAATAAAATATTGGCTTTGGAGATCCTAGAAAGTGACATAACATGAAGCAAGGACTTTACAACATAACACTCTTCAGAATACTATATATTAATTACTTTAGTGATTAATAATAAAAGATTAATGTTTACAAATAAAACATAGTGGTCTTAATTTTTTTTCTTCCATTATAGGTCTTTTGATGAGTCATTTTATTCCTGATATGAAGAAAATAAACTAGTCCTACGTTGCTATGAAAATTAAATAGAAAGACCCCATTAGAAAGATTTGAAACTCTCCAATTCAAACGGATTCAGTCTAGTTTGGTCCAGTCTAATTCTCCACCTTTCAGACTTTGTGGGCAAAAAAGATGTGCCATGCTTTACAGCAATGTTATAGTTAACTTGTGCATCATGCATAGGGGTAAACAAAAAATTTTGCAGATTTTTTAACACTCTGATTCTATAATTCTAGATAACATCAATCTTTCTCCTGTCAGAAAAAAAAAATGGGAAAACTGAATCTGCAAATATGATTAAGACTTACAGTCACATATAAGAAAAGGAAGGGGTTTTACACTAGACATCTTTCCTACAAGTGATTGGTCACATGGCTTACATTTGTTGATATTCTACAAAGGGGTTACAAGTATGTCATGCCATTCTACTAACTATAAAATTTAAATGTAAATTTATACTTGAATACTATTAGAATTTTTAAATCCATGAACTTTCTGAACTAGGTAATTGTTATTTTAAGAAGAGTAAGGGGTCGGGCGCGGTGGCTCAAGCCTGTAATCCCAGCACTTTGGGAGGCCGAGACGGGTGGATCACGAGGTCAGGAGATCGAGACCATCCTGGCT
>NW_012121997.1:0-1700 GCF_000951035.1 Colobus angolensis palliatus
GCCTGTAATCCCAGCTACTCAGGAGGCTGAGGCAGGAGAATCACTTGAACCTGGGAGGTGGAGGTTGCAGTGAGCCAAGATCGCGCCATTGCACTCCAGCCTGGGCAACAAGAGCAAAACTGTCTCAAAAAAAAAAAAAGATACATTCCAATCCTAAAACTCTGGATTTCCTTGAGACAGAAAAGAGATGAGAATTAAAATTGGGGCTCAACGTTAGGCTTAGAGCCAGAATGTCTGAGTTAGACCTGACTGCCCATCAGCTGTGTGGTCCCAGACAAGTCATTTAATGTCTCTGAGCCCCAATTTCTCATCTGCAAAATGGGAGTGACACACCAACCTCAAAGCACCGTTGTGAGGTCGGATGAGCCGGTCTAAGAGAGCAGACAGCGGGCATTCAGCAAGTTTCAGTGGAATCTGAAGTCTGGCTTTAGCCCATCTCTTGGTATCAAGTGCCCAAGGCGGGTTGGGGGTGGGGGGCCTGGGGTCCAAAGACATGGAGTGGTCTGGCTCCAGTCTGGCAGTGCCAGTCTCTCTCCAGCACGGGTGGCCAGGTGGAACCTGGACAGAGGGAGGGAGGGTGAGCCTGCAGACTGCAGAAGCGGCCCTGAAGACCAGGCTGTGAGGAGGATAGAGGCCAAATACCAGGTTTCTCGGCCAAAGAGCTCAAGAGCCACGGTGAGAAAGGGCAGGCCAGCCCCGGGAGTGGGTGGGCAAGGAGCGTCCGGTCCGAGAGCGCCCAGGGCATTTGGAGGCTCCAGGGACAGACCCGTGCTCCACAGTGCACTTCTTACCCCGGGAGGAACAGCCCCTGCGAGGTATTTGGTTTGTGGCGCCCTCTGCTGGTGAATGCCTGAACTGCATGCACCTGTCAGAACCCGCAAAAATGCGTTCCTTCTTCACTGGACGCACTCAAGACAGTCACAGGCAGCCTGGGCTGTAAAGCTGAGTTTAGTTTTGGTGGCAGATTACCAAGCCTCAAGTCATTTTACCCAAACGCTTCAGTTGAAAAAAACTTTTAACAAACTTGCCTGCCGGGCACTGTTTTAATTACATTACGAATGCCACCCGAAGTTATGTAAGTAGGGTCTATTAGTACACTCATTTTACAGATGAGGACAGTGGTGCCGGGGCTCACACGCTGACATGCCATGCCAGTGGCAACCGGGAGGCACCCAGGAAACCCGGCCACAGAGCGCCTGCACTTCACCATTCCAGTACCTGCCCCCCTCTTTTTTTTTTTTTTATATAACAGCTTAATTGAGTTACAATTCACATACCATACAATTCACCCGCTTAAAACCCACAACTCACATACCACACAATTCACCCGCTTAAAACCCACAACTCAGCGGCTTTCAGTGTGGTCACAGGTGTCTGCAGCCATCACCAGAGTACATTTTAGAGCTTTTTAATACTCCCCAAAAAAGCCCCTTACCCATTTGCACTCACTCTCCGTCCCCTCCTTCCTACCCCCAGAAAACCACTAATCTTTCTTCTTTCTTTCCTTCTTTTTCTTTCTTTCCTCTCTTTCTTTCTTCTTTCTTTCCTTCCTCTCTTTCTTCTTTCTTTCTTCTTCCTTTATCTTTCTTTCTTTTCTCTTTTCTTTCTTTCTTCCTTCTTTCCCTCCATCCTTTCCTTCCTTCCTTTCTCTTTCTTTCTTTCTTTCTTTCTTTCTTTCTTTCTTTCTTTCTTTCTTTCTT
>NW_012121998.1:0-1175 GCF_000951035.1 Colobus angolensis palliatus
CAAAAAGCCCTAAGGCAATAAGAGGTCCTCTGACCCAGCCCCCTTTGTTCACACAGCCCACGTTGCAGATGAAGAAAGTGAGGCTCAAAGAGGAGAACCAGTTTCCCGAGGACACCCGGCCCCATGGCGTGCCTGAAACCAGGGCACGCGTTTCCTGCTTTGGCACACTACGGCTCCTTTTCAAAACGATGTTTGTGAAAATTAGTCTCAGTAAAGACAGCTAAGAAGGATGAGTTGGGGATGTTTTTAGCTGCCTGTAAGCCAGATAAAAGGTTCTGCTGTTGCAAAAGTGCTTTTCTTGGGTTTGCTATAAGCATCCGTTAATTTCAGAAATTATCCAGCCTCACTAAGTAGAAATGACGGGTTGCTTTTTGAATTCGAGATGAAGACGGGTTTTTTTTTTTAAATGTTGTTGATGGTGGTTTATTTATGACAGACTCTTTTCATACCCTGAGTGTAATAGCTTAAATTTTAACGAGGCAGGGACCACTTTTTTTTTTTTTTTCATTTATGCAGCCCTGGCAGAGTAGGTACCTTTTTAGCATTTACTGAAAAGGAGATTTTTTTTCTGAATGGCCACTCAAAAAACTACAATTGTGCAGTCCTCTATATTCACATGTAAGTGGATAAGCAGATAGTAAGTTGAATGAATGAATGAATGAATTAATTAATTAATTGGAGCCCAACAAGGCATGACTTTGAGTTACAAGTAGCCAGGAACCACCAGTTTGAGATCTATGACTAAGGTAAGGAGGAAAAGTAGTATTTTAAGGGGAAGATCAGAAGGTGAGGAAACAGCCAAAAAGTTGACAAAAGAAATTCCAAATGTGGGTTCCTATACTCTGTGAATAATGCCAACACCCCCTCCAGACCTAAGCTGCAGGCACAGCAAAGCTAGAGGGGCTTGCACTGGTTTTCACCAGGTTATGCTGCTTAAGAAACAACCTCGATCTCAGTTTCTTACAGCAATAAATCTTTATTTCTCCCCCATGTTGTGTGTCAGTGGCAGGGGGAACCGCTGCCTCAAGCTCCAGTCCAGGCTGTGACCAGAGTCAGGCCGGCTCCACATGTCTCTCATCCCAGGGCCCAGGGCAGGAGTACAAAGCGGTGGGAGGAACTTGCAACACCTCTCAAAGCCTCCGCTGGAATCCATCACACTGTCACATAGGCCCACA
>NW_012121999.1:0-421 GCF_000951035.1 Colobus angolensis palliatus
TATCCTTAGATGAAAACTAGAGAGAAACTTTCTTAGAAACTTGTTGGTGATGCATGAGTTTATCTCAAGGAGTTATACTCGTGTTCCCTGGAGCAGGCCACGAACCCTCTCCTTGAGATATCTGAGAACTGCTGAATTTGATAGCACTGTGACTTGTGCTGATAAAGGTAATTTCATCTGTTAAAAACTGGATGGAAGATTTCTGAGAAACTCCTTTGTGTTCTGTGAATTTTTCTAACTGAGTTACAGCTTAGTCCTCAGGCAGCAGTTTGCTTACACTCTTTTCCTGGAATTTGCAAAGTGATATTTGGGATCCCGTTGGGGCCCATAGTGTCAGAGGACATATCTTCCCATAACAGTTAGAGAGAAGCCTTCTGAGAGACTGCTCTCTGATGTGTGACTTCATCTCTCAGAGTTCCAC
>NW_012121999.1:937-1355 GCF_000951035.1 Colobus angolensis palliatus
AACTCACAGAGTTACAGGTTTCTCTTCAGTGGTCAGTTGGCTATCACAGTTTTCTTGAAATGTGGAATGGGATACTTCTTAGCTCAGTGAAGCTCACGGTGACAAAGAAAATAACCTTAGATGAAAACTAGAAGGAAGCTTTCTTAGCGACTTGTTGGTGATACGTGAGTTTATCTCACTGAGTTACACTCATGTATCTGGGAGCAGGCCACTATCTCTCTCCTTGAGATATCTGAGAAGGGCTGATTTGGATAGCACTGCGGCTTGCGCTGATAAAGGAAATTTCAGAGTCCAGAATGCTAACCATTAGCACTCACAGAGTGCTCCCCCCTCCCCATGATAAGCCCAGTGTGTGATGTTCCCCTTCCCGAGTCCAGGTGATCTCATTGTTCAGTTCCCACCTATGAGTGAGAACATG
>NW_012121999.1:3195-3539 GCF_000951035.1 Colobus angolensis palliatus
ACTGAGCAGTGGTTTGTAGTTCTCCTTGAAGAGGTCCTTTACATCCCTTGTAAGTTGGATTCCTAGGTATTTTATTTTCTTTGAAGCAATTGCGAATGGAAGTTCATTCCTGATATGGCTCTCTGCCTGTCTGTTACTGGTGTATAAGAATGCTTGTGATTTTTGCACATTAATTTTGTATCCTGAGACTTTGCAGAAGTTGCTTATCAGCTTAAGGAGATTTTGGGCTGGGAGAATGGGGTTTTCTATATATACAATCATGTCATCCGCGAACAGGGACAATTTGACTTCTTCTTTTCCTAACTGAATACCCTTGATTTCTTTCTCTTGCCTGATTGCCCTAG
>NW_012121999.1:5328-6058 GCF_000951035.1 Colobus angolensis palliatus
GGAGTCTACAGAGACAGGCAGGTTTCCTTGAGCTGCTATGAGCTCCAGCCAGTTGGAGCTTCCCAGCGGTTTTGTTTACCTACTTAAGCCTCAGCAATTGCGGGCGCCCCTCCCCCAGCCTCGCTGCTGCCCTGTGGTTAGATTGCCGCAGACTGCTGTGTTAGCAAGGAGGGAGGCTCCGGGAGTGTGGGACCCCACCGGCCAGGCGTGGGGTATATTCTCCTGGTCTGCCCGTTATCCTATAGTGCAGTATTGGGGTGGGAGTTACCCGATTTTCCAGGTGTTGTGTGTTTCAGTTCCCCTGGTTAGGAAAAGGGATTCCCTTCCCCCTTGCGCTTCCCAGGTGAGGCGATGCCTCGCCCTGCTTCAGCTCTTGCTGGTCGGGCTGCCACTGCTGACCAGCACCGATTGTCCGGCACTCACTAGTGAGATGACCCCAGTACCTCAGTTCAAAATGCAGAAATCACCGGTCTTCTGTGTCCTTTGCACTAGGAGTTGGAGACTGCAGCTGTTCCTATTCGGCCATCTTGCTCCGCCCCCATGAATTTGTATAACGGAGTTACAGCTTAGTCCTCAGGAAGTACATTGCTAACACTCTTTTCCTGGAATCTGCAAAGTGATATTTGGGATCCCATTGGGGCCTATAGTGAAAGAGGACATATCCTCACATAACGGTTAGACAGAAGCTTTCTGAGAGATTGCTCTCTGATGTGTGACTTCATCTCTCAGA
>NW_012121999.1:6305-9974 GCF_000951035.1 Colobus angolensis palliatus
ATGGGATACTTCTTAGCTCAATGAAGCTCATGGTGACAAAGAAAATATCCTTGGATGAAAATTAGAAAGAAGATTTCTTAGCAACTTGTTGGTGATGTGTGAGTTTATTTCACGGAGTTACACTCATGTTTCCTGGAGCAGGCCATGAACTCTCTGCTTGTGATATCTGAGAAGGGCTGATTTGGATAGCACTGTGGCTTGCGCTGATAAAGGAAATTTCATATGTTAAAAACTGGAAGGAAGCTTTCTGAGAAGCTGCTTTGTGTTCTGACAATTTGTCTAACCGAGTTACAGCTTACTTCTCAGGAAGCACTTTGCTAACCCTCTTTTCCTAGAATCTGCAAAGTGATATTTGGGATCCCGTTGGGGCCCATAGTGAAAGAGGACCTATCCTCACATAGTAGTTAGAGAGAAGCTTTCTGAGAGATTGCTCTCTCATGTGTGATTTCACCTCTCAGAATTCCACCCTGTCCTTCTAGGAACAGCTTGCTAACACTGTTGTCGTGGATTCTGCAAAGTGATATTTGGGAATTCATTGAGGGCTATGGTGCAAAAGGGAGTATCCTCATACAGAAACTGGAAAGAAGCCTTCTGAGAAACTGCACTGTGACGTGTGAATTAAACTCACAGAGTTACAGGTTTCTGTTCAGTGGTCAGTTTGCTAACACAGTTTTCTTGAAATCTGCAATACGATACTTCTTAGCTCAATGAAGCTCACGGTGACAAAGAAGATATCCTTAAATGAAAAATAGAAAGAACCTTTCTTAGTGACTTGTTGGTGATGCGTGAGTTTTTCTCACGGAATTACACTCATGTTTCCTGGAGCAGGCAACTAACCCTCTCCTTGAGATGTCTGAGAAGGGCTGATATTGATAGCCCTGCAGCTTGAGCTGATAAAGGAAATTTCATCTGTTAAAAACTGGAAAGAAGGTTTCTGAGAAACTGCTTTGTGTTCTGTGAATTTGTCTAACCAAGTTACAGCTTAGTCCTCAGGAAGCACTTTGCTAACACTCTTTTCCTGGAATCTGCAACGTGATATTTTGGATCCCGTTGGGGCCATAGTGAAAGAGGACGTATCCTCACATAACAGTTAGAGAGAAGCATTCTGAGAGATTGATCTCTGATGTGTGACTTCATCTCTCAAAGTTCCACCCAGCCCTTCCTGGAAGAGCTTGCTAACACGGTTGTCATGGATTCTGCTAAGTGATATTTGGGAACTCTTTGAAGGCTATGGAGCAAAATGGATTATATTCATACAGAAACTGGAAAGAAGCCTTTTGAGAAACTGCATTGTGATGTGTGAATGCAACTCACAGAGTTACAGGTTTCTCTTCAGTGGTCAGGTTGCTAACACAATTTTCTTCAAATCTGCAATGGGATAATTCTTAGCTCAAAGAAGCTCACAGTGACAAAGAAAATAACCTTAGATGAAAACTAGAAAGAAGCTTTCTCAGCAACTTGTTAGTTATGTGTGAGTTTATCTCACGGAGTTACACTCATGTTTCCTGTATCAGGCCGCATACTCTCTCCTTGAGATATCTGAGACAATCTGATTTGGATAGCACTGTGCCTTGCGCTGATAAAGGAAATTTAATGTGCTGAAAACTGGAAAGAAGTATTCTGAGAAACCCCTTTGTGTTCTGTGAATTTGTCTCACTGACTTACGGTGTAGACCTCAGGAAGTACTTTGCTAACACTCTTTTCCTGGAATCTGCAATGTGGTATTGGGATCCCATTGGGGCCCATAGTGAAAGAGGACGTATCCTCACATAACTGTGAGAGAGAAGCTTTCTGAGAGATTGCTCTGTGATGTGTGACTTCATCTCTCAGAGTTCCACCCTCCCTTCTTGGAACAGCTTGCTAACACTGTTGTCGTGGATTCTGCAAGGTGATATTTGGGAGTTCATGGAGTGCTATGGTGCAAAAGTGAGTACCCTCATACAGAAACTGGAAAGAAGCTTTCTGAGAAACTGCACTGTGATGTGTGAATGCAACTCACAGAGTTACAGGTTTCTCTTCAGTGGTGACTTTGCTAACACAGTTTTCTTGAAATCAGCAATGGGATACTTCTTAGCTCAATGAAGCACACGTTGACAAAGAAAATAACCTTAGATGAAAACTAGAAAGAAGCTTTCTTAGAAACTTCTTGGTGATGTGTGAGTTCATCTCACGGAGTGACACTCATATTTCTTGGAGCACGTCAATATCTCTCTCCTTGAGATATCTGAGAAGGGCTGACTTGGATAGCACTGAGGCCTGCGTTGAGAAGGGAAATTTCATCCATAAAAGCTGGAACGTAGCTTTCTGAGAAACTCCATTGGGTTCTGTGAATTTGTCTCACCGAGTTACAGCTTAGACCTCAGGAAGCAGTTCGCTAGCACTGTTTTCGTGGAATCATCAAAGTGATATCTGTGATCCCATTGGGGTCCACCGTGAAAGAGGACACATCCTCACATAAGAGTTAGAGAGAAGCTTTCTGAGAGATTGCTCTCTGATGTGTGACTTCATCACTCAGACATCCACCATGCCCTTCTTGGAACAGCTTGCTAACACTGCTGTCGTGGAATCTGCAAATCGAGATTTGGGAGCTCATTGAGGGCTATGGTGCAAAAGGCAAGACCCTCATGAAGAAATTGGAAAGAAGCCTTCTGAGAAACTGCAGCGTGATGTGTCAATGCAACTCACAGAGATACAAGTTTCTCTTCGGTGGTCAGCTTCCTAACACAGTTTTCTTGAAATCTGCAATTGGATACATCTTAGTTCAATGAATCTCACGGTGACAAAGGAAGTGTCCTTACATGAAAATTAGAAAGAAGGTTTCGTAGCAACTTCCTGGTGATGTGTGAGTTTATCTCACGGAGTTACACTCATGTTTCGTGGAGGAGGCCACTAACTCTCTCCTTGAGATATTTGAGAAGGGCTGATTTGGATAGCACTGAGGCCTGCGATGAGAAAGGAAATTTCATTCGTTAAAAACTGGAAAGAAGATTTCTGAGAAACTCCTTTGTGTTCTGCGAATTTGTCTCACCGAGTTACGGCTTAGTCCTCAGGAAGCAGTTCACTAGAACTCTTTTCGTGGAATCTGCAATGTGATATTTGTGATCCCATTGTGGCCCATGGTGAAAGAGGACATATCTTCACATAACAGTTAGAGAGAAACTTTCTGAGAGATTGCTCTCTGATGTGTGCCTTCATCACTCAGAGTTCCACCCTGCCCTTCTTGTAACAGCTTGCTAACACTGTTGTCGTGGATTCTGCAAAGTGATATGTGGGAGCTCATTGAGGGCGATGGTGCAAAAGGCAGTATCCTCATACAGAAACTGGAAAGAGGCCTCCTGAGAAAATGCACTGTGATGTGACAATGCAACTCACAGAGTTACAGGTTTCTCTTCAGCTCTCAGCTTGCTAACACAGTTTTCTTGAAATCTGCAATGGGATACTTCTTAGCTCAATGAAGCTCACGGTGACAAAGGAACTATCCTTAGATGAAAACTAGAAAGAAGCTTTCTTAGCAACTTCTTGGTGATCTGTGAGTTTATCTCACAGAGTTACACTGATGCTTCCTGGAGAAGGCCACTAACTCTCTCTTTGAGATATCTGAGAAGGGCTGATTTGGATAGCACTGAGGCCTGCGCTGAGAAAGGAAATTTCATCCGTTAAAAACTGGAA
>NW_012121999.1:10416-12423 GCF_000951035.1 Colobus angolensis palliatus
GGATTCTGCAAAGTGATATTTGGGAGCTCATTTAGAGCTATGGTGCAGAAGGCAGTATCCTCATAGAGAAACTGGAAAGAAGCCTTGTGATAAACTGCGCTGAGATGTGTCAATGCAACTCACACAGTTACAGGTTTCTCTTCAGTGGTCAGCTTGCTAAAACAGTTTTCTTGAAATCTGCAATTGGATACATCTTAGTTCACTGAAGCTCGCGGTGAAAAAGGAAGTATCCTTAGATGAAAACTAGAAAGAAGCTTTCTTAGCAACTTCTTGGTGATGTGTGAGTTTATCCCACGGAGTTGCACTCATGTTTCCTGGAGCAGGCCACCAACTATCTCCTTGAGATATCTGAGAAGGCCTTATTTGGATAGCACTGAGGCCTGCGCTGAGAAAGGAAATTTCATTCGTTAAGAACTGGAAAGAAGCTTTCTGAGAAACTCCTTTGTGTTCTGCGAATTTGTCTCACCGAGTTACGGCTTAGTCCTCAGGAAGCAGTTCACTAGAACTCTTTTCGTGGAATCTGCAATGTGATATTTGTGATCCCATTGTGGCCCATGGTGAAAGAGGACATATCTTCACATAACAGTTAGAGAGAAACTTTCTGAGAGATTGCTCTCTGATGTGTGCCTTCATCACTCAGAGTTCCACCCTGCCCTTCTTGTAACAGCTTGCTAACACTGTTGTCGTGGATTCTGCAAAGTGATATGTGGGAGCTCATTGAGGGCGATGGTGCAAAAGGCAGTATCCTCATACAGAAACTGGAAAGAGGCCTCCTGAGAAAATGCACTGTGATGTGACAATGCAACTCACAGAGTTACAGGTTTCTCTTCAGCTCTCAGCTTGCTAACACAGTTTTCTTGAAATCTGCAATGGGATACTTCTTAGCTCAATGAAGCTCACGGTGACAAAGGAACTATCCTTAGATGAAAACTAGAAAGAAGCTTTCTTAGCAACTTCTTGGTGATCTGTGAGTTTATCTCACAGAGTTACACTGATGCTTCCTGGAGAAGGCCACTAACTCTCTCTTTGAGATATCTGAGAAGGGCTGATTTGGATAGCACTGAGGCCTGCGCTGAGAAAGGAAATTTCATCCGTTAAAAACTGGAAAGAAGCTTTCTGAGAAACTCCTTTGTGTTCTGTGAATTTTTCTCACCGAGTTACAGCTTAGTCCTCAGGAAACAGTTCGCTAGCACTCTTTTCATGGAATCTGCAAAGTGATATTTGGGATCCCATTGGGGCCCATGGTGAAAAGGAAATATCCTCACATAACAGTTAGAGAGAAGGTTTCTGAGAGATTGCTCTCTGATGTGTGACCTCATCACTCAGAGTTCCACCCTGCCCTTCTTGGAAGTGCTTGCTAACCCTGTTGTCGTGGATTCTTCAAAGTGATATTTGGGAGCTCATTCAGGGCTATGGTGCAAAAGGGAGTTCCCTCATACAGAAACTGGAAAGAAGCCTTCTGAGAAACTGCAATGTGATGTGTGAATGCAACTCTCAGAGATACAGCTTTCCCTTCAGTGGTCAGTTTGGTAACACAGTTTTCTTAAAATCTGAAATGGGATACTTCTTAGCTCCATGAAGCCCACAGTGACAAAGAAAATATCATTAGAGGAAAACTAGAAAGAAGCTTTCTTAGAAACTTCCTGGTGATGTGTGAGTTTATCTCACGGAGTTACACTCATGTTTCCTGGAGCAGGCCACTAACTCTCTCCTTGAAATATCTGAGAAGGGTTGACTTGTATACCACTGAGGCCTGCACTGATGAAGAAAATTTCATCCGTTAGCAACTGGAAAGAAGCTTTCTGAGAAACTACTTTGTGTTCTGTGAATTTGTCTCACCGAGTTACAGCTTAGTCATCATGCAGCAGTATGAAAACATTCCTTTCTTGGAATCTGCAAAGTGATATTTGGGATCCTATTGGGGCTCATGGTGAAAAAGACATATCCTCACATAACAGTTAGAGAGAAGGTTTCTGAGAGATTGCTCTGTGATGTGTGACTTCATCA
>NW_012121999.1:12473-12775 GCF_000951035.1 Colobus angolensis palliatus
TTTCTGAGAGATTGCTCTGTGATGTGTGACTTCATCAATCAGAGTTCCACCCTGCCCTTCTTGGAACAGCTTGCTAACCCTGTTGTCGTGGATTCTGCAAAGAGATATTTGGGAGCTCATTGAGGGCTATGGTGCAAAAGGGGGTATCCTCATAGAGAAACTGGAAAGGAGCCTTCTGAGAAACTGCACTGTGATGTGTGAATACAACTCACAGAGTTACAGCTTTCTCTTAGGTGGTCAGTTTGCTAACACAGTTTTTTTGAAATCTGCAATGGGATAGTACTTACCTCAATGAAGCTCAC
>NW_012121999.1:13666-15214 GCF_000951035.1 Colobus angolensis palliatus
GTGATGTGTGAGTTTATCTCACGGAGTTACACTCATGTTTCCTGGAGAAGGCCACTAACTCTCTCCTTGAGATATCTGAGAATAGCTGATTTGGATAGCACTGAGGACTGCACTGATAAAGAAAATAACATCCGTTAAAAACAGCAAAGAAGCTTTCTGAGAAACTACTTTGTGTTCTGTGAATTTGACTCACCGAGTTGCAGCTTAGTCCTCAGGCAGCAGTTTGAAAACACTCTTTTCGTGGAATGTGCAATGTGATATTTGGGATCCCATTCGGACCCATGGTGAAAAATACATATCCTCACATAACAGGTAGAGAGAAGCTTTCTCAGAGATTGCTCTCTGATGTGAGACTTCATCACTCAGAGTTCCACCCTGCCCTTCTTGGGACAGCTTGCTAACCCTGTTGTCGTGGATTCGGCAAAGTGATATTTGGGAGCTCATTGAGGGCTATGGTGCAAAAGCGAGTATCCTCATACAGAAACTGGAAAGAATCCTTCGGAGAAACTGCACTGTGATGTGTGAATGCATCTCACAGAGTTTCACCTTTCCCTTCAGTGGTCAGTTTGCTAACACAGTTTCCTTGAAATCTGCAATGGGATACTTCTTAGCTCAATGAAGCTCATGGTGACAAAGGAAATATCGTTAGATGAAAACTAGAAAGAAGCCTTCTTAGAAACTTCTTCGTGATATGTGAGTTTATCTCACGGAGTTACACTCATGTATCCTAGAGAAGGCCACTAACTCTCTTCTTGAGATATCTGAGTAAGGCTGATTTGGATAGCACTGAGGCCTGCGCTGATGAAGAAAATTTCATCCTTTAAAAACGGGATAGAAGCTTTCTGAGAAACTCCTTTGTGTTCTGTGAATTTGTCTCACCGAGTTACAGCTTAGTCCACAGGCAACAGTTTGAAAACACTCTTTTCGTGGAATCTGCAAAGTGAATTTTGGGATCCCATTGGGGCCCAGGGTGAAAAAGACATATCCTCACATAACAGTTAGAGAGAATGTTTCTGAGAGATTGCTCTCTGATGTGTGACTTCACCACTCAGAGTTCCACCCTGCCCTTCTTGGAACAGCTTGCTAACCCTGTTGTCGTGGATTCTGCAAAGTGATATTTGGAAGCTCATTGAGGGTTATGGTGCAAAAGGGGGTATCCTCATACAGAAATTTGAAAGAAGCCTTCTGAGAAACTACACTGTGATGTGTGAATGCAACTCACAGAGTTACAGCTTTCCCTTCAGTGGTCAGTTTGCTAACACAGTTTTCTTGAAATCTGCAATGGGATACTTCTTAGCTCAATGAAGCTCACGGTGACAAAGGAAATATCGTTAGATGAAAACTAGAAAGAAGCTTTCTTAGAAACTTCTTGGTGGGGCGGAGCAAGATGGCTGAATGGCAACAGCTCCAGTCTCCAACTCCCAGCGCGAAGGACAGAGAAGACTGGTGATTTCTGCATTTTCACGTGAGGTACTGGAGTCATCTCACTAGTGAGTGCCGGACAATCGGTGCTGGTCATCTGTTGCAGCTGGACCAGCGAGAGCTGAA
>NW_012121999.1:15919-16225 GCF_000951035.1 Colobus angolensis palliatus
AGGCTAACGGGCACACCAGGAGAATATACCCCACTCCTGGTCGGGCGGGTCCCACACCCCCAGAGCCTTCCCCATTGCTAACACAGCAGTCTGCCACGATCTAACCGCAGGGCAGCAGCGAGGCTGGGGGAAAGGCGCCCGCCATTGCTGAGGCTTAAGTAGGTAAACAAAGCCGCTGGGAAGCTCCAACTGGGTGGAGCTCACAGCAGCTCAAGGAAACCTGCCTGTCTCTGTAGACTCTGCCTCTGGGGACAGGGCTCAGCTGAAAAAATAACAGGGGAAGCAGCAGAGACCTGTGCAGGCGCG
>NW_012121999.1:17885-18313 GCF_000951035.1 Colobus angolensis palliatus
GGTAAAGGGATCAATTCAACAGGAAGAGCTAACTATCCTAAATATATATGCACCCAATACAGGAGGACCCAGATTCATAAAGCAACTCCTTGGAGACTTACAAAGAGAATTACACTCCCGTACAATAATAATGGGAGAGTTCAACACTCCACTGTCAACATTAGACAGATCAACGAGACAGAAAGTTAACAAGGATATCCAGGAATTGAACTCGTCTCTTCGCCAAGCGGACCTGATAGACATCTATAGAACTCTCCACCCCAAATCAACAGAATATACATTCTTCTCAGCACCACATCGCACTTATTCCAAAATTGACCACATAATTGGAAGTAAAGCACTCCTCAGCAAATGTCAAAGAACAGAAATTATAACAAACTGTCTCTCAGACCACAGTGCAATCAAACTAGAACTCAGGACTAAGAAAC
>NW_012121999.1:18363-19700 GCF_000951035.1 Colobus angolensis palliatus
ACTCATGTTTCCTGGAGAAGGCCACTAACTCTCTCCTTGAGATATCTCAGAAGGGCTGATTTTGATAGCACTGAGGCCTGCGTTGAAAAAGAAAATTTCTTCCGTTAAATACTGGAAACAAGTTTATGAGAAACTACTTTGCGTTCTGTGAATTTGTCTCACCGAGTTACAGCTTAGTCCTCAGGCAGAAGTTTGAAAACACTCTTTTCGTGGAATTTGCAAAGTGATATTTCGGATCCGATTGGGGCCCAAGGTGAAAAAGACATATCCTCACATAAAGTTAGGGAGAAGGTTTCTGAGAGATTGCTTCATGATGTGTAACTTCATCTCTCAGAGTTCCACTCTGTCATTCTTGGAACAGCTTGCTAACACTGTTGTCGTGGATTCTGCAAAGCGATATTTGCGAGCTCATTGAGGGCTATGGTGCAAAAGGGAGTATCCTCATACAGAAATTGGAAAGAAGCCTTCTGAGAAACTGCACTGTGATGTGTGAATGCAACTCACAGAGATACAGGTTTCTCTTCAGTGGTCAGTTTGCTAACATAGTTTTATTGAAATCTTCAATGGGATACTTCTTCACTCAATGAAGCTCATGGGGACAAAGAAAATAACCTTAGATGAAAACTAGAAAGTAGCATTCTTAGCAACTTGTTGGTGATGTGTGAGTTTATCTCACGGAGGTACACTCATGTTTCCTGGAGCAGGACACTAACTCTCTTCTTGAGATATCTGTGAAGGGCTGATTTGGATAGCACTGTGGATTGCACTGATAAAGGAAATTACATCTGTTAAAAACTGGAAAGAAGCTTTCTGAGAAACTGCTTTGTGTTCTGTGAATTTTTCTCACCGTGTTACAGCTTAGTCCTCAGGAAGGACTTTGCTAACACTCTTTTCCTCTAATCTGCAAAGTGATATTTGGGATCCCATTGGGGCCCACAGTGAAAGAGGACATATCCTCACATAACAGTGAGAGAGAAGCTTTCTGAGAGATTGCTCTCTTATGTGTGACTTCAACTCTCAGAGTTCCACCCTGCCCTTCTTGGAACAACTTGCTAACACTATTGTCGTGGATTCTGCATGATATTTGGGAACATATTGAAGGCTATGGAGCAAAAGGGAGTATCCTCATACAGAAACTGCAAAGAAGAATTTTCAGAAACTGCACTGTGATATGTGAATGCAACTCACAGAGTTACAGGTTTCTCTTCAGTGTTCAGTTTGCTAACACAGTTTTCTTGAAATCTGCAGTGCGATAGTTCTCAGGTCAATGAAGCTCACGGTGACAAAGAAAATAACGTTAGATGAAAACTAGAAAGAAGCTTTCCTAGCAACTTGTT
>NW_012121999.1:20023-26143 GCF_000951035.1 Colobus angolensis palliatus
AGAATCTTTCTGCGAAACTCCTTTGTGTTCTGTGAATTTTTCTCACCGAGTTACAGCTTAGTCCTCAGGAAGCACTTTGCTAACACTCTTTTCCTGGAATCTGCAAAGTGATATTTGGGATCCCATTGGGGCCCATTATGAAAGAGGACATATCCTCACATAACAGTTAGAGAGAAGCTTTCTGAGAGATTGCTTTCTGATGTGTGACTTCATCTCTCAGAGTTCCACCCTGTCCTGCTTGGAAAAGCTTGTTAACACTGTTGTCGTGGGTTCTGCAAAGTGATATTTCGGAGTTCATTGAGGGCTATGGGGCAAAAGGGATTATCCTCATACAGAAACTGGAAAGAAGCCTTCTGAGAAACTGCACTGTGATGGGTGAATGCAACACACAGAGTTACAGTTTTCTATTCAGTGATCAGTTTGCTAACACAGTTCTTTTGAAATCTTCAATGGGATACTTCTTAGTTCAATGAAGTTCACGGTGAGAAAGAAAATATCCTTAGATGAAAACTAGAAAGAAGCTTTCGTAGCAACTTGTTGGTGACGTGTGAGTTTATTTCATGGAGTTATACTGATGTTTGCAAGAGCACGCCACTAACTTTCTCCTTGAGATATCTGAGAAGGGCTGATTTGGATAGCACTGTGGCTTGCGCTGATAAAGGAAATTTCATCTCTTAAAAACTGGAAAGAAGCTTTCTGAGAAACTCCTTTTTGTTCTGTGAATTTATCTCACCGAGTTACAGCTTAGTCCTCAGGAGTCACTTTGCTAACACTCTTTTCCTGGAATCTGCAAAGTGGTATTTGGGATCCCATTGGAAACCATAGTGAGCGAGGACATGTCCTTCCATAGCACGTAGAGAGAAGCTTTCTGAGAGATTGCTCTCTGATGTGTGACTTCATCTCTCAGAGTTCCACCCTGCCCTTCCTGGAACAGCTTGCTAACACTATTGTCGTGGATTCTGCAAATTGATATTTGGGAACTCATTGAAGGCGATGGAAGAAAAGAGAGTATCCTCACACAGAAACTGGAAACAAGCCTTTTGAGAAACTGCACTGTGATGTGTGAATGCAACTCACAGAGTTACAGGTTTCTCTTCAGTGGTCAGTTTGCTAACATAGTTTTATTGAAATCTGTATTGGGATACTACTTAGCTCAATGAAGCTCACAGCGACAAAGAAAATAACCTTAGTTGAAAACTAGAAAGAACCTTTCTTAGTGACTTGTTGGTGATGCGTGAGTTTATCTCATGGAGTTACAGTCATGGATCCTGGAGCAGGCCACTAACTCTCTCCTTGAGATTTCTGAGAAGGGCTGATTTGGATAGCACTGCAGCTTGCGCTGATAAAGGAAATTTCATCTGTTAAAAACTGGAAAGAAGCTTTCTGAGAAACTCCTTTGTGTTCTGTGAATTTGTCTCTCTGAATTACAGCTTAGTCCTGATGAGGCACTTTGCTAACACTCTTTTCCTGGAATCTGCAGAGCGATATTTGGGATCCCATTAGGGCCCATAGTGAAAGAGGACATATCCCCCATAACAGTTAGAAGCTTTCTGAGAGATTGCTCTCTGATGTGTGACTTCATCTCTCAGAGTTCCACTCTGTCCTTCATGGAAAAGCTTGCTAACACTCTTGTCGTGGATTCTGCAAAGGGATATTTGGGAGCTCATTGAGGGCTATGGTGCAAAAGGTTGTATCCTCATACAGAATTCGGAAAGAAGCTTTCTGAGAAACTGCACCGTGATGTGTGAATGCAACACACAGAGTTACAGGTTTCTATTCAGTGATCAGTTTGTTAACACAGTTTTCTTGAAATCTGCAATGGGATACTTCTTATTTCAATGAAGGTCACGGTGACAAAGGAAATATCCTTAGATGAAAACTAGAAAGAAGCTTTCTAAGCAAATTGTGGTGACGTGTGAGTTTATTTCATGGAGTTACAGTGATGTGTGCAAGAGCAGGCCACTAACTTTCTCCTTGAGATATCTGAGAAGGGCTGATATGGATAGAACTGTGGCTTGCACTGATAAAGGAAATTTCGTCTGTTAAAAACTGGAAAGAAGCTTTCTGAGAAACTCCTTTGTGTCTGTGAATTTGTCTCACCGAGTTACAGCTTTGTCCTAAGGAGGCACTTTGCTAACACTCTTTTCCTGGAATCTGCAATGTGATATTTGGGATCCCATTGGGACCCATAGTTAAAGAGGACATATCCTCCCATAACACTTAGAGAGAAGCTTTCTGAGAGATTGCTCTCTGATGTGTGACTTCATCTCTCAGAGTTCCACCTTGCCCTTCCTGGAACAGCTTGCTAACACGATTGTCGTGGATTCTGCAAAGTGATATTTGGGAACTCATTGAGGGCAATGGAGCAAAACGGAGTATCCTCATACAGAAACTGGAATGAAGCCTTTTGAGAAACTGCACTGTGATGTGTGAATGCAACTCACAAAGTTTCAGGTTTCCACTCAGTGGTCAGTTTCCTAACACAGTTGTCTTGAAATCTGCCATGGGATACTTCTTAGTTCAATGAAGCTCACGGTGACAAAGGAAATATCCTTAGATGAAAACTAGAAAGAAGCTTTCTTAGAATCTTGTTGGTGATGCGTGAGTTTATCTCAGGGACTTACACTCATGTTTCCTGGAGCAGGCCACTAAGTCTCTCCTTGAGATATCTGAGAAAGGCTGATTTGGATAGCCCTGTGGCTTGCGGTGATAAAGGAATTTTCAACTGTTAAAAACTGGAAAGAAGCTTTCTGAGAATCTCCTTTGTGTTCTGTGAATTTGTCTCACCGAGTTACAGCTTATTGCTCAGGAAGCACTTTGCTAACACTCTTTTCCTAGAATCTGCAAAGTGAGATTTGGGATCCCATTGGGGCCCATTGTGAAAGAGGACATATCCTCACATAACAGTTAGAGAGAAGCTTTCTGAGAGATTGCTCTCTGATGTATGACTTCAACTCAGAGAGTTCCACCCTGCCCTTCTTGGAACAGCTTGATAACACTGTTGTCGTGGATTCTGCAAAGTGATATTAGGGAGCTCACTGAGGGCTATGGTGCAAAAGGGAGTATCCTCATACAGAAACTGGAAAGAAGCCTTCTCAGGAACTGCACTGTGATGTGTGAATGCAACTCACAGAGTTACACGTTTCTCTTCAGCGGTCAGTTTGCTAACACAGTTTTCTTGAAATCTGCAATGGGATAATTCTTAGTTCAATGAAGGTAATGGTGACAAAGAAAATATCCTTAGATGAAAACTAGAAAGAAGCTTTCTTAGCAAATTGTGGTGACGTGTGAGTTTATTTCATGGAGTTACACTGATGTTTGCAAGAGCAGGCCACTAACTTTCTCCTTTGGATATCTGAGAAGGGCTGATTTGGATAGCACTGTGGCTTGTGCTCATAAAGTAAATTTCATCTGTTAAAAACTGGAAAGCAGCTTTTTGAGAAACTCCTTTGTGTTCTGTGAATTTGTCTCACCGAGTTACAACTTATTCCTGAGGAGGCACTTTGCTAACACTCTTTTCCTGGAATCTGCAAAGTGATATTTGGGATCCCATTGGGACCCATAGTGAAAGAGGACATATCGTCCAATAACACTTAGAGAGAAGCTTTCTGAGAGATTGCTCTCTGATGTGTGACTTCATCTCTCAGAGTTCCACCCTGCCCTTCCTGGAACAGCTTGCTAACACTATTGTCGTGGATTCTGCAAAGTGATATTTGGGAACTCATTGAATGTTATGGTGCAAAAGGGAGTATCCTCATACAGAAACTGGAAAGAAGACTTTTGAGAAACTGTACTGTGATGGGTGAAGGCACCTCACAGAGGTACAGGTTTCTCTTCAGTGGTCAGATTGCTAACACAGTTTTCTTGAAATCTGCAATGGGATACTTCTTAGCTCAATGAAGCTCACGGTGACAAAGAAAATAACCTTAGATGAAAACTAGAAAGAAGCTTTCTTAGCAACTTGTTGGTGATGTGGGAGTTTATCTCACGAAGTTACACTCATATTTCCAGGAGCAGGCCACTAATTCTCCCTTGAGATACCTGAGAAGGGCTGAATTGGATAGTACTGTGTCTTGCGCTGATAAAGGAAATTTCATCTGTTAAAAACTGGAAAGAAGGTTTCTGAGAAACTCCTTTGTGTTCTGTCAATTTGTCTCACTGAGTTGCAGCTTATTCCTCAGGAAGCACTTTTATAACACTCTTTTCCTGTAATCTGCAAAGTGATATTTGGTATCCCTTTGTGGCTCACAGTGAAAAAGGACATGTCCTCCCATAAAAGAGAGAAGCTTTGTGAGAGATTTCTCTTTGATGTCTGACTTCATCTCTCAGAGTTCCACCCTGCCCTTCTTGGAACATCTTGCTATCCCTGTTGTCGTGGATTCTGCAAAGTGATATTTGGGAGTTCATTGTGGGCTATGGGGCCACAGGGAGTATCCACATACAGAAACTGGAAAGAAACCTTCTGAGAAACTGCACTGTGATGTGTGCATGCAACTCACAGAGATACAGCTTTCTGTTCAGTGTTCAGTTTGCTAACACAGTTTTCTTGAAATCTGCAATGGGATAGCTCTCACTTCAATGAAGCTAACGGTGACAAAGGAAATATCCTTAGATGAAAACTGGAAAGAAGCTTTCTTAGCAACTTATTGGCGATGTGTGAGTTTATTTCACGGAGTTACACTCATGTTTCCTGGAGAAGGCCACTAACTCTCTCCTTGAGATATCTGAGAAGGGCTGATTTGGATAGTACCGAGCCTGCGCTGATAAAGAAAATTTCATCCGTTAAAATCTGGAAAGAAGCTTTCTGAGAAACTCCTTTGGGTTCTCAGAATTTGTCTCACCGAGTTACCGCTTTGTTCTCAGGCAGCAGTTTGAAAACACTCTTTTCGTGGAATCTGCCAAGTGATATTTGGGATCCCTTTGGGGCCCATGGTGAAAAGGACATATCCTCATATTACAGTTGGAGAGAAGCTTTCTGAGAGATTTCTCCCTGATGTGTTACCTCATCTCTCAGAGGTCCACCATGCACTTCTTGGAACAGCTTGCTAACCGTGTTGTCGTGGATTCTGCAAAGTGATATTTGGGAGCTCCCAGAGGGCTATGGTGCAAAAGCGAGTATCCGCATATAGAAACTGGAAAGAAGCCTTCTGAGAAACTGCACTGTGATGTGTGAATGAAACTCACAGTGTTACAGCTTTCTCTTCAGTGGTTAGTTTGCTAACACAGTTTTCTTGAAATCTGCAATGGGATACTACTTACCTCAAAGAAGCTAACGGTGCCAAATGAAATAACGTTAAATGAAAGCTAGAAAGAAACTTTCTTAGAAGCTTCTTGGTGATGTGTGAGTTTATCCCACGGAGTTACACTCATGTTTCCTGGAGAAGGCCACTAACTCTCTCCTTGTGATATCTGAGAAGGGCTGATTTGGATAGCACAGAGGCCAGCGCCGATAAAGGAAATTTCATCCATTAAAAACTGGAAAGAAGCTTCTGAGAAACTCCTTTGGGTTCTGTGAATTTGTCTCACCGAGTTACAGCTTAGTCCTCAGGCAGCAGTTTGAAAACCCTCTTTTCCTAGAATCTGCAAAGTCATATTTGGGATCGCATTGGGGCCCATGGTGAAAAGGACATATCCTGACATAACAGTTATAGAGAAGCTTTCTGAGAGATTGCTCTGTGATGTGAGATTTCATCATTCAGAGTTCCACCCTGCCCTACTTGGAACAGCTTGCTAAGTCTCTTGTCGTGGATTCTGCCAACTGATATTTGGGAGCTCTTTGATGGCTATGGTGCAAAAGCGAGTATCCTCATACAGAAACTGGAAAGAAGCCTTCTGAGAAAGTGCACTGTGAGGTGTCAATGCAACTCACAGAGTTACAGCTTTCTGTTCAGTGTTCAGCTTGCTAACCCAGTGTTCTTGAAATCTGCAATGGGATACAACTTAGCTCAATGAAGCTCATGGTGACAAATGAAATATCGTTAGATGAAAACTAGAAAGAAGCTTTCTTAGAAACGTCTTGGTGATGTATGAGTTTATCTCACGGAGTTGCACTCATGTTTCCTGGAGAAGGCCACTACCTCTCTCCTTGAGATATCTGAGAAGGGCTGATTTGGATAGCAC
>NW_012121999.1:27611-28151 GCF_000951035.1 Colobus angolensis palliatus
AGTTACACTCATGTTTCTGGAGCAGGCCACTAACTCTCTACTTGAGATATCTGAGAAGGGCTGATTTGGATAGCACTAGAGGCTTGCGCTGACAGAGGAGATTTTTTTGTTAAAAACTGGAAAGAGGCTTTCTGAGAAACTCTTTGTGTTCTGTGAATTTTTCTCACCGAGTTACAGCTTAGTCCTCAGGCAGCAGTTTGCTAACCCTCTTTTCCCGTAATCTGAAACGTGATATTTGGGACCCTGTTGGGTCCCATAGTGAAAGAGGACATATCCTCACATAACAGTTAGAGGGAAGCATTCTAAGACATTGCTCTCTTATGTGTGACTTCATCTCTCAGAGTTCCACCCTGCCCTTCTTGGAACAGCTTGCTAACAGTATTATCGTGGATTCTGCCAAGTGATATTTGGGAACTCATTGGAGGATATGGAGCCAAAGGGAGTATCCTCACAAAGAAACTCTAAAGAACCCTTTGGAGAAACTGCACTGTGATGTGTGAATGCAACTCACAGAGTTACAGGTTTCTCTTCAGTGGTCAG
>NW_012121999.1:28201-28900 GCF_000951035.1 Colobus angolensis palliatus
TTTCTCTTCAGTGGTCAGTTTGCTAACACAGTTTTCTTGAAATCTGCAATGGGATACTTCTCTTAGCTCAATGAAGCTCGCGGTGGCAAAGCAAATAACCTGAAATGAAAACTAGAAATAAGCATTCTTAGCAACTTGTTGGTGATCTGTGAGTTTATCTCACAGAGTTACAGTCATGTTTCTGGAGCAGGCCATTAACTCTCTACTTGAGATATCTGAGAAAGGCTGATTTGGATAGCACTGGCGGATTGCGCTGATAAAGGAAATTTCATGTGTTAAAAATTGTAAAGAAGCTTTGTGAGAAACCCCTTTGTGTTCTGTGCATTTGTCTCACCGAGTTACAGCTTAGTCCTCAGGCAGCCGTTTGCTAATCCTCTTTTCCTGGAATCTACAAAGTGATATTTGGGATCCTATTGGGCCCATAGTGAAAGAAGTCATATCCTCACATAAGAGTTAGGGAGAAGCCTTCTAAGAGATTGCTCTCTGATGTGTGACTTCATCTCTCAGAGTTCCACCCTGTCCTTCTTTGAGCAGGTTGCTAACACTATTGTCGTGGATTCTGACAAGTGATATTTGGGAACCCATTGGAGTCTATGGAGCCAAAAGGAGTATCCTCACATAGAAACTGGAAAGAAGCCTTTGGAGAAACTGCACTGTGATGTGTGAATGCAACTCACAGAGTTACAGGTTTCTCTTCAG
>NW_012121999.1:30737-31762 GCF_000951035.1 Colobus angolensis palliatus
TCTGTTAAAAACTGGAAAGAAGCTTTCTGAGAAACTCCTTTGTGTTCTGTGCATTTCTCTCACCGAGTTACAGCTTAGTCCTCAGGCAGCAGTTTGCTAAGCCCATTTTCCTGGAATCTGCAGAGTGATATTTGGGATCAATATGGTGAAAATTGGTGCAACCAAATGTCTCACCAAGTTACAACTTAGTCTTCAGGCAGCAGTTTGCTAAACCTCTTTTCCTGGAATCTGCAAAGTGATATTTGGGATCCTTTTGCGGCCCATAGTGAAAGAGGACATATCCTCACATAACAGTTAGAGAGAAGCCTTCTAAGAGATTGCTGTCTGATGTGTGACTTCATCTCTCAGAGTTCCAGTCTGCCCTTCTTGGAACAGCTTGCTAACACTATTGTCGTGGATTTTGCCAAGTGATATTTGGGAACTCATTGGAGGCTATGGAGCCAAAAGGATTATCCTCACACAGAAACTGGAAAGAAGCCTTTGGAGAAACTGTACTGTGATGTGTGAATGCAACTCACAGAGTTACAGGTTTCTCTTCAGTGGTCAGTTTGCTAACACTGTTTTCTTGAAATCTGCAATGGGATACTTCTCTTGGCTCAATGAAGCTCACGGTGATAAAGCAAATAACCTGAGATGAAAACTAGAAAGAATTTTTTTTGGCAACCTGTTGGTGATGTGTGAGTTTATCTCACGGAAGTTCACTCATGTTTCCTGGAGCAGGCCACTATCTCTCTCCTTGAGATATATGAGAAGGGCTGATTTGGATAGCACCAGCGGCTTGCCCTGATAAAGGAACTTTCATCTGTTAAAAACTGGAAAGAAGCTTTCTGAGAAACTCCTTTGTGTTCTGTGAATTTATCTCACCGAGTTACAGCTTACTCCTCAGGCAGCAGTTTGCTAACCCTCTTTTCCTGGAAACTGAAGAGTGATATTTGGGATCGTATTGGGGCCCATGGTGAAAGAGGACATATCCTCACATAACAGTTAGAGGGAAGCCTTCTAAGAGATTGCTCTCTGATGTGTGA
>NW_012122000.1:0-1049 GCF_000951035.1 Colobus angolensis palliatus
TACAGGCGCCAGCCACCTCGCCCGGCTAGCTTTTTGTATTTTTTAGTAGAGACGGGGTTTCACCGTGTTAGCCAGCATGGTCTCGAACTCCTGACCTCGTGATCCGCCCGTCTCGGCCTCCCAAAGTGCTGGGATTACAGGCTTGAGCCACCGCGCCCGGCAGTTCCTCTCTGTTTTAACCCTATAAGGAAAGTAACTTTGTAATGAGCAATCACTTTTTTCCCTTGTTTCTGCCTTCTTCAGCTTTTTTCTACCAATAAAGCCTGCCTCCTCTGCTCAGCTCAATGGAGTGCCTTTGTAAATCTTTAGATGGGATGCTGCCTGATTCATGAATGGCTAATACAAGTCAATTAATCTTTAAACTCAATTTGTCAAAATTTTTGTCTTCTGACAGATGTCAATGTGTCACCAGGTTACAGTGGTATCTTCAGATTTCTCCAATGTAACTAAGGTTCCCCTTTGTAATTAGTAAGTATTTTGTAGGGAAGATACTTAGAGCCTATTTAAATACCATGTTTCTTACCACACTTTCACCCACTAATTTCAGCATCCATTGGTTGATTCTCGCCTGCAGCAAGAATCTGCCATGGTGATCACCTAATGATGATTTTCTATTTCCATCATTCCTTCTATGTTTATTAACTGAAATCCTACTATAAAAACAAACAAAACAAAATGAGCTGCCTCTCCATTTTACTATGAACATAAAACTGCTGTAAAAATAAAGTTTACGATGATTTTACTATTATTTTTAAAAAAAAAATAAAAATTTTATTCATGTTCCTTGTCATGATTCAAGTTCAACTGATTCTTGTGCCATAGCCACCCAAATAGCTGCAATTACAGCCAGGCGTGGTGGCTCACACCTGTAATCCCAGCACTTTGGGAGGCTGAGGTGGGCAGATCATAAGGTCAGGAGCTCGAGACCGTCCTGGCTAACACAGTGAAACCCCATCTCTACTAAAAGTACAAAAAATTAGCTGGGCGTGGCAGTGGGCAGCTGCAGTCCCAGCTACTTGGGAGGCTAAGGCAAGAGAATGTCGTAAACC
>NW_012122001.1:0-1850 GCF_000951035.1 Colobus angolensis palliatus
TACAGGCAGGCGCCACCACAGCCAGCTAATTTGGCTTATTTTTTTGTAGAGACAGTTTCACTATATTGCCCAGGTTGGTCTTGAACTCCTGGCCTCAAGTGATCCTCCTGCCTCGCCCTTCCAAAGTGTTAGGATTACAGGAATGAGCCATCATGCCTGGCCTCTGCTGTAAAATCTTGAGTGTCTCTACCCCACTTTGAAGATCACTGTCCCAAACTGAAACCAGACGTTGCTAACACTGATTGAAGTTTTCAGTAGCAAAAAATTAGTGTGAGTTTCAGAGGTCGCCCTTGGAAATCTCTAGGTTAACAGTCTAATGCATAGATACATGGCTGTATCCAGCATATCTACACAGCAAATGAGATGTTATATTGGGGGAAAATGAGTTTTTTAATTAAGTTTTTCAATATTAAGCAGTTAGATAATTAAACGAATTTTACCCAAGTAAAGCTTGGCATTTTTCTTTAGGTGAGGGAAACTGATTTTATTTTTTTTTTTTTTTGAGACGGAGTCTTGCTCTGTCCACCAGGCTGGAGTGCAGTGGCACGATCTTGGCTCGCTGCAACCTCCGCCTCCTGGGTTCAAACTATTCTCCTGCCTCAGTCTCCCGAATAGCTGGGATTATAGGCACCTGCCATCACGCCCAGCTAATTTTTGTATTTTTAGTAGAGATGGGGTTTCACCATCTTGGCCAGGCTGGTCTCGAACTCCTGACCTCGTGAGCCACCTGCCTCGACCTCCCAAAGTGCTGGGATTACAGGCGTGAGCCACCGCACCCGGTCCCATTACTTTTTTTATAAGACATTGTGATCACCTTTTGTATTTTTTTCTTTTGAGGTTTAAAATATTCATGCTACTAAAAACAATCCCCCATTTAATATAGTTAGGAAAATATTAAATATGAGGATTCACTGTAATTGAAAAAAATCATATTATTTGGTAAGTTTTAATTACACATTAGTGAATCTATTTAATTACCCCAGTGAATCATCCAGTGTATGAATCACATGAAGTTTGATCCATGATCTTGAAAAATACAGCAGTCCAAAAAACCATTTGAGTTATATTTTTCGAAAAACTCAGACACTAACCATACTGTTACCATTATTTGAAGATGTTCTTCTTTTTAAATAATGACACACCCTAAGGACAAGAATAAGGAATAGGTGAAAATAACTGCTTGTATTTAAATATGTTGGCAGGGGGAGTCATTTTTGGTCTTTAACCTTTCTTCCTCATGTCTCATGGAATTCTTTAAGAGTTTGGTATTCTTTGATAATAGGGAGTAGAAGTGAGATTTTTAAGTGAAAAGTCCCACCATCCCATTCTATTACATGTCTGAATCCAGAACACTCCAGCCTGGGCCAAAATTAAGAATGACTGGTTTCACCCTTTACAGAAAGGTCTAACACAGGTTCGGAAACACAAGATCCCCTAATAAGGGTTTATAATTAGTCAATAAAGGAGCCTTCTCCAGAATCAGTATTTCAAGATATCTCTTCTGATGGTAGCCCCTGAGGTTTTTAGACCCCAAGGCAATGCACTTGAGGAAAGAGTGAGGTAGATAAGGGCTGTGCCTTCGTTTTTGCAGAGAAACGTTACTGTGCACACAGGCCTATTCTCAGCAGATCCCTTTCAGGAAAAAGCACATATGGAAGCTGCAGAACTGCAGAACAGAGTCCCTTAACATGTCCATGCCAGTACCTCTTGTAAAATGTTTTTCTTTTTTTGGAGACAGGGTCTCGCTCTGTCACCCAGGCTGGAGTTCAGTGGCACCGTTATCAGCTCACTGCAACCTCCGCCTCCTGGGTTCAAGTGATCTCCCACCTCAGCCTCCCAAGTAGCTAGGA
>NW_012122002.1:0-1331 GCF_000951035.1 Colobus angolensis palliatus
CTGATTGTATTTCTTTATCTGTCCTTAATATTACTGTCTTTCTATAATGTATAGTCTACCTTATATACTTTCCAATTTTGTCTATTTCTCTGATGGTTTTCTGCTTTTTGCTATAGTTCTGCTGGCTCACAGTTCATTTCCTCCTATTTTCTTGCTACAAATTCCCTGAATTCTGGCATTTAAAAATTCATGGTGAAATGTTAATGTGTAATTTTTTTTTGCTTTTAGCAGCATTTTTTTCGGATACATTTTGTTCGTATTTTGGTAAATTTTGTAACTCTTTTTGAATTTTCACCTAATAGTTACTTTGTGTATATACTATGTTAGTTCATTAAAAAAATCACTTATCATTAACTTGAAGTCTTTAGTTCCAGCTATTTAAATACGGTCTCTGATGGAGTGCATCTCAACTCAAAGCATTCTCTTTCTCTGCTGTTTATGAAAAACACTGGTTGCTGGAAATATGGTTCATCTGTATCATTCTTTGTTACTCTTCCTCCTCTGTTTTTCTGAACTCCAGGGATTCCACCTGTGAATTGTTACCTTCAGCTCCTGCACCTTGTTGCAAATAGGATATGTCATTTACACACTTCAGGGTGAGCCACTTGCCTTCAGGAGTTCCCTGCCCAACCTGGCTTTTCAGCTCTACCATCACTAAGTTCTCTTGCAACTCAGTCTTACTTCCTTTCTTTTTCTTCCCATGTGGTTTCTGTCTGATTTCAGTTGCTTTTTTTTTGTTTTTTAATCAACTCTTAAGCACATTTGGGAGGCTGCAGACTATATTTTTCATCTTTTTTCACTGAAAATAGTTTCTGGATTTTTTTCATTTCTTGTTACTTCTTTTATGTGTTTTTATAGAGAAAATGGATACATAAGCTGATATGTGCAGCCATATACATACCAGAAGCCCCTATCATATTGGGTTTTTACTGTTGTGAAACATTGAAGAACTGGGGTTTGAGAGTCCTTAGAAGAGTTCTTCCCCCACTTAATAATAAAATAGATTACAGATTACAAAAACAAACAAACCCCACATGACTTTGGCTATGCAGAAAGCTAAATAATTATTTTAGCTAGCTCTGAGTTAAAACTTTACGCACCAGTCCTTTCCATTTGACCCATTTTAGAAGAAAACCTTAAATATTAACATATTTCTTGCTTTCTTGGTGCTTAAAGAACAAACCAGCTGGGCATGATGGCTCAGTCACTTTGGGAGGCCGAGGCAGGCAGATCATGAGGTCAGGAGATCAAGACCATCCTGGCTAACACCGTGAAACCCCATCTCTACTAAAAATACACATGACTTTGGCTATGCAGAAAGCTAAATAATT
>NW_012122003.1:0-2401 GCF_000951035.1 Colobus angolensis palliatus
GCAAGAGAAAGTGGTGGTTGCTGAGACTGTACCACTGCACTCCAGCCTGGGCAACAGAGCGAGACTCCATCTCAAATAAATAAATAAATCTAAAATTCTAAATACTTCTGGTACCAAATATTTTGGATAAGGGATACTCAACGTGTACAAGCATCGTTGAAAACACAATCCAGAAAAAAGTGTTTACTTGCAAATTGTACACGGTGTGAGAGACCATAAAGAATTGTCTCCCAACATAGGTGCTTGTGTGATAGGTATACTTTTTATGGAAGAAATTCTTTTCACTCTGCTCTGGAATGTACTCTTTTTCTCTCTCTCTTATTTTTCACTTTGTGTCTGTGTGTGTGTGTTTTTAATAATAAAAAGCAGAACTGATAAGAGTGATTAACTGTGAAGTATGGTTCCAGAAGATGGAGGAGAGATTTGTGCCTTCTACTTTCTAAACTTTTGTTTAACAATTTTTTAAAATAAATTTCTTTTGTCATGACGTTTTTTTAAAGTGAAAAGACAGTGCATACTCATACCACAAATTATGGGCAGTACATAAAAGTGACACGCATCTAAGTGTTAAGCATAGGTATAGGCATCATAAATAGGGTGGTTATGTAATTTTGGTTGTAGTCTCTTGGTCAGAGAAAGTTGCTGTGCCAGCCCGGATTAAAGGGGGAGGAGACAGAGGCCGCCTTGTGGCGGGAGGACCCACGTGTGCCTGGAGGGAGGGTGGGGGATGGATTGCTGGCGCCCTTGTGGAGACAAACGTAGTTGACAGTGTTTAGTCTGGTAAATGCATTTCCGTGGTTTGGAGTTTTAAAAACCTTGTGTATTACAATCGACCCTTGAACAACTCGGGGATTAAGGGTGCTGACCCCTGAATGGTTGAAAAACCACCTATAACTTTCTGTTTTTTGAAACGGTACTTGGCTCAAAAGTCTGGCTCTGTCACCCAGGCTGGAGTGCAGTGGCACTGTCTCGTCTCACTGCAACCCCCGCCTCCTGAGTTCAAGCGATTCTTCTGCCTCAGCCTCCCCGGTAGCTGGGATTACAGGTGCACGCCACCACGCCCAGCTCATTTTTGTGTTTTTAGTAGGGACAGGGTTTCACCATGTTGGCCAGGCTGGTCTTGAACTCCTGACTGAAAGCAATCCACCTGCCTCGCTTCCCAAAGTGTTGAGATTACAGGCATGGGTCACTGCGCCCAGCCCCTTTTCTGGAATTATCTAATGCCAGCATTTCCACTCTCATGTGTGGGGAGGGGTGGAAGTGCATTGTTAAATTCTCCTGAGCTCGGGTGCAAAAGTGTTTTCCTGTGCATCTCCCCTTTCCAATGGGCTCTTTGGCCGCCTGTGCTTTGGCTCTGCTGTTTGGGAAGTGCCTGCTTTTTCACTCTCAGAACTTGGCCTCCGCTTATTTTTCACCCTGAGGATATCAAGTCTTTGTAGGCAATGTCTGTCTGTCTGTATGTTTTGGGAAACCCATAGGATTGTTGAGAACGGGAGATGGCGTCAGAAGTGGAGAAAAATCATGGCGGGGAATACATAGATGCTCAAGAGTACTCGGCTGACAGGCCAGTGGTTGGAACTGTGTAGCTGAGAAAACCCACATTTTGTAGTTTACAAATGACTTAAAGAGACATACTCATGAAAATATCAAGAATTAGGAAAGGTCTGACATTTTACCCTAATTGCAGCCTGCAACTTGTTAACAAGTTAACAGTTGTGACTTGTTAGCCTGACTCAGTTTCGGGGATGCTGGCAGAAGACAGAAGACCCCCGGGTCAGAGACAGAGGCAATAGCAATAGCCAGAATATTCGCATTTTGCATTGGTTCCCCCGGTCCAGATTTCCATAGGGTGACTTAGAGTCAGAGACCTCACATGTAGGAGGTTGTGTGACGGGAGAGGAAGGAACCCCAAGCTGAAGGAACCCCAATCGTCTACATAGGGCAGTGAGCACGTCTGTCCTCAGCTAGAGAAAGAGACTCTTCCCCTCCAAGGATGCTTGCTGTGCAGGTTGATCATCCCTAATCCAGAAACCTGAAACCCGGAATGCTCCCAAATCTGAAACTTTTGAGTGCCAAAATGACGCTCAAAGGTGATACCCAAAATGCTCATTGGGATATTTCAGATTTTGGAATTTCAGTTTTGAGATGCTCAACTAGGTAAGTATAATGCAATTATTACAAAATTAAAAATCTGTATATCCAGCCAGGAGCGGTGGTTCATGCCTATAATTCTAGCTCTTTGGGAGGCCTAGGTGGGCAGATCACATGAGGTCAGAAGTTCAAGACTAGCCTGGCCAACATGGTGAAACCCCATCTGTACTAAAAATACAAAAATTAGCCACATGTGGTGGCGCACGCCTATAGTCTCAGCTACTCGGGAGGCTGAGGCAAGAGAAAGTGG
>NW_012122004.1:0-1221 GCF_000951035.1 Colobus angolensis palliatus
TTCTTTCTTTCTTTCTTTCTTTCTTTCTTTCTTTCTTTCTTTCTTTCTTTCTTTCTTTCTTCTCTCTCTTTCTCTCTCTCTGTCTCTCTTCTCTCTTTCTCTCTTGGCCTTAGATTAAGATATCTGGGATTACTTCATTCTGTTCTTAGTGCAATTAGTAGAATTTGCCTCCAGTTCTGGCATTTTGAATAAACACAGTTCAACAAAACTCATTTTTTAATCCCTCCCAACTACCTGTCTTCCTTGCTATTGTTTATTAGCTTTGTTATTTGAGGTCATCGTTTTTATATCTAGCCTCTTAACAATTCTTCAGTGGTCACTGCCACTGTCTCATAGTTCCAGGTCGATCTGGAAAAATGATAGATCCTATGCATGCATAGTTCCTGCATTACATCTTTTGTAAAGGATATGAGTAGTAACAGGTCTCTGATTTGGCACTGGTTCTTTCCCAATGTCCCAAGAAAGACATTGTATCTGCTGTTTTATATTTGGTGGTTAAAATTCTTTATAAACATCTTTTAATCTTATTATTTCATGAAAGATCTACACCAAATGAATCATGAACCAATGCTCATAATGTTCACATTGATGTTTGTAATTTGTTACATAAGACAAACAAATATTATTCCTTTCACTTGAGAACTACTAGGTTATAGAAGTTTGTAACTAATAAGCAATTCACCATAAACTTTGATGTCTTTTCTGTATTGAAGCAAACTTTGTTATGAGCATATGGGTTTAGTGACAGAGTGAGTCACTGTATAAGTCACATATTTCCTTAGATTGTAAATTCCTTTTAGGGCATGGGCCACTCATATTCATCCTTGTGCCTAACACAAATTTGGTCTTCATTACACAGATAAATAACTGAAGGCTTCAATGAAAAATGATTTAAGAATTTATATTTGTAATTCCTTTTAAGTTCTGGCAAATTTTTGCAAAGTTATGCATCTTACCTTCCACTGGAAACCATGTCTTAATAGAAACAACAGTGGACTTGCATTCAGAAGACAAGGGATCGAAGGTTAGTCTTGCTACTTCCTAAAACTTTCTGAACCTCAGTTTCCTCAGGTGTTAACTGGAAATAGAATACATCTGACAGTGTTAATGGAAAAAGTGAGATAAGAAGAAGGGTTTAGTACTGTGTTGGTAGGCATTTAATGAATACTTTAAAAATACTAGAAGCTTCTTCTTCTTCTTCTTTTTTTTTTTTTTTGAGGC
>NW_012122005.1:0-1124 GCF_000951035.1 Colobus angolensis palliatus
ACACTGAAACTCTGTCTCTACTAAAAATACAAAAATTAGCCAAGCATGGTGGCACATGCCTGTAATCCCAGCTACTCAGGAGGCTGAGGCAGGAGAGTCACTTGAACCCAGGAGGTGGAGGTTGCAGTGAGTGGAGGTCAGGCCATTGCACTCCAGCCTGGGTGACAGAGAGATAGTCTCAAAAAAATGAAAACAAAACAGAACAAGTCAGAGAGTCAGAAAATAGGAATTTTAGAGTAAGGAGCTAGGGCAATTACATGCTCTGGTAGCATTTGAGAATCTGGGGGCCCCAAAGCTTCCCCCTGAGCATTTCTTGGGTATTGTGTGCCTCTCTGTGGGGGCAATGCTTCAAAGCCCCCAGCTCAGGAGATCTTTGTCAGCAGCGTGGTGAGTAACAAGAGAAAGGCGCACAGAAGTGTGCGTGCCAGGCCCCATATGCTTTTAAAAAGGGACTTTCTGCAGCTAGGGACACTCCGATAAGGGAGTGGAAACTGGTTTCCTCCCTGTGGTAGGGAGATTTTTCTTACCCTTTTGAACTGTTTCTTTTTTTAACCACGAGGAGGTTACTTTCCATCTAAAAAGTAATAATGTAAAAACCACAAGGGGGTGAATGGTCTAGAGCCGAGAAGTGCCTGCCTCCGGAGGCTGCAAGCTCAGGCCCCCGCAGCAGAGCTGCTGCCCACTCTGCTGGAGGCCTCTTCTGGGTGCATCATCATGGGTTACAAGAAGCACATTACTTTGACCCCAAAGGTAATTATCTTGACTCACTAACTACCTGAATCAGCATATTTGGCTTGGAATCACATAGCTATGACTCCAAACCTGCTCTTTCTTAAAAGAGCAAAGGTTTTTGGTTGGTTGGTTGTTTTACCGTTTATAGACCTTCAAAGGGCTCTTAAGGCAATGTTAAGACTTGTTAACTGGCTGGGTGCGGTGGCTCATGCCTGTAATCCCAGCACTTTGGGAGGCCAAGGCTGGAGGAGAGTTGCCTGAGCCCAGAAGTTGGTGACCGACCTGGGCCATCATAGTGAGACTACCTTTGTCTCTACTAAAAAAAAAGAAAAGAGGCCGGGCGCGGTGGTTCACGCCTGTAATCCCAGCACTTTGGGAGGCCGAGGCGGGCG
>NW_012122006.1:0-1017 GCF_000951035.1 Colobus angolensis palliatus
CACCCGTCCTCGCCCCTGGCTAATTTTTGTGTTTTTTTAGTAGAGACGGAGTTTCACCATGTCATCCAGGCTGGTCTCGAACTCCTGACTTCAGGTGATCCAACTGCCTCAGCCTCCCAAAGTGCTGGGACTGCAGGTGTGAGCCACTGCACCTGGCTAATTTTTGTATTTTTTTTTTTAGTAGAGACAGTGGTTTCACCATGTCATCCAGGCTGGTCTTGAACTCCTGGCCTCAAGTGATCCGCCCACCTCGGCCTCCCAAAGTGCTGGGATTACAGGCGTGAGCCACCGCGCCCGGCCTGCAATTACTCTTTACTAGATCTCTTGCTCATCTTTCAAAGTCCAATCTGAGCCCCCACTCCTCCGTGCTCCTCCGTGAAGCCATTCCCATTCACAGGGATGCATGTCCTTTCTGAACCCTGTCTCACAGCATTCATCCTCTGCACCAGTCCCTTTATTGCTTGGTTATACAACAGATCTACCTATGTTGTTAATTAGATTCCGAAGATTAAAGCTCTAAGGAACTTTAAGAGATTATTTTGTTCAACACCCTTAATTTGAAGCGAGGAAACCAGGCCTGAGCGATTACTGACCCAAGGTCCCAGCACTCATTAATGGCAGAGGAAGGAACAGAAGCCACAAACCCATTTCTACTCTGTTCTCTTTCCTTAACACCAGGTTGCCTCTATTCAGCTATTTTAAATGTGTTAGTCTTGTCCCTGGCAGAGTGTTGAAGCTATATCAGGGCAGGCAAGGACTATATCTCAAGTCACTTGTATCCTGACAACATCCAGCAATGTCTTAGGAAATCTATGTTGAAACCATAAAAATGTTTCTAGTTCATTCCTTTACCCACTAGGACACTAGGAACTGACACTTTTCTTTTTCTTTTTTTTTTGAGAGACAGTCTCACTCTGTAGTTCAGTGGTGTGATCTCAGCTCACTGCAACCCCTGCCTCCGGGGTTCAAGAGATTCTCATGTCTCAGCCTCCCAGGTAGCTGGGACTACAGGCGCCC
>NW_012122007.1:0-1073 GCF_000951035.1 Colobus angolensis palliatus
AAAAAAAAAAAAAAAAAAAAAGCCAGTATTTTCCTTCTTGCTCCAGGGAAGAAGGAACTGGCCCTGTACAACCAGGGATTCAGGACACGTGTTACTAGCTCCAGATAAGTAGGATATACACGAAAAAATCGACCCTATTTGTACAGTTCATGCCAGGGGGTAGGAAACACTTGAAGCTTTCAAATACTGCATTAGAAGCTTTCAAATATTGCGTTAGAGCTGTGACTCTCTGTCCTAGGCAAGTCGGGTCTAAAATGGAGAAACTGGTGACGCACTCCTCAAAAACCCAAGTGTTTTAAAATGAGGTTAATGATCTCCCTGACTTGTTGTCTTCACTTGTGTGGCATATTGTGGTGAAAATAATAATTAAGCAACGTTATGGATGCAAATCCTCTAGGGCCCAAATCTTTCCGGCAGCTGCCAAGTTCTTTCGTGTTATCTTGGACATAACACAACATTAATTCAACTACTTGGCGGAGCGCCCACTAGTTGCTGGGCACTGCCTTAGACCCTGGGACAGTGAACGAAAAACAGATCTCTTTGTCTCTTCTTTACCGCCTCACCACGCCCCCACCTCCCTCGGGGGCCTCCGCACTCAGTTTCCGGCCTCCACGCCTCGCTTCCGGTCGGCCACCCTTTCCTTACTTCCGCTTCTCTATGGTGCGCGGGACGCCTTTGCTCCGCCTCCGGAAGTGGCTTGCTCCTGGTTCCAGGTTCGCGGAGCTGTGAGGTGAGGAGGGCACTAGGGCAGCGGGGCTGGGATATGGGGCGGGGCCGGGCGCTCCGGGACTGAGGGCACCCCAAAGGGCACCCCTGGGCTGGGATCTGACCCGGGTTCTCCTCCCTCACTACCGGCGGTCCCCGGCCCCTCGGCGCTGCGCTGTTATCTCATCCGAAAAGTGTTCGCTGCAGCATCCTCAGGCTTCACGTTGGAGCCTCTTGGTAGTGATAATGTAGCCAGCCTGATGGGGGGGGGGGTGGTGGTGATGGTAACAGCTCACATA
Organism: Colobus angolensis palliatus; assembly: GCF_000951035.1. Classification (NCBI taxonomy): domain Eukaryota; kingdom Metazoa; phylum Chordata; class Mammalia; order Primates; family Cercopithecidae; genus Colobus; species Colobus angolensis. The sequence goes on from NW_012122007.1 coordinate 1,005, forward strand.
TAATGTGCTCTTCTGTGTGCCAAGCACTCTACTGTGTTGCCAAAGTCAGGATTTCTCACACTTAAGCTT
>NW_012122008.1:0-1294 GCF_000951035.1 Colobus angolensis palliatus
TGATCCGCCCATCTCGGCCTCCCAAAGTGCTGGGATTACAGGCTTGAGCCACCGCGCCTGGCCGCAGGCATGTCTTATGTGGCTGGAGCAGGAGGGAGAGAAGTGGGAAGGTACAACACACTTTTAAACAACCATATCTCCCAATAACTCACTATCATGAGAACAGCATCAAGGGGATGGTGCTAAACCATTCATGGGAAACCACTCCCATGATCCAATCACCTCCCAACAGGCCCTACCTCCAACACTGAGGATTACAACTGGACACGAGATTTGGATGAAGACACAGATCCAAACCATATCAAGCTATCTGCACATGTAAGAACTTATGCACTTACCTGGCTATTCATTGCAGATGATTGAGGATAATCCATTAGCATCTACAGACAATTGATTACATAAACCATGATCTATCCAAACACTGAAATGCTATATGACCATATTTAGTTTCCTATTGGTGCTATAACAAATTACCACAAACTTAGTGACTTAAAACAACACAAATTGATTATCCTACAGTTCTTCAGCTCAGAAGTCCGAAATGGGTCTTAAAGAGCTGAAATCAAGGTGCTGGCATTGCTGTGTTCCTTCTGAAGGCTCTAGGAGAGACTCTGTTCCATGCCTTTTCCAGCTTCTAGAGGTTGCCTACATTCCTTGGTTCACAGTCACATCAGTCCATCCTCTGCTTCTGTCAACACATTTCCTGTGGCTTCAACCCACCTGCCTCCCTTTTTCCCTTACAAGCACTTTTGAGATAACATTGGGCTCAATGCATAATCTACCCAATTAATTAAGGATAATCTCCTTAATTTCAATCACATCTGCAAAGTTCCTTTCACCATGCAACATAACATATTTACAAGTTCTGAGTTTTAAGACCTAGATGTCGTTGGGACCCATTACTCTGTCTACTGACTACCGAAGAGAAAAGAAACAAGAAAGAAAATGGGAAAATACTATAATTACTGTACTGAGATAAAAAAGATTTCCAGAATACATCATAAAGTAAAAAAGAAAAACTATTTAAATATTATTTAATATTTAATATTTTTATATATTTATTATGGAAATAGGGATTTAGTTAACATCATTCTATGGATAATCAAAATGCTGAAAAAAATAGTATTTTTCTAGAAGGCAGTTAAAAGGGCAAAAGAACCAGGCACAATGGCTCACGCCTATAATCCCAACACTTTGGGAGGTCAAGGCAGGCGGGTCACCTGAGGTCAGGAGTTCGAGACCAGCCTGGCCAACATGGCAAAACCCCATCTCTACTAAAAGTACGAAAATTAGC
>NW_012122009.1:0-1044 GCF_000951035.1 Colobus angolensis palliatus
CAGTAAGACCTACTCTGGGGCCAGGTGCAGTGTCTCATGCCTGTAATCCCAGCACTTTGGGAGGCCGAGGTGGGTGGATCACAAGGTCAGGAGATGGAAACCATCCTGGCTAACACAGTGAAACCCCATCTCTACTAAAAATACAAAAAATTAGCCAGGCGTGGTGGCAGGTGCCTGTAGTTGCAGCTACTCAGGAGGCTGAGGCAGAACAGCTTGAACCCAGGAGGCGGAGGTTGCAGTGAGCCAAGATCATGCCACTGCACTCCAGCCTGGGCGACAGAGCAAGACTCCGTCTCAAAAAAAAAAAAAAAATTAGATTTAAAAAAGCAAATGATCTGTATTAGTTTTCTGTTTGTTTTAGAGACAGGATCTTGTTCTATTGCCCAAGCTGGAGTGCAGTGGTGTGATCATGGCTCACTGCATCCTTGAACCTCTGGCCTCAAGGGATCCTCCCCCTTCTTACCCCGAAACCCCCACCAGTAGCTGGGACTATGGGTGCTGCCACCATGCCTCGCTAATTTTTTTTTTTTTTGTCCATAGGGACTGAGTATTACTATGTTGCCCAGGCTGGTCTTGAACTCCTGGGTTCCAGTGATCCTCCCACCTTCACCTCCCAGTGTTGGGATTACAGGCATAAGTCCCATGCCTAGCCTAGTGATGTTTTCTTAAACTGGCTAAATTCATGAGTATTTATTATAATTTACATATTATGTTTATTATTTTCCAGATATCGAATTTATATATATATATATATTTTTTTTTTGAGACAGGGTCTGGCTCTGTTGTGCAAGCTGGGGTGCAGTGGCACCATTGTAGCTCGCTGCAGCGTCCAAGTCCTGGGCTCAAGTGATCCTCCCGCCTCAGCCTCCCAGGTAGTCAGGACTACAGGTGCACACCACCATGCCTGGCTAATTCTTTAAGAATTTTTACAAAGGCGGGATCTCGCTTTTTTCTTTCTTTTTTTTTTTTTTTTTTTGAGACAGAGTCTCAGTCTGTTGCCCAGACTGGAGTCCAATGACATGATCTTGGCTCACTGCAACCTCT
>NW_012122010.1:0-1297 GCF_000951035.1 Colobus angolensis palliatus
GTTGAACTGAATCATCAATCCTACATAGATTGCGTCTCCATATTCAAGTCTACATTAGAAATCCCCATAAACTCAATTCAATCTTAGTCTATGTTCTCAAACATACAGTTCTATTTTAGGTTTGCAAAGAAAAAGGGCTCCTCTTTCAGATTCTGAGAAGTTTCTACTATTTTTGGCAAGTAATAGATAACATATTCTGACTATGAGTGGATCGGGAAGTACCTTTAAATTATATGCCTCAGTTTCCTCGTCTGTAAAATTGGGATAATGAGATTTTCTACATTTTAGGTTGTTGTGGGGATTAAATGAAATACAGGTAAAGTACTTGGTCCAAAGTAAGTGCTTAATAAGTGTTAAAGTGTTAGCTGCATTATTATTCTAGATGGAAGGGTTTCCCCCATGTTCAGCATGTAAGATATGCCCTATGCCATGGTTCTTTCTGAACTATAAACAGAATCCTTTTACTCACGTTGGGTAGTGCTCTTTGTGACCATCACTCTGGTAGATCCCTTGTCTCTTCAACTCTAATAGTCATCTTCATGACTACGTGGTTAAGTGAAGCAAAATGCCTTCCCCCTGCCCCTATTCCTATGAATCTGGCTTTTCTGCTCTGTTTTCATCTTTCTCTGCATTGACACAGGTGCTCCGTTCACAGCTAACAGAACGTTATCTTACCTCTTCCTGGCAAAGCTTACACCTTCATCTTCTGTCTGAAAGGACCCTTCCAAGCTCTAGGCTCATTAGCAAAGCAAAGATAATTGATGCATGCAGAACTCATTGAATAATCAGTCCTCTCTCAGTTCAGTTTACCACCTCTGTTCATTTCCCTAGATCATCCCTAATACACCACTCCTTCGAGTTTTCTTCTTCCACATAAGATATTTTTTCACAATCTCATTATTATGCACATCATAATTTTGCATCGTGCATGCATGAAAACAATAACAAACCATTTTCATAAAAAAAGACCAATGTCATCCATTCACAGCCAAGTTTCTGTTCTAGACATATTTCTAGTGTTCTTGTGTGTCTAGCTAAGGGAGGGTCCAGGGTTAATGAAATATCCCTGATTTTTCATTAACAAAACCTTTGTGGACTCAGGTGGAGAGACTTATCCAAGAACGTGGCTGGGAGTTCATGTGGAATGAGCGTTTGGGATACATCTTGACCTGTCCATCTAACCTGGGCACTGGACTTCGGGCAGGAGTGCACATCAAACTGCCCCTGCTAAGCAAAGTAAAGGAGTTGTGGGGTTACAGAGGGGGGTGAGTAAGGAAGGGTGGGTTGTGGATGGGAA
>NW_012122010.1:6657-7014 GCF_000951035.1 Colobus angolensis palliatus
GAGGAGGGATGACAGAAATGGCAAGAGGAGTAAGGCCCTGGATCTGTCCCCGCAGCAGTGCTGAAAGAGCCAGGTCTGGGATCCCAGCTGTTGAAGCAAGTGGCATCCAAACATTGTCTTAGTCTCACCTTCCTTCTCTTCAAACCGATAAACCTTCTCTAACTACTCCCAAAGTGCCCTACCGTAGACCTTCCCCAGAATGTCTCTAGCTCCTTATTTAAACACCCTCTCAGGTCCCCACCTTAAGAATTGCAGGGCAGGCTGGGCACGGTGGTCAAGCCTGTAATCCCAGCACTTTGGGAGGCCGAGACGGACGGATCACAAGGTCAGGAGATCGAGACCATCCTGGCTAACACG
>NW_012122010.1:8210-8838 GCF_000951035.1 Colobus angolensis palliatus
AGTGGATTGGGAGTCAGAATGCTGGGTTTTAAGTCTTGCCTCTGCCCTTAGCTGTATAACTCTAGGCAAGTCACCTGCCTTTTCTTTAATTTCCTCCACTGTCAAATGAGACAGTTGCCTTACAGTTCCTCTGATTAACGTGTTTTGAAAGAAATTACAGTCAGTGGAAAAGAAGAGCAAACTAACTCTAGTCCATGAGTTCTACACTTTTATGTGCATCAGACACAGAGACACTTACTAAAACACAGATACCTGAGGCCCAGCACAGTGGCTCACAGCTGTAATCTCAGCACTTTGGGAGGCTGAGGTGGGAGGACTGCTTGAGCCCAGGAGTTCAAGACCATCCTGGGCAACATAGCAAAACCCCATCTCTACCAAAAATACAAAAGTTAGCCAGGTATGGTGGCATGCACCTGTAGTCCCAGCTACTTGAGAGACTGAGGCAGGAGGATCGCTTGAGCCCAGGATGTAGAGGTTACAGTGAGCCAAGATCATACCACTGCACTCCAGCCTGGGTGCTGGGTGACAGAGTGAGACTCTGTCTCAAAAAAAAAACAAACAAAAACAAAACAAAACAAAACAAAAAACAAAAAAACAAAAAGAAAAGAAAAATGAAAGAAGAAAAGAA
>NW_012122010.1:9548-17809 GCF_000951035.1 Colobus angolensis palliatus
AGAGGTTACAGTGAGCCAAGATCATACCACTGCACTCCAGCCTGGGTGCTGGGTGACAGAGTGAGACTCTGTCTCAAAAAAAAAAAAAGGCAGATGCAGATGTCTGGACTCCTTCCCCCAGAGGCTTATTTTTTTATTTATGAGACAGGGTCTTGTTTTGACACCCAGGCTGGAGTGCAGTGGTACGATTTTGGCTCACTGCACCCTCCACCTCCTGGGCTCAGAGGATTCTCCTACCCCAGCCTCCCAAGGAGCTGAGATTACAGGCATGCACCACCATACCCAGCTAATTTTTTTTCTATTTTTAGTGGAGACAGGGTTTCACCATGTTGCCCAGTCTGGTCTCAAACCCCTGGGCTCAAGCAATCCACCTGCCGCCGCTTCCCAAAGTGCTGGGATTACAGGCGTGAGCCACTGCATCCAGCCTCCCCGAAGGTTTTTATTAAGTCAGTGTAGCATGGTAATCCAGCACTGACATTGTTCCTGTGCTCGGTTCAGCAGTACATACACATAAAAACATGGGAATGATACAAAGATTAGCACGGCGCCTATGCAAGGATAACACGCAAATTCATGAAGCATGCCATTATTATTATTATTATTATTATTATTTTATTTATTTTTTTATTTTTATTTTTTAATTTTTTTCGAGGTGGAGTCTCGCTCTGTCGCCCAGGATGGAGTGCATTGCTTGACCTCGCCTCACTGCAAGCTCCACCTCCCGGTTCACGCCATTCTCCTGCCTCAGCCTCCCAAGTAGCTGGGCTACAGGCACCCGCCACCACGCTTGGCTAACTTTTTTGTATTTTTAGTGGAGATGGGGTTTCACCGTGTTAGACATCATGGTCTCAATCTCCTGACCTCATTATCCACCCACCTCAGCCTCCCAAAGTGCTGGGATTATAGGCATGAGCTACCGCACCTGGCCGAAGCATGCCATTATTTTTTTAAGAAAGAAAGAAGAAAAGAATAAAGAAAAAAATCTGTTCCCTTGATGATTCTGATACACATTAAAATTTGGTAACCACTGCTTTAGTCCCTCTATTCATTATACTAGCTCTCTTTCCTCAATATTTATCCCCACTCACCTCCAACTTGTGACCCAAATCTTCTAACTCTTATCTCCTGCTTCCCCCACCTCTGATCCAACTCTCCATTCTCTTTGTGTCCTACATCACACCCAAACAGCTTCCTCATGGCCATCCCCAGTTGACTCTCCATCACTAACCTGTTTTGCTTTGCCCATGGCTGCCCGCAGTTCCTCAGGCCCAAGTCCTGGGTCCCCTGCAAATAGTGTCAGGCAGTCCTCAAAGTCTGAGAGCTCCATCTCTGCAATCTGGGTTGCAGACCAGGCTGCTGGGAATGTCCCTCGTACATCTGCACAATTTGGCACAGGTTCTGAAGGGGGAAGGCAGGGTCAGGAGGTCAGTATGGTAATAAAATATGCCCAGAGATATCTGTAGATGGAATGACTCTTCCAACCTTTGGAGGATGGAGCACTGTGGGAAGTAGGGACCAAAAGATTATTACAGGGTAAGATGTATAGGGCTTAGAAGATAATAGAACAAGAAGTGACTGGAGATGCCAAGTCCCTTGTTTTATAGATGAAAGACTGAGGATGTTGGTCAGGGATTTAATGGCAGAGCTGAATTTGAACCCAGCTCTCGAGCCTCACAATGTCTCCTTCAAAGCTGCTAGGGATCTCCCCAGCAGAGAGCTCCATACTTAGCTGAGCTAGAGCTTTGTCAGCTGTTTAAAGAGAGAAGACAGGCCAGGCGCGGTGGCTGAAGCCTGTAATCCCAGCACTTTGGGAGGCCGAGACAGGCGGATCACGAGGTCAGGAGATCGAGACCATCCTGGCTAACACGGAGAAACCCTGTCTCTATTAAAAACTACAAAAAACTAGCCGGGCGACATGGCGGCGCCTGTAGTCCCAGCTACCCGGGAGGCTGAGGCAGGAGAATGGTGTGAACCCGGGAGGCGGAGCTTGCAGTGAGCTGAGATCCGGCCACAGCACTCCAGCCTAGGTGAAAGAGCGAGACTCCGTCTAAAAAAAAAAAAAAAAAAGAGAGAAGACAGCAGGAAAATAGAAATTCTGGGCTAAAAGAAAACTTAATAATTTACAAACTCTCAAAGCTATAGAATTCTAGAACTAGAAGAGATCTGAAGATCATCCCTCTAACCTCTTCTTTATAATTAGAAAACCCAGTCCCAGAGAAAAGCATATGCAGAACCCAAACTATTTGATACTCCCTGTACATCCTGCTGGACATACGAGTATTTGGGTAGTTTCACCTGGAAGATCCTCAGCAGCTGGTCGCACCAGCCCTGCTACCAGGGCTGCTTTCTTCGCAGCCAGCTGTGGCCCCCTACACAGCTGTCCAACTGTGCTCTGCTCCCAGCTCTGCTGCTTTTCTAGAAGCCGCTCCAGGGTCTCTGGACCCAAAGCCTCCTGCATGAGAAGGTAGAAGGAGAGTGGGGAGATCTGGACAGATCAGGGCCTGCTGCTGTAGCTATAATTCCAAAGTCCTATCTCTGTTTCGCAGTCTCCCCCCAGATCTAGGCTTCATATCATTTGCCCTCTTTGGCCATGGGTCCTCATAACCAGCTCACCAGTCCCCCCTATGCATTTACTCCCTTCCCTTCTTCCTTCATCTCACCCTGGGGATCAAGGAAATTGCCTCAGTAGACAGAGTGAATACTAGGCGTCCAGCTTGCTCTACTTCATCCTGGCTCCACAACTCTGGTTTCCTGGGGACAGGAAGAAAATTGGGGGCTGGGGAGCTGAGGGAACTGTGAGGAAAAGGAGGGGGAAAAGAGGACATGCTAGGATTTGGGACACAGGGCTCCAAGGGACCTTAAGAATATAGAACAGGCTGCCACTGATGATGGTGGTTGAAGGATTGGGTACAGAATGAGTTAGAATCTGAAGTTCTCGAAGGTCCATACCCAAGAACAGACTCCTGCAATAGCAGCCATCCCAGCTCTGTGGCAAATGTCTCTCCTAGGCAGAAACCTTGCAGCTGACTGAGATGGGACAGCAGGATCTGTAGGGGGATCTGTCGTGTGCTCTCTATCCCCAGGAATCCAACCAAAGGGCCTAAGGTCTCCAGCACTTCCCCTGAGAGTGGAGTCTCCTTTGGAGCCTGGAGAAGAGCATCAGAACGTGGACAATGCAATTCTGACTCAGAGTACCAGAAACCTTGATCAAGACACCAAGCCCCTTGACCTTCTCTCCTGCTCCCAACTCAGCACCCTGTGATGCTTACTACTTTTGTTCACTTTCTTAAGCAATGAGCCCACATGGGAGCAGGCAGAAAGTCTGAGAGTTGGACTCTAAGAGATTTCTTGGACTCCAAGAGGTTTAGACAAGTAGCATGAAGCATATTATCAAGGAACGGAACCCAGAGGCAAAACAGGGGCCAGGGTCTTGAAGACAGGAACCTGTTCGGCAGCAGGAAAGCAAGAAGTAGAGGGTTGGGGGACAGTCAGAGAGCATTGTCTGAGGAGCAAGAATTGCCCAAGAATCTGAGTCTGGTAGGGTGGACTCTTACCAGGTTTTGTAGTGCCCTCTCTGCCAGGGCTGCCTGGTGGAGTGGGGTCAGTGCCAGCAGCTGCTCTGGAGCTCTCTGCACCAGCTCCACCACCAACATAATGGATTCATTGGATAGTCTGTCCATCAGCTGGATTCTATTACAGCAATTTGACAACAACAGCATTCAGCTGGAACTGGGCCAATTCGAGAAGGGACCACAGAACTCCACAGTCCCCAGCTAAGATGTGACTCCAGGCCAAACTTAGTGAAGCTGGACAGGAACTGATAGTAAACAGCTCCAGGGCCAATTCCCACCATCAAGCTTGAATGGGGGAGAAAAAGGGAGTGACATATTTCTAGTCTTCCTAAAAAAAAATAACAAACAATCCTACCTGATCTAATGGACTCAAAAGCTCGAAATATTAAGTACCATTAATATTTCCCCATTTTATAGATTAAAAAACTGAGGTTCACAGAGGTCAAATGTTGAGGTCTCTCACTCCCAATTCCCGTTTTTTTCCACAGGGCCACCCTTCCTCTACTTGTGAAGAGGTCTCATCTTCTTTGTATGTACTACACAGTTTACAAAGTTCTTTGAGGTGTTATCTCATTTGATCCTACAACAAGACCTGGCCTCACTCCATCACCCAGGCTGGAGCACAGTGGTGCTGCGATCTCAGCTCACTGCAACATCCACCTCCCAGGTTCAAGCAATTCTCGTGCCTCAGCCTCCCGAATAGCTGGAATTACAGGCACGTGCCACCATGCCCAGCTAACTTTTGTATTTTTAGTAGAGATGGCATTTTGCCATGTTGGCCAGTCTGGTCTTGAACCCCTGATCTCAGTGATCCACCCACCCTGGCCTCCCAAAGTTCTGGGATTATAGGTGTGAACCACTGCGTCTGGAGAAAATAGGTGTTTCTTTTATTCCTCTTTCACAAATGAGGAACTCAAGTTTTTTGATGCATTGTCCAGGACCTTTCACCTCATCTATAACCTTGGAATTTTAAATTATTTCACAGAACCCATATATTTAAACAGATTTGAATGGCATTTAAAAAAGTAAAAACAGGCTGGATGCAGTGACTCAAGCCTGTAATCCCAGCACTTTGTGAGGCCAAGGCAGGCAGATCACGAGGTCAGGAGTTCGAGACCAGCCTGACCAACATGGTGAAATCCCGTATCTACTAAAAATGCAAAAATTAGCTGGGTGTGGTGGCACACGCCTGTAATCCCAGCTACTCAGGAGGCTGAGGCAGGAGAATTGCTTGAACCCGGGAGGTAGAGATTGCAGTGAGCTGAGATGGCACCATTGCACTCAAGCCTGGGTGACAGAGCGAGACTCCGTCTCAAAAACATAAATAAATAAATAAATAAATCCCTTTTGCCCAGAAATCAGAGGTGATAGCCTGTACCATACCTAGGATTGCCAATTCTGGAACTGGGCTAAGTCATACAAGAGCTAAAATATGTGGAAATGCCTATAAAAATGTAAAAAGGTTGGGAAGCCGAGGTGGGCAGATCACTTGAAGTCAGGAGTTCAAGACCAGCCTGGCCAACATGGTGAAAGCTCATCCCTATAAAAAATACAAAAATTAGCCTGGCATGGTGGTGCACACCTATAGTCCCAGCTACTCGGGAGACTGAGGCAGGAGAATTGCTTGAATCTGGAAGATGGAGGTTGCAGTGAGGCGAGATGACGTCACTGCACTCCAGCCTTGGTGACAGAGCAAAACTCTGTCTCAAAAAAAAAACCAAAACAAAACAAAAAGAAAGAATGAAGTCAACTACTTTTACTCCATTTCATCTCCATATTCCCCAGCAAGACTGTAACACCAGCATTTTCCTATTCTGACTTACAGTGCAGGTGGCAATGGGGTGGTGGTAGGGGTAAAACGAGAAAAGCAGCATACGAGTAAGATACTAATAAACTTCTCTATCGGTAGGGAGGAGCCTTGGGTTCCTATAGCCTTTTCTTCCCACAACCTATATATGAATGTGCTCTACAACATTCCTACCATGGGGCCATCTGACCTAGGCTTAAACAGCTCCAAGGACCAGGAACTCACTACCTTAGTTTTTCTTATACTATGTAAAAATCTGATCTCCATTAACTACTCTTAGTCTTGCCCAATGGGGCCACTCGTAAATATGACAATCTAATTTCTACTTGATAGCCCCTCAGGTATTTGAAGGCATTTATCACATTTTTCATACATTTTCTCTCGATCTACTCCTCTGAACGCACTAAGAACACAGTGCCCTGAGCAAACTACAATCCTCTGGGGCAGCATTGGAGCATTGCCTCCCTCACTTTAGACCCTATATCTCAATCTAAATTAATGTGGACTAGGTTATTGTAAGATTACTCAGCAGGCCTCAATACAGTGTTGCCACCCTCAGCTGCCCCATGCTGGAGCATATTCTGGGAATCAGTCAATACATAGAGCAACTTTGAATAAAATCCTCTGCTTTGGGCTATAAGTGACGTCAGGGAACTACCAGACAGACAAAAACCGCCTCCTCTAGGGCAATCCCTAAGGGCAGATCTTCACCCCAGATTGAGCTTTCTGAGGGGCCAACATTTCTAGCTGCAGTACTTACGGTAAGTCCAGGAGTAGCTTGCTATCCAGCCCATTCAGTTCTGGCCCTAGAGTTGTCCATTCTGGTTCTGGCATTGCCATCCTCCGCTGTAGCTCTGCCCAGATACAGGCCCTCTGTAGGGAAGCAGGGTGAGGCCAGAGCAGAACATATGAGCTGGCTTCTATACCTAGGGTCCCAGCCTCCCTGCTCCTACTAATGTCCAGGCACCCCCTCTCACCAGGCTCCCTCGAACTCTAGTGGGCAGCTGATAGATCATGTGCACCACTTCAAGGAAGTCTACCATGGAGTTGATCTGCTGCAGAAACTCACAGGACATGCCCCCTGCCAGGGTGCCCAGAGCCCTGTGGGTATGTGAGTCGGGAGATGCTCATTCAACACATACAACAGCCTGTTTGCTACTTGATATCAGTACTCTCAACACAAGTTCATTCACGGCAATTTATGGTTTGAGAAATGTTTTACATAGATATTCTCATCAACTCCCTATAACATCACTGCTGTTTATCAGAGAAGAAAATAAGGATTTACAGAGGTCAGGTGACATTCCCAACATCATTCTACTAGAAATGTGGTAAACTGAAACTAGAGCCATATCTTAGATTCTGAAGCCCTTGGGAGGCCGAGGTGGGTGGATCACCTGAGGTCAGGAGTTTGAGACCAGCCTGGCCAAAATGGTGAAACCCCATCTCTACTAAAAGTACAAAAATTAGCTGGGCATGGTGGCACACGCCTGTAATCCCAGCTACTCCAGAGGCTGAGACAGGAGAATTGCTTGAACCTGGGAGGCAGAGGTTGCAGTGAGACAAAATCGCACCACTGCACTCCAGCCTGGGCAACAGAGCAAGACTCTGTCTTGGAAAAAAAAAAAAAAAGATTCTGAAGTCCATTGTTCTTTTACTGTGGTTGTAAGTAAAGTGATACCCTCTTATTCCTATTTATTCTTGCTTGGACGGTGCCTCTGAAGTCACCCTGAAATAAACTAATAGTAGTAAATGCCTACTAGGAGTTTACAATGGACCAGGAACTGTGTTACACACCTCACATGACTTACCTCATTTAATCTTCACAATAACTACCTATGAGGCTGGTGCCATTGTAATTCTCATTTAAAGAAGGGAAAACTGACACAGGGAGGTTAAATGACTTGCCCAAGGGCACAAGTAGGTGACAGGACTGGAACCTGAATCCAGGTTTTCTGAGTCCTTTGTCTCTAGTCAGGATAGGTATGGCACTGTGGAAGGACAGGAGGGCAAAGGGAGGAGTTAGGAGAATGTCCATGAGGCAGGGACTATGCACCATTCATCCCTATATCCCCCATTCCATATCACATGGTGCCTGGCACATAGTAAGCACTCAAAAAAATGTTGCTCGAATTCAGTGCACTGCTCAACACAAGTTACTCACTGTAGATTCCTGAGGGTCAGGTTGGTGGGTACTTGCATCTTCTTCCAGAGAAACTGTGCCTACAAGAGAAAGAAAGAGGAGCCACTTCCCAGAAGAGACACTGTCCAAGGATACTCCCCAGAGTAGAGACGCAGGACTGCCTCGGGCCCAGTCCTGCCTCTTCACTCTGCAGGACGCAGCAGCCTCTGACTTTCCCAGATGCCCACTCTTCTCTTAGAGAGTGAGAAAGAAATGAAAGAAAAGGGAAGGAGAAAGAAAAAGAAAAGCAAGTCAAATTATAAGGGATTCTAAGGGGCTGGGTGCAGTGACTCAGGTCTGTAATCCCAACACTTTGGGAGGCCAAGGCAGGAGGATTGCTTGAGGCCAGGAATTCAAGACCAATCTGGATAGCATAGTACCTTAACATAGTGTCTCCGCAAAAATTTTAAAAATTGGCCAGGCGTGGTGGCTCACACCTGGAATGCCAGCACTTTGGGAGACCGAGGCAGGCAGATCACAAGGTCAGGAGTTCGAGACCAGCCTGACCAATATGGTGAAACTCCCATCTCCACACACACACACACAAAATTAGCCAGGCACAGTGGCAGGCATCTGTAGTCCTAGCTACTCGGGAGGCTGAGGCAGGAGAATTGCTTGAACCCGGGAGGTAGAGATTGCAGTGAGCTGAGATGGCACCATTGCACTCAAGCCTGGGTGACAGAGCGAGACTCCGTCTCAA
>NW_012122010.1:17859-32374 GCF_000951035.1 Colobus angolensis palliatus
ACCCAGGAGACAGAGGTTGCAGTGAGCCGAGATCATGCCACTGCACTCCAGCCTGGGCAACAGAGCAAGACTCCATCTTAAAAAAAATTTTTTTTAAATTAGCCAGGCATGGTGGTAACCACCTGTAGTCCTAGCTATTCAGGAGGCTGAGGCAGAAAGATTGCATGAGCTCAGGAGTTTGAGGCTACAGTGAACTCTGATCATGCCACTGCACTTCAGCCTGGGCAACAGAGTGAGACTCTGTCTCAATCAATCAATAAAGGATACTAGCGATAAGCTGACCAAATAGGGCTGAGGGATGGGTAAAGAAGGTAGACTACATTGAGGGAAGGAGTTCTGAAATTAAATGGGGAGAATTACCTGCTGCTCAGACCAGGGCAGCTCCCGGTAGTGTCTTCGGTTTGCCAGAAGAGCCAAGGAATCCAGTTGTAGCAGCTTTAATGGGAGCAGGGGAAGCAAGCAGTCTGGCCAGGTGGTGGGAACAGGCTGCTGGCAGCGATGGGTATAGCAGTGTAGTGATAGGTGAGACTCTGGACTTGGCACTCAGAGAAAAGAAACCATGGGGGTGGAAAGGGACCAAAGGTGGGACAGAAGTGGAATGGCATTTGCCACTGTAGGAATAAACACCTAAGAGCCTCAGACGGCTGGCTGCCGTGGTCAGGTGTTGCTGCTAGTTAGGCACCAGGCGAACAAAGTCCCTTAGCTTCTCTGAGCCTTGATCTTTTCAGCTGAAAGCAGGGTGGGTGGCTTGGAAGATTTCTCAGGCCCTCGCAGCTTTGACATTAGTCTAGGACAATGTGGGTGGATCATGCTGTCCTGCATCCAGAACTGGGGAGGGCTGCTAATGGGTACAGAGCTAACCAGAACTCTCAGGGCCACTGCAGGGTAGTGGGGGAGGCAGCACCAGCCATATGAAACTGCCCCAAAATGGGGAGAGGAGCTCAGCTGGGAGATCTCACACTTACCTGACCAGGGACACACACAGCTGGGCCGGCACCTGTTGCACCCATATTTTTAACGCCATCTTTAACCTGCATGAGAATTGGTTGTGTGTGTGTGTGTGTGTGTGTGTGTGTGTGTGTTTAAGTAGGGAGGTATGAAAGGCCTTCCCTGGCCTCAGAGAAGATGCCTTCCTCCCAACCAGAGAGAGCCCGTATCCCTGATTGTCTCATCCTCCTTGCTACTCTCATACCCGAAAGGTCTGCAGTAGTGCTGCGGTCTGGCAGGCTGAGAGGCGTGACAGTTCAGGGGCCAGGCAGGAACAAGCCCCAACCAGGACTCGCCTAGGGATGGCCTGGAGTGTCTGGGGGCTGAGGCCGGGCAGCAGAAGGTGCAAGGAGCAGAGTTCCTCCAGGGATAGCTGAGGAGCAAGAGAGACAAGAGGCCTGAAGAGGAAGGGAAGGGTGGTGGGGAAGACAACAATCACAATGCAGCAAGGCAATAAGTATGAGAGGAGTGGAAAGAGAGGAGGGGCAGATGCAGAAGCCAGGGAAAAGGGGGATAGAGACCTCTGGCGAGAGGCTGAGAGGTTGCTGCTACTCACATCATGCCTAGGAAGGAGCCGTCCAAGCAGCAGGACAGCCTGTGTTGGGATGGGACCAAAAACAACAGCTCTCAGGACCCAGCAGCCAGGTCCTAAGTGGGTTCCTAAGGCAAACCCTCCAAAACTTCCCGCTCCCTCTTAAACATCCCCAGTAACCATCCTCAGTGACTCAGGTCCCTTCTTGGTCTGAGGAAAGGGAATGAAGGTGTCCTCGTGTGGACAGAGTTTACCTCTACTGTTCACCTGGGGAAAGGAGGGGCTGGTTTTATACCTGAATGGGATTCTCTTGACAGGGCTTGACCAGGGATGGAGGGTGCACGCCAGGGAGTGAGAGAGGCAAACCTGAGCAGGTGTAACACTAGCTCCCTGCAGGACAGGAAGCATGGCTCTAAGCTGGGGCTCTGACAGCTCCTGCAGGAAGCGGAGGCCCAGCTGAGGGAAGAGAGGGGCCCAGACCCGCAGCTCCCGGGGGCTCAGCACCGCTCCTCCAGATGAGCGCAATACCCCCAGAAGTTCATATGCCACCTGTAACCGAAGAAGGTTTAGGACTGGAGAGAAAAGACAGATGAACCTTGAACTTCCTCTCGAAGCCCACATCTGAATTTCCCCGGGCTTGGGCTAGGGTTTGGAACTGGGGGTTGGACTGGAGTAGATTAGGTTCAAAATGGCAAAGGCTGTGTTTAGAGTGCCACAGACCAGATAGGGAAGGGCCAGGAAGAGGTGGTAACAGGTAAGAATGGCCATGGAGTAAGGAACGGAGGTTGCAAAAGCGGGATGGGGGGCTGGTACCACTGTGTTCAAGTTGATACAATGGGAAAGCCATCCACACAGACCCAGGGGAAGCCTAGAGTCTTCTAGGCTTGGGCTGAGGGACTCACCCGTCCTTCCGGGCTGAGGGTCCCGTTGGCTGCACATTCCAGCAGCCCCCGTTCTACTGGCCCCATCGGATCACTCAGGGGCACTAGGCTCTGCAGCTCCTCAGGGCTCAGGAAACAGGCGAGGGGCCCAAGCCTGAGGAGGGCATGAAGTTGACCTTTGTGTGGTCCCTGAGACTAGCACTAAGGCAGGCCTGGCAGCAGACAGTGTGGGTACATACACTGGGCACTCTGACCACTACACCACTACACAGGGGCACCATCTAGAGACCTCTCCTGGAACTCTGTGCTGCCTGGGGCCACTGCCTACTCCCTTGCCCCTTCCTTCCTAGAACACCTACCCACCATGACACCTGTACCTTCCTCTCTTTACCTCTTCCACTTTGGCCTTGGTTACTGATCCCACAACTCACCTGCGTACCTGCTCCTCACCATCCTGGACACTCTGGTTTACCAGGCTGCGCAGCACATGGCGGGCATGCCCTGGCCCCAGACCTGCTGCTGGCCAGCTATCCTCCAGGGCCTGGATCTGAGATGGGGAAGGTTAGCTTGCACTGGGGTCACTGTGGGGTTCTTGCAGGGAGGGGCCACTGAGAGACACGCCATTGACTCTCGTCCCCACTAGAAGAAGATAGGCCAGTCAAATAAAGAAGATGATTCTCATACCTGGTGAGGGCTGAGCTGCAGAAAGTTCTCCAGAGGGAGGTGGGGGAGGAGGGGCAGCACTGCCCACAGCAGCTCCTGGGGCCAGGCAGGCACTTCCCCAAACAGTTCAGGGGCCAGTAGACGCTTTGCCAGAGCCTCCTTCTGTTCAGGCCTCATTCCTGGGCTATAATCCCGGATGGCAGCCAGGCTGCGAGAAGTAATGGGTCTTAACCCTTTGTCTTCTTCCAAACTGTTTTCCCCTGACCCTCTGTAGCCCTGCTGTCTAGATAGGAAGGAGACTCTCCCTTTTTTGTTTTGTTTTGTTTTTTTGTTTTTAAGATGAAGTCTCTGTTACCCAGGCTGGAGTGCAGTGGCGCGATCTTGGCTCACTGCAACCTCTGCCTCCCAGGTTCAGGCTATCCTCCTGCCTCAGCCTCCCAAATAGCTGGGAATACAGGCACCCACCACCAAGCCTGGCTAATTTTTGTATTTTAGTAGAGACAGGGTTTCACCATATTGGCCAGAGAACTCCTGAACTAGTGATCTGCCTGCCTCGGCCTCCCAGAGTGCTGGGATTACAGGTGTGAGCCGCCACGCCCGGCCTCTCCCTGGTTTTATAGAGAGGACCTCTCTGATCCTTTTGTAGTTCATTAGCATCTTGACTGGGTTTTCACACTCAGGTATGAGATGTGCCTCTCTCAAACCTTGTTACGATGTTGGCACATTACCTATCTGGCATGAAAGAAAAAAACACGAGCTCCGGAAGGAGCTGCTCCAGCTGGATGGGGTTGGCCTGACCCTGACAGGAGCAGGAGGAGTGGTGCAGGAACCTTACACACTGTCGTTGACTAACAGGGATGGTGGGAAGCGCATCAGGTCAGAGACAGCCAAGAAAGGGATGAGTGGTGACAGGTCAATGAAGAGCTGGGAGGTGAGGCGCGGGTACCGCTGGAGCAGCAGGGCTGTCAGGCGACCCAGGGCCTGCTCCTCGGATGGTGGTACCTGTGGGGGCACAGGAATGGATTCTGCCTCTGGAGATGTTCAGTATCCCTGCCATTTCCTCTCTGGCATTCCTCCTCCCACTAAGGCAAGCCCTCTGAACACAAGGCTCCAGGTGCCCTTGCTCCCCTCTTTCTCTATGCTCACCTGCAGCTTCCCCTGCAGCATGAGTGTCAGGAAGCCCTGTGCAGCCTCCCTCTCTGCCGAAAGCACCAGCTGCTGGAGGTTTTCTGGGGGCATATGCAGGTATGCCTGTGAATAGGAGGTCATGGTGGGTATGGCCTCACAGGGCAGGGACCTCTGGCCATGGCTGTCACCCAGCCCACCCATGGGCCCTCCACCTGTTACCTGCACTAGGATCTGCAGGGCCCAAACACTCTTTTCCCTCTGGAGCAGATCCCACAGCACAGGCTGGTAGGAAGAAAGACAATATGCCAACAGAGCTGTCTTCTCTGTCTCTCCTGCAGCTCCCCCAGGCTTTCCAACTCCACTTGCTGGGATGCTTGTCCTTCATCTCAACTGTGATTCTTCAGATATTAAGCTCTTTTAGGTCCAGGATCATACCTCTAATTTCTCTTGTACCCTCTCCCATGCCAGGTCCATAGTTGGATCAATTAATACCTGCAGACCTGAACCAAATACTATGAGACTATCTAATTCCATTTTACTGGGCCCAGGGCTTGAAAAATGGAGCCCCAAAATGGAGTAAGGGATCTTTATATATCCTACAGAACCTACCCAGTAAAGTGCCTTGCATATAATAGGCACTCAGTGAATGAATTATGGTGTTTAACATATTCCCACCCCTCCATGCAACAGAGTAAAAACTGAAGCCCAGAAAAACTAAATTAAATTGCTTGCCTAAGATCACACTAATGTGTGGCACAGTTGAACCTAGAGCCAAAGTTTTCTGATTGGTAGTGTCCCTGAATCTTTCTCATTCCTGCCTTATCTTCCTGTATTCTGCCAGCCTCCAATTCTCACTCTCTAGGAAAAAAATCAAGAGTCCTCTAACTTGATCCTTTTTCTTTCTGGTGCAGAAAGCGGGAGAGTCAAAGAGCCCAAAAGAATAACAAGGTAATATTTATTGCACATTTGTGTATCATGCACTGTGCTAAGCCCACAGCATGTATTATCTCATATACCAGTATCATCCCTAGTTTATAAATGAGACAAGAAAAATATTGCTCAGAGAAGTTAAATAACTCATTCAAGGCTGGTCACAGAACTAAGATATGAATACAAGCCTATCTGACTCCAGAGCTGTGTGCTTCAACTACTACCCCACACTACTGCCTCTGAATACATGAGGAATTCCCCTGGAGGGCCTTCTCACTGTTCTAGGAGCTTTCCCTCTGGCAGAGCACTCACACTAAAGCAGGCCAGCAGCTCCATCTTGCTTATACCAGAGCTGGGGTTGACAATGGGTTCAAAGCTCGGTGGGGTTGGCTGCTCCTCCTGTTCCAGGTATTCCCCAATCGTCCGTAGCACACTGCGCCGGCCCTCTGGGCGAAAGGCATCCCAGAAGGAGCAGTTGTCTGGGAGACTGGAGAGCAGTAGGGCCCGACCCAGCATCCCCTGGGCCTCAGCGCCCCCAGCCCCTGGACCCAAGAGGAAGGTCAGCAGGCGGAGGAGATAGTGTAGGCGTGTGGGATGAGCAAGGGCTGGCACAGAGGACTGACAGCGTGGCAACTGGGATAGCATGCCAAGGAGGAAGGGGCCAGGGGTCAGACAGAGTGGGGATGGTCCCAGTGGTGGCAGAGAGGGCAGAAGGGGGCCCAGCAGCCCTTCTAGGAAGCAAGTGTCATTGCCCCCACGACTTATCCTGCACTGGCCTGCTAGCCAAGGCCAGAAGGGCACCAGGGCATCATACATGGTGTCATTGGCACAGACCATCACCAGGAAGCTGCCCCCATCTGGGCAGCGTTCCCCACAGGGTCCAATGTGGCAGGGTGGGGAAGCAGTGACATCTGGGGTGGGGCCCTGGCACACATGCTGGACCCAAGCCTGGTTGCTGGGAGGCACAGCCTGTAGACTTGCTTCCCCACACAGTCGCTCAGCCCACAGAGTCTCATTCTCCAAGAAGCAGCCCCAAAAGATGTCTGGGGTGAGGGGAACAGGGGGCAGGCCTTCAGGGCAGCTGGTAGGGGGCGGGAGCAGGCCAGCACAGAGCCGCTTCACCAGGCGGCGGTTGGAGCCAGACAGGGCTGAAAAGGAGAGGTTACTACAGATCGCATTCAAAAACTCATCAGGAAACTGGTCATGACAGGCCTGTAGCCAGCCTTGGGCACCTGGTGCCCATGAGACTGCATACCACACAGCTGTCTGGCAGATGGCAATGGTGCTGGGAGGGGGCTGTGGAGTGACAGGCTTGGTGTGTTGGCAGAGCAAGTGGATGGAGAAGTTGGAAATGCTGTAGGGTGGTGCTGGGCCTGAGTGGTTCTCACAGAGGGCCTCCACAGTGATGGCTCGCCGTTGGCGTGGGCTGATGTGGGCTGAGGGCTGAGAAGCTCTGGGCAGAGGCACACCTGTGCTCAGGCAGTGAAGGAGGGCAGGGGGTGGGGGTGGTGATCCAGACAGAAAGCCCAGCGCCTGGACATCCCAGGAAAGGTTGTGCCGGACGCCCCTGGGTGCAGAGGGAGGAGCAGGCAGGATCTGGTCAGTTCACATTTCCTTTGGCTGAAGATTCTGACCCTGACTCAGAGCCCTCAAGGGGCATGGCAGGCATAGGCTTTTCTACAAGCAAGGTCCCTGAGAGTTTAGGCATTACTGGTTGAAATGCTGCGACAGGGCAAAAAGGAGAGAGCTGCCCCGCCAAGCTCCAAAATCACCTAGGAGAAGCCCCAGTTGGAATTCTTTCTGTCCACCTGGCTCCCTTCTGTCTCCTTTCTTCATATGCTTTTAGATAGCTTAAACACAACCCTCAGCGGGCCTCCTGTTAGGAAATCTGCTCAGCAACTCAGTATGTCTAACTATGCTCTGGCACCGTTGTACTGAAGTAGGAAGAGGGTAGAGGAATCCAGCTGTGTCCTTATTTTCCAAATCCCATCTTTACTAGCTAACATTATTAAGCACTATGTGCCAGCACTGTTTTGTTTGCATGCACAGTATCAACTCATTTAATGGGGTGCAACAACTCTGTGGTAACTAATATTATCATTCTCATTTTATAAATGGGGAAACTGAGGTATAGAAAGATTATTAACCTGCCCAAGGTCATATGGCTAGGAAGAGGTGGAGCTGGGACACCAACCCAGACAGTCACACTCCAAAACCACTAAACCACACTCCTCCCATCAGTTTTCCTCTCTAGAGGCTGATGTCGTCAGCTCTCAACCTCCAGATTTTCCAGGCCCAATCCCTCAGAACTGGTCCCCTCTTACTTACCATAAGAGCAGCTGTTGAAGGTTACCTAGGAGGGAAAGAGTAAGGAAGAGAACTACCCCAATTTCACTTTCCTTGCCCTGCCACATCCCAGCCCCAGCCCTGGCCACACTCACCTCCCTGGCACTGCCCATTGGCATCAGGCTCTGGCTGCCCCAGAAGGGAAAAGACCTCATCCTGCAGGGAGTGAGTGACACGGAGCAGCCCCTCCTGAAAGGCAGCATACAGTGGGGCCCCCACTGTGCGTAGCAGACCGCCCCAAAGCGCCTCCTCAGAGCCTAGCTCCCCTGTTGGGGTAAGTAAACCCAACAGACCCTGCAAAAAGTGAGGAGCTGCCTCCCTCCCACCGAGGCCTGTGGCATTGGTGGGGTCCACACTGGGCTGCACCTGCACCAGAGCTTGCCAGCGTGTGCCCTCTAACAATAGCAGCAGAGAAGGCAACCAGTCAGCAGCCAGGACACAGTCAGAGGGCCCATTACGGGTGCATGGGGGCCGAGTTGGGGTAGGGGGACCCCCAGGAACTAAGGCTCCCAGCAGCACCTCCACAAGCCCACCCAGCACCCCTGCCTGGTGCACCAGGAAATCTCGGGGAGTCTGCTCCTGTCCCAGCAGTGCCAGTAGATCCCCCAGCAGCCCTAGCATTGGCTCCCAGTCCGGGCTGCCTCTCAGTGTCACTAGAAAATCATGGAGCTGGAGAGCAGGTGGCTGGAGAGGTGGGGGCTCTCCTACTGGTCCTTCCCCCATTCTCCCAGGCTCAAAGGAAGAAGAAATGTTGGCCAGAAATGTAGAGAACTGTGAGCGGCTCAGGGAGCCCTGGGAAGCCTGGTCCAGAGCGGAGAGCGATGACTTCAGGAAGGAGAGACCAGGGCCCAGGGACCAAGGCCCAGTAGGTGCAAGAGTCACTGTAAGGAGAGAAACCAGAGGTCACTAAAGGGGAGGAACATAGATCCCAAACTCAACCCTGCCTCTGAGCACAGCTCCCTACCTGGATCTAAAGATGAGGTAAGGGGATGGTGAGCTGAACCCCTTTCATTGGCCCATAGTAAGTCTTGGCCTGCTTTTCTTAGGCCTCATTTTTTCCTTTTGCATAAGTCTCTGCCTCTCTCCTTTGTCCTTCTATCTAACAGGTTAACCTCCACATTCTTAAAGTCTTTTTCCAGCCACCCTCATCCTCATCCCCAGTTCTGTTCACTGTTCTTCTCACCTGCAAAGGACAGCAGCAGCAGCGGCAGCAGGGGCCAGAGGCTCCGAGCCATGTTTCCAGGTGAACACTGGTACCGGAGGGGAGTTCTGGTTATTCTCAACTGTGTGGGATAGCCAGGTGAGGGCAGGGCACTGCAGGCAGCCTGAGGCTCCACTGACACTGTAGTGTGGTCTTTCAGGAAACAATATCTGTAACCTGACAGCAGGTTTGTTACCTAAGCCACTGAATATCTGATCCTTTGGCTCTGGAGAAGGGTATGCTTCTGTGAGAGGGACCAAGGATAGGGGATCCCAGGGGCCCCTGAGAGGAATCCAAGGAGATTGCTTGAGTTAGGAGCCAGTGATGCAGAAAGGAATAGGCAGACATGGAGATGGAGAACTGGAGAACAGGTGTGTAAGGGTGTAATCTGGGGTTCTGCAGAAACATAGAAAACAAAGAGGATATGAAGGAGCTAAGAAGCAAGTAGGATTTGAGGAAATTGAGGAAGAAAGGATGCCCAGGAGCAAGAAACTGGGCAGCAAGGTATAAACAGATGAGAAATGAAGATGAGGTCTGGTCCAAGGATGGAGAATTCAGGAAGAGGAAAGCTGCTTTCGACTCACTACCCAGAACCACAGAGTGTCAAGAGCTGAGCAGTACCCCCGAGATCACATAGACCAAACTTTTCAACTTATGGATAAGGAAACAGACCCAGAGAAATGTGATTTGCTCATTAGGCCATTCAAATGTTTTGGTTTTCCCTTCCCGCTGGGATCCCCTATTATTTGGTTCTTTCTCTGTGGTCTAGGTGAAAGCCCTGTCAAAAACTCTGAGCCGAGAAGAGAGAAACCCAATTAAATCACTACGCACAGGGACTGATCTCCCTACACACAGAACTGCTCATGGAACAGAGAGAGAAAGAGATGTCATTCAAAATAATCTGGTCTGGTCAGGGTTAGAAGTCTTTTTTGTTGTTTTTGGTTTTTTTGGGTTTTTGGTTTTGGTTTTTTTGAGATGGACTCTCTGTCACCCAGGCTGGAGTACAGTGGGGCTATCTCACCACTGCAACCTCTGCCTCCCAGGTTCAAGCGATTTTCCTGCCTCAGCCTCCTGAGTAGCTGGGATTATAGGTGTGAACCACTACTGCCTAATTTTTGTATTTTTAGTAGAGATGGGTTTCATTCACCATGTTGACCACGCAGGTCTTGAACTCCTGACCTCAAGTGATCTGCCCACCTCCTTGGTTCAAGCTATCATCCTGCCTCAGCCTCCCAGGTAGCTGGGGACTACAGGCATGCACCACCACGTGCAGCTAATTTTTATATTTTTTGGTGGAGACAGGGTTTCACTGTGTTGCCCGGAGACAGGGTTTCACTGTGTTGCCCAAGCTGGTCTTGAACTCCTGACCTCAAGTGATTTGTCCACCTCGGCCTCCCAAAGTGCTGAGATTACAGGCTTGAGCCACCGCCCTAGGCCAGGGTTAGAACTCTTTTCCATTCTCCATTTATATCTCCCCAAAGGCCTTCACTTTACACCAACTCTAAATAGCAATTCAACACTGAAGCTACACCCAAACTTTCATTCTATCCTCCTTTCCCTAGAACCCTTCCCTACTCTCTCCCTCAAATTCACACATGGAACTTCGTTATTAATGTGCTTCTGACCTAGAAGATTCACTTAGGATCACGGAGTTTTACTTTTATGTATTTATTTAGAGACAGGGTGTTGGTCTGTGGCCCAGGCTGGAATACTGTGTATGATCCTAGCTCACTGCACCCTCGAACTCCTGGACTCAAGCAGTCCTCCTGCCTCGGCCTCCCAGGATCACAGAAGAGACCTGAGGAATCCTCTGGTAAGAACTTCTCATTTTATAGACAGGGGAATTGAAGCCCAAAGAAATGGAATGACTTAACCCGGGTCACAAAGACAGCTGGGAGCAATGATGGGATTTTCCAAGGCAAATCAAAAGTTGAGATGCGTGAAATGATCTGTTGTGCAATTTTACCAACATTCCCTTTGCCCATCAAGGATACCACATCTAGTCTGGAAAGCAGACAGATGAATCCGAGGGAGAATATGACCCGAGTTCCCAACAGCTTTCCAGTTCCAGCCCATTGTGTAATCCTTCTGAATTTCTGCCCTTCATTCTGTAACAACCCTCTTATAATAAATTCTCCTGGCCAGGCGCGGTGGCTCAAGCCTGTAATCCCAGCACTTTGGGAGGCCGAGACGGGCGGATCACGAGGTCAGGAGATCGAGACCATCCTGGCTAACATGGTGAAACCCCATCTCTACTAAAAAATACAAAAAACTAGCCGGGCGAGGTGGCGGGCACCTGCAGTCCCAGCTACTCTACTCGGGAGGCTGAGGCAGGAGAATGGCGTGAACCCGGGAGGCGGAGCTTGCAGTGAGCTGAGATCCGGCCACTGCACTCCAGCCCGGGCGACAGAGCGAGACTCCGTCTCAAAATAAATAAATAAATTGTCCTTTTTTCTTCATAGGGTAGCAAAAAATGAGATGGTCTAGGTTCAAACCCTGGTTCCAACGTTTACTAACTGTGTGTCCTGGGGCAGTTTCTAAATCTCTGTTTTTTTTGTTGTTGTTGTTGTGGTCGTTGTTGCTGTTGTTTTTACTGTAAAAAGGAAAAAAGTCCTAGTGTAGAGTTTTTGTGAGGATTAAATTAGATAATGCATTTAAAGTGCTTAGTGCAATGTCTAGCATTCATTCAACAAAGATTATGCACTTATTACGTGCCAGACACTGGTACAGAATAAACATTCACTCAATGTTACTATTACTATTATTAGAATAGCTCAAGATGATTTTTTCTACTTGAAACTAAAGGAGTTCTAATGAAGACATAAATGATTATCTGGAAGTTGTATGTTGAGTGAAAGACCTTCAGAACAAATATGGAACTAGTTGAGTCAACCAGAGAGAGAAACAATGAGGATTCTCTCAACTCAGCATGGAAAATTTCCTGGCAGTCCACGTTCTGCTGTTGTAAGCCATTGATTAAGCAATTATCTTGCTGCTAAGGATTCAGACTATGTGCAAACTGAGGGCGAAGTGCTTAGGGTTTATGGCAAATATACCAGGCTATTTGAGTGTATTGGTTATTGCTTATAATTTGATAAAGTTCAACAAGAGCGAGACAAGTTCCAACCTACAGATGACCAAATGGAAACAGAGAACAACCAGCAAATTTAAATTACAAGGGTCCAGAACAAGAAATTAATCATATGTCCTGCTAAAATGAAATGGATGAGACTGGTGATAACTGGAACATTCTGTGATCTGCCAGTTAGAATGGACATACCTGGGAAGAGCCACAGGAGTTGAGACCTCTGAAACATCCTCACTCCCCAAAACTCCCACAGGGCACTCTCTGCCTGACAAGAACAAATGCCTCCTTTTAAAAAAAAAAAAAAAAAAAATTGAATCTGAGTCTCACTCTGTCACCCAGCTCACTGCAACCTCCACCTCCAGGGTTCAAACAATTCTCATGCTTCAGCCTCCTGAGTAGCTGGGATTATAGGTGTGTGCCACCAAGCCCAGCTGCTTTTTTTGTATTTTTAGTAGAGACAGGGTTTCGCCACGTTGCCCAGGCTGGTCTCAAACTCCTGAGCTCAGGCAATTCGCCTGCCTCGGCCTCCCAAGTGCTAGGATTACAGGCGTGAGCCACCGCACCTAGCCAGATGCCTCCCTTTGTAAAGTACAATTATTTTTCTCTTTTTTTGTTTTGGCTTCTGTAACTGAAATATTAATTGCTTACTAGATATCTAGGTGTTCCTTACATTTCCCAGATCTCTTGCAGTTAGGCAGGCTCAGGTGATTATTTCTGTTCAATGGACTGTGGTTGACCAAAGAATTTAAGAGCTAGCAAATGAGCCTCCAACAATCTCTTCCCTGTTGAGGCAACCTAGAAACTACATGTTGAGATGGCAGTGTCACAAGGTCAAAATAGCCCGAGGCTCCAAACTACCACAGCATTTACAGTCAGTCTTCGACACTTGTGAGTTCTGTATTAGTGGATTTGCCTAGTTACTAAATGTGTTTGTAATCCAAAATCAATACTTACAGTGCGATTGAAGTCATTCACAGACTTGTATTGAGAAGTGACAAGTTTGAGTCACCTGATACACATGTTCCCAGCTGAGGAGGAACAAGGCAGTGCTCTGCCTTCTTTTCTTGTTGCAGCTCTCGTAGTGTAAATATTAGTAAGTGTCTCTTTTTTTTTTTTTTTTTTGAGACGGAGTCTTGCTATGTCACCAGGTGGGAGTGCAGTGGTGATCTCAGCTCACTGCAACCTCCGATCCCCTCGTTCAAGTGATTCTCCTCCCTCAGCCTCCTGAGTAGCTAGGATTACAGACACGTGCCACCACTCCCAGGTATTTTTTGTATTTTTAGTAGAGTCGGGGTTTTACCATGTTGGCCAGGATGGTCTCAATCTCCTGACCTCGTGATCCGCCCACCTCAGCCTCCCAAAGTGCTGGGATTTCAGGCGTGACCACCACGCCCGGCCAGTAAGTGTCTTTTTTAAGGTCTATCTATTGATGCACTTTTTGCATTTTGGGGCTATTTGTTGGTGATTTCATTGTTTAAAATGGCTCTTACACTTAATGCCAAAGTGTTGTGTGGTGTTCTTAAGAGCAAGAAGGCTGTAATGTGCCTTATAAACTATGCTAGAAAAGCTTCATTCACTGCCGGGCGTGGTGGCTCACACCTGTAATCCCAGCACTTTGGGAGGCTGAGGCAGGTGGATCACCTGAGGTCAAAAGTTCGAGACTAGCCTGGCCAACCTGGTGAAACTCCGTCTCCACTAAAAACACAAAAATTAGCTGGGCGTGGTAGCGGGCACATGTAATCCCAGATACTCAGGAGGCTGAGGCAGGAGAATCACTTGAACCCGGGAGGCAGATATTGCAGTGAGCCGAGATCGCTCCATTACACTCCAGCCTGGGTGACAGAGCGAGACTCTGTCTCAAAAAAAAAAAAAAGAAAAGAAAAGCTTCATTCAGGCATGAGTCACAGTGTTGCTGGCCATGAGTTCAATGTTAATCAATCAACAACATATATTAAATAAGGTGTCTATAAACAGAAACACAAAGAAAACCAAGGTTATACATTTGATCAGTTGATGAAAATGTTGTGACCAGAGGCCCACAGGAATCTAATGCTGTATTTCTCCTGGGAGCAGTGGTTCAGTAGTCACTAATTCAGTTGTTTGCTGCAACTTTATAAAACATAATTATCACGAATAATAAAAATTTACTGTAGCTGCCTTGAACAGTTACCCAATCAGTATTGAAACCTCCACTAGTGAGTAATATGCCTTTCTTATACTTAAACCAC
Organism: Colobus angolensis palliatus; assembly: GCF_000951035.1. Taxonomy (NCBI): domain Eukaryota; kingdom Metazoa; phylum Chordata; class Mammalia; order Primates; family Cercopithecidae; genus Colobus; species Colobus angolensis. Next base: position 31,844 of record NW_012122010.1, read on the forward strand.
TGAGATATAGGGGTTAATTTATTCTTGCAGCACAGCCTTTGACTCTCCTGATTAAGACAGTTAAATTATATTTGCATTTTGATATCAGATCTCTGAATTCTAGGTCTTCATTCCATATTTATTAGTCTGGTGACCCCAAGAAGTTTCTATAATTCACTCATCTGTAAAATGGAGATACTATTACTCACCCACCCAATTTTGCTCATTCACTTGTATTATAAAGTGTCTTGATGTGCCAGGTACTGGAACAGACCCACTAAATCTTATCACCACTATGAATAGACTAGCTCAAGATGAATTCTTCTTCTGCAACTTAATCTTTTCAGCCGGGTGCAGTGGCTCATGCCTGTAATCCCAGCACTTAGGGAGGCCAAGGCAGGTAGATCACAAGGTCAGGAGATCCAGACCATCCTGGCTAACAAAGTGAAACCCCATCTCTACTAAAAATACAAACAATTAGCTGGGTGTGGTGGTGGGCGCCTATAGTCCCAGCTACTTGGGAGGCTGAGGCAGGAGAATGGCATGAACCCA
>NW_012122010.1:33024-42216 GCF_000951035.1 Colobus angolensis palliatus
AGTTTTGGACATATTACAACACAGTGAAACCCCCATCTCTACAAAAAATTTAAAAAATTAGCCAAGTGTGGTGGTATGCACCTGCAGTCCGCATTACTCGAGAGCCTGAGGCAGGAGGATCACTTGAGCCTAGAAGATCAAAGCTGCAGTGAGCTATGATTGCACCACTGCACTCCAGCCTGGGTGAAAGAGCAAGACCCTGTCTCAAAAACCAAACCAAACAAACAAACAACCAGAAAACAGGGGAGGAGATAAAATTACTGTTTTCATGGAAGTTTTATTATTTGATCATATGAGGAACTAGTCAGGATGGACAGGGATTTCTGTTTTGTTCATTCACTGATATATCCCAAGTGTCTAGAACAATGTTTGGAACATACAAACTCAACAAATTTGTTGAATAAACTTCCACTCCTGTAGGATTAAAGCCAGACTGTTTTCACTGAAGAAAGAGTTAAAGAATAAAATGCAGAATGCACAGACCACAGATCAGCTATAGAAAGTCAGGAGGGGGCCGGGCACAGTAGCTCACACCTGTAATCCCAGCACTTTGGGAGGCCAAGGAGGGGCGGATTACTTGAGGCCAGGAGGTCAAGACCAGCCTGGCCAACATGGCAAAAACCCGTCTCTACTACAAATACAAAAATTAGCCAGGCGTGGTGGCGTGCGAATGTAGTCCCAGTTACTTGGGAGGCTGAGGCACGAGAATCGCTTAAACCCAGGAGGTGGAGGTTTCAATGAGCAGAGATTGTGCCACCACACTCCAGCTTGGGCGACAGAGTGATACTCCATCTGCCCACGGCCCAATTCCATGTTTTTAAATATATTGTTGAACTATTCAAGACTATTGAATTCCAGAACATTTCCATCACCTGCCAAAGAAATCCTATACCTATCATCAGTCAGTCTCAATTCCTCCCTCCCCAACCCCCAAGAAACCACTAATTTACTTTCTGTCTTCATAGATTTGTTTATTCTGGACATTCAATTCATTTGCCTTCTCCCCATCTTGGCCTTTTTGCCAGACACACTCTTAGGTGAGGACTTTATAATTATCTCCTTATTGTCCCCTTTCATCTCCTCCCTATTTGGGTAGCAGCCCTTACTTCAGGTTGGGTGTTATCGACCTTACCTCCAGTTCAGGAGAAAGCCTTAATTAGTGATTCCATCACATTCACCTTACCTCAACAATTCGTTCAGATGTAAGCATATGACCTAACTTCTTGGTCCAATCAGAGTGGTGGTCAGGATGTGTCTGTAGAGGAGTGGAGATTGACTTACATACAGTTAATGCCCAAATTTTAAGTGTAAAGTTTGTTGAATTTTTACATCTATATATACCTGTGTGACCACTATGCAGATCAAGATATGGAACATATCTACAGCACTCCAGAGGCTTCATGCTTCCTCCCCATCAGTATCTTCACTCCAAGAATAACCACGATTGTGACCCAAAGCTCAAACATTTTGTTCATTGACAAAGAAAGGAGTCACTGGCTCTCTTCCCCTGGATATGGGTAAATAGGTATGCAAGCCTAGGCACTTCAGAAAATTATCTGGCTACCCAAGTGAAGCCAGTCTGAGAATAACAAGAACACGTGGAGGAGAGCGCAGCTAGCAAAATTCCAGAGAAACAAAACCACAGATCTAACAACAGTGAATTTTTACATTAAATCAATCCTGAAGCTATACTACCTTTGAACTTCCCAGTCTCCAGTAAGCTATTTTGTTGTTTAAATGGCTTCAACTGATTTTTTTCACAACTCAGAATTTTTAACCTGAGTTAGAACCTTAGCTCTACCTCTTACTTGGTATATGCTCTTGGGCAAGTTACTTAACTTACTTAATTTCTTTAGGCCTTAGTTTTCTGATCTCTAAAAATAAGAGGCTATCTTCCATATAAGATTATTTTATGAAATATACATACTCTATATACAGTATATATATACTAAATATACAAATATCCTCATATGTGTTAAACACTCAATAAGTTATATAATTTTTAATCACAAACATGTCTAAAGACTTAAGTCTTCTAACAATGGAACGGGATCCCTTCTAGATAATAAATCCCAAATAACTAGAAACATTAAGCATTACCTGGATAATCCTCCTTTCAGTGATGTTCTATAAGGTGTTCCTGCTTTGATGGGAGACAGATTAACTCTGAAATCCCTTCTAACACTAAAAACCTGTACAACACTTACTGATTTGAACACTGCCCTGAGCAATGGCAAAATGAAATAAAGAGACTTTTGGTCCAGTAACAGGTAAAAATAATATCCAATTAAAGTTAATGGTTCACAAGAGAAGCAACATGAGTAGAACAGGCAATGGAAACGATACTTCTCAATTAGTTATACTAACAGCTCTGAAGATCTCCTTACTCCAGAGAGGCCTTTACCTATGCATCAGGGAGGAAGAGGGTAAAATTAGGACTCTAATCAGGCATTAGAGGTTGCAGGAAAGGTGGAAGCTATAATGATAAAGACAAGAAATGAGTCGGATTCAGGAGCCGTGGAAAGGGTAGAAAGCTAAGAAGCACAGTCTCCACTGGCATCTGAGCTAACTTGTTTTGTTCTTTTTTAGAGACAGGGTCTTGCTATGTTGCCCAGGCTGGAATGCAGTGGTACGATCCTAACTTGCTGCAGCCTCGAACTCCTGGCCTCAAACAATCCTGCCTCAGCTCATAGCTGGGACTAGAGGCATACATCACCACACTCAGCTTGAACTAACTCTTTTTCTTGACCTTACGCCTTTCAATATGCCTTATCTTACTGAGCAGCTATCAGGAGTATTTATTAGACACTTATACTTTATTTATTTATTTATTTTGAGACAGAGTCTCCCTCTGTTGCTTAGGCTGAAGTGCAGTGGCGTGATCTTGGCTCACTGCAACCTCTGCCTCCCAGCTTCAAGTGATTCTCCTGCCTCACACTCCCGAGTAGCTGGGATTACAGGCATCCGCCACCACACCCAGCTAATTTTTTTTTTTTCTTTTTTCTTTTTTGTATTTTTAGTAGAGACGGGGTTTCACCACGCCTGGCCTAGACACTTATACTTTTTAATTTTAATGAACAGACATTGTTTTATCTGAACAGACATTTATATTTTCAATTCTCTATTTTCAACAATTCCCTTCATTATCTTTTGCTGGGCCCAAGGATATTGAAGCCATCCATTGCTTTACTTGTCTTCCAAGTTCATCAGTGCCTGCACTGCAAAGGAAACAGACTGTCAGGCTGGAGAACTAAGAATATTCTACATATATAAATGTTTGGTGAAGACGTTGCTTTTCTGGGTTCTAGGTTCCCACAAAAGTCTTTACTAATCTTTAAGCCTTATGATTCTGTGTACTCTTTGCCATAGACAAGTTTATCAGGATTAAAGAAACCACCTTGCTGCATTTTCCTCCTTTTCACCCTGTCCTCCCTAGAGAATAAGTGGGAAGGCAGGGCTAAGAATGACTAGCAGGAACAGGATTAAATTTAGGCAACATTTTGAAGTAAGCAAAGCCTGTCTTTCACATCTTGCCCTAAATTCCGTGTTCCAATATTATAAATTCCTCGTTGCCCACCTGTGCCCACCACACGCAAACACACAGTCCTCCTCTCTAATTTCTTATTTTCACACTGAGTTGATTTCAACTAGGTATGAGGGGAAAAACCCAGATAACACATATTAAATTATAAAAATCCACCCCTAACTCTTCTGTTTTAGCTTTGTTTTGAGACGGAGTGTCGTTCTGTTGCCAGGCTGGAGTTCAGTGGCGTGATCTCCGCTCACTGCAACCTCTGCCTTCCACATTCAAGCAATTCTCCTGCCTCAGCCGCCGGAGTAGCTGGGACTACAGGCATGCGCCACCATGCCCAGCTGATTTATTGTATTTTAGTAGAGACAGGGTCTCACCATGTTGGCCAGGATGATCCTGATCTCCTGAACTCGTGATCCGCCCGCCTCAGCCTCCCAAAGTGCTGGGATTACAGGCGTGAGCCACCATGCCCAGCATTTTTTTTTTTCCTTTTAGAGGGAAACTGTATGAATCCAAATTAGTCATGAAGTAATGAAATTTAGGAAAAATAACTTTGAATAGATAGTGCTCAGTTTACATTAAACTCTACTATTTAAATCACATATTTGTCTTTATAGAGGCTGACACTAAAAGGGGCAGATACAAACAGAAGTTTAGAATTCATAAACTTCTTCAGGGAGTTAAGACAGTGAGCACTTGTGGGCCTCCTGCTCATTGTCTGATCCCCCATAGCTCTCCAGATTGAGCCTTAGGCCCTGCTGCTCAAGTCTGAAATGCAATCTTCAGAGACAATAAATGTGCAGAAACTGGTGGGCTGCCCAAATCAAGCAAGAGCCTACCTTGTCCTAATTCCCAACAACCGGGATTAGACTTTCTCTTCTTAGGAAATAAGCTCTCATACCTCATAGGATTTGGGCGTCCCGTGCTACAGAAGCAGAGTTTCTAGATTCTCTCTCAGTTAGGGAAAAGTGGGACACATGCCCAGAATGTGACAAACCAAACCAAGAATTTGCCTATTTTAGGTGTAGGCAGAAATTGAGAAGCTGAGATGCCAGAATAGTAGACACCCTCCTCCTCCTCCACAGTTATAAACGCTATATGTATATATTCCCATGGTCCCCATGACTGCCCTAACTCCATACCTGCAAACTCTTGTAACTTCTTACGCTCCTCTAGATTATACTGAAGCTTTTCTAGCAACTCAAAATATCGGAAGAGTGAGTCTCTGGGCCAAACATGGTAATCCTCATTCATTTCCATTAGCCCGGGCAGATTTTCATGCACAAGAGTCTCCCAGTCCAAATGACCTGTCGGGAGGAATGCTTCAGAAAAGCATGGCTAGATTTGTAAAAGTTGGGTAAGAGCTGGTAAATCCTATGGTGTGGGTGGAAAGGTGGGGTGGGAAGAGGTAACAGGAAGCAAGGAGGGAAAGGGTGCATCAGCAAGAAATCACTTTTTACAGTGAGCAAAGAGGGCCACAGCCACACTTAACCAAAGTGAAGAAGGAGGACAGCGGAAATTAGAAGCAAAAAGAAACTCATTAAGACCAGAAAATTGGAAAGGAGATACAGTAGGAGAGCTCCTGTTAAGAGTAAGATGTCTTTGCCGGGCGCGGTGGCTCAAGCCTGTAATCCCAGCACTTTGGGAGGCCGAGACGGGCGGATCACGAGGTCGGGAGATCGAGACCATCCTGGCTAACACGGTGAAACCCCGTCTCTACTAAAAAAATACAAAAAAACTAGCCGGGCGAGGTGGCGGGCGCCTGTAGTCCCAGCTACTCGGGAGGCTGAGGCAGGAGAATGGCGTCAACCCGGGAGGCGGAGCTTGCAGTGAGCTGAGATGCGGCCACTGCACTACAGCCTGGGCGACAGAGCGAGACTCCGTCTCAAAAAAAAAAAAGAATAAGATGTCTTATAGAGTAGTCTGAATTCAAACGGAAAACACTCATTATTATAGTTCTTTGGCTCACCAATAGATTCAGAAAATCTGGATTTAGAAGAGGAAGAGTAGGAAGAGGATGTGGAGGAGACAGAGGAGGAAGACTGGTACTCTCTCTTTTTTGACAAGGTCTCTTCTGTTTTTGATGCAGTTGTTACTAAATCCTCTTCAGTGGCACCATAAATAGACTCTACTTCAGACACTTCTGATAAGTCCAAACTTTCCCTTTGTTGACCAGCAACTCTTGAACTGAAAGGAGAAAATCATGACTTCACAAACATTTACAAGACATGACTAGTCCACTCATTATTCTGGTTTGGCCCTGGCCACCCCCTAAAGCTGGGGCATAAGACAATGAGAGCCAAACAACTCCCAAACTCTCAACTCAGGCACTTCCAAACTCAATCATTCATGTGTCATCCTTAACTCTTCTCTTCCCTACCATATCCAGTCCATCAAGAAATCCTGCTGACTCTATACCTTCGAAATAAATCTTTTCTCACTAACTCACTGCTACCACTCTGGCCTAAGCTGTCATCATTTCTTGCCTGGGCAGCAGCATAGCCTCCCAACTGATCTCTCTGCTCCTTCCCTTGTTCTTCTACCAACACAGCAAGTAATCCTTCTTAAATGTAAGTCACCTCATATCACTCCTCTGTTCTGCTTTCCATTTCAAAGTCCCTACAATGGCACCCATAACCCTACAGGATCATGTCACCATTATCTCTCTGACTTCATTTCCCAGCACTCTTCCCCCTGCGCACTCTACTCCATTCACAACGGCCTCCTTGCTGTTTCTCAAACAACAAGCATGCTTCCAGCTTAGGACCTTTGCACCAGCTGTTTCATCTGCCTATTAACATTCTTCTTATAGATATCCACATGGTAATCCCCTTACCTCCTTCAAGTCTTTGCTAACATTACCTTTTCAATGAGGTCACCCTGACTACCCTGTTTAAAACTACAACCCATCTGTGGCTGGGCACGGTGGCTCACGCCTGTAATCCTAACACTTTGGGAGGCTGAGGCGGATGGAGTGCCTGAGCTCAGAAGTTTGAGACCGGCCTGGGCAATATGGTGAAACCTCGTCTCTACGGGAAAAAAAAAAAAAATTAGCCCGGTGTGGTGGCAAGCACCTGTAGTCTCAACTACTTGGGAGGCTGAGGCAGGAGAATCACCTGAACCCAGAGGCAGAGGCTGCAGTGAGCCGATATCGTGCCACTGCACTCCAGCCTGGTAACAGAGCAAGACTCTGTCTCAAAACAAAACAAAAAAACAAAACTACAATACATCTGCAATCCCACCTTCTACTCCCAATCTCCCTTAACCTGTTCTACTTTTAATTTTCCCATAATGCGTAACATATTTTAACAGATTAATTTACTTAATATGTTCACTGCTTATTATCTCTTTGCCACTACTAATATGTAAGTTTCATGAAACAGGCATTATTGTCTATTTTGTTCATTGATACATCCCAAGCACCTACTAAGTATTCAATAATTATTTGTTCTTTATTGTTTTTTGTTTTTTTGAGACAGGGTCTTGCTCTGTCACCCAGGCTGCAGAGCAGTGGCACAATCACGCTCACCACAGCCTCAGACTCCCAGGCTCAAGTGATCCTCCTACCTCAGCCTCCTAAGTAGCTGGGACCACAGGAGCACACCACCACATCCAGCTAATTTTTGTTTGTAGAGGCGGAATTTTGTCATATTGCCTAGGTTAGTCTTGAACTCCTGAGCTCAAGTGATCTGATCACCTCAGTTTTCCAAAATGCTGGTATTACAGGCATGAGCCACCACACCCACCCTGCTAAATTTTTGAGATGGGATCTTGATCTGTTGCCCAGGCTGGACTACAGTGGTGCAATCATGTCTCAATGCAGCCTTGAACTTCTGGCTTGAACTTCAAGCAATCCTCTTGCCTTGGCCTCTCAAAGTGTTGGGATTACAAGTATAAGCCACCACATCTAGCCAGTAATTATTTGTTAATGAGTGAATGTGTTCATTTCTGCTTCTGCTTTCCTTGTCCACTGCTAAACACTTGGGGTCTAGAATCATATCTGTTTCATTGAAGGTATCTTTATTAGTGTCCTGAGGCTGCCATAACAAATTACTATAAACTTGGTATCTTAAAATGACAGAAATATATTCCCTCACAATTCTAGAGGCCAGAGTCTGAAATGAAGGTGTTGGCAGGGCCATACTCCCTCTGGAGACTTTGGGGGAGAAGTTCCTTTCCTCTTCTACCTTTTGGCAGCTGCCTGGCATTCCTCAGCCTCCCTTGGCTTGTGGCAGCTTTAGCCCCAACCTCTATCTCCATCTTCACATAGCCTTCTCCTATTCTCTGTGTCTTCTCCTCTTTCATCTCTTATAAGGACCCTTGCCATTGGATATAGGACCTACCCGGATAATCTAGGATGATCTCATCTCAAGATCCTTAACTTAGGATCTTTTTTTTTTCCAAATAAGGTCACATTCACAGGTTCCAGGGAGTAAGGACATGGACATATTATTTTGGGTGCCACTAGTCAACCTACTACAATATGCAGTTATTAAATGAATGAATTCTCTCTCAAAGCCAATCTTCATCTTTAGTTTTCCAACCTCTCCTCCTTCATGTGTTTCTATCCCAGTTCACGTACATACTCCTAACCTGTCATCTATTTTGCTATGGCTTGACCACAGTGCCTCCTGTGACACGTCTTTTCTCCTGCAAAGCAAATTAAAAAAAAAAAAAAAAAAAAAAAGAGCGAAGACAGTTACATTCAAGCAAAAGTGTGGTAAGAAAAAAGGAGTTCATGTCAGAAAGTGAAGAAAACTAATTGGGGAGAACAAATTGTAGTCAAGGGGTGAAAAAAAATGGAGGACTCCCCACAGTGGATGAAGAATCAGGCAATGTTCTAGAGCTAGAGAATTCTTATCCTTGGGGGCAAATCTTCTGTTACAAAGGGAAAAGTGGGGTCAAGGAGCAGAAACAAAAAATGAGCTCAGGAAACCCTTGAGAAGGAAAGTTGGGGTTGAAAAGGGAGAAGCAGACCTCTGGATGATCTGCCGCTTGAACATGTCAGCTTTGAGCTGAACCTCCTGACGTGCCATCTCCTCATTCATCTCTTTCCTGATACTCTGAAAGTTAGTAACTGCCCCAAAGGGCCATTAGGAGTTGGGAGATGGTAATGACTAGACCTGGGAAGAGGGCTTGGGTGGGGAGAATCCAAGTGAAATATCCCATCCAGAACCCAAGCCTTCCTGCTACACTAGGTTCTTTATACCCATAAGCCACCAATCCCTGCTTTCAGACTAATTTCTTCCCAACCACCCTTCCCAAACAAGTTTCACCTCCTCTATGCTTACCCATCATGGCTAATATGGTACTCCGACAGACAATGGAGCCAAGCAACAACCAAAGGATGAAATAGATGCTGCTGAAGATGCGACTGACTTCATGCACCTTCCAGATGTCCTGAAGCAGTGCATACCAATGATCCAAGGTGAAGAGAATGAACACTGTTACCAGGGAATTTGGGAGATCCCTAAAGAAAAAGGCATGTGAATAGACAGAAACAGAGGCCTAAACCTTTCAAAAATGGTACCATTCTTACTTTTAAAGAAACGTAAAGCATTTCTTTGTAGTTTGTTCTGATTTTGGCTCCTTTTCTACCATACTCAGTTTTTAGCTAATCATTCTTCAGTTAAAGTTGTCTTTTTTTTTTTTTTTTTTAC
>NW_012122010.1:43169-43666 GCF_000951035.1 Colobus angolensis palliatus
ATTTAGCAAAATTAGCAAATTTAGCAAAATAGAAGATCATTCACAAAATTATTCCTATTAGTTTGCTGGTATGAAATGATATGCAGGTAAATGGGTATGCTACATAAACATATGTGATCCTAAATAATGAATATATACGGATTATAAAATGAGTGATATTTTAAAATTACTAAAAAAGTAAAAAGTTTCTGGGAAGGTATCTAAATTTTCCTATCCTTCTTTTTAGTCCTCCATATACAATTTATTGGAAACATCAGAGCTTGTATAGGATAAATTCTAGGACTTCCCTAACTCAATACTCTTACAAAACTATCTGTTAAGAGTTTAACGGAGTCCTGAGAAGCGCACACAAGATTGAATTCTAATTCATAAATGGGATTATCTACTCGAAATTCAAGTTGATTTCCTTCTAGAAAACAGTGATGTTTCTTTTTTAATATTTAAAAAACGGCCGGGCGCGGTGGCTCAAGCCTGTAATCCCAGCACTTTGGGAGGCC
>NW_012122010.1:44621-53447 GCF_000951035.1 Colobus angolensis palliatus
TTTTTTGAGATGGAGACAGAGTTTCACTTTTTGTTGCTCAGGCTGGAGTGCAGTGGCTCAATCTCAGCTCACTGCAACCTCCGCCTCTGGGGTTCAAGCGATTCTCCCGTGTCAGCCTCCCGAGTAGCTGGGATTACAGGTGCCCATTACTACACCTGGCTAATTTTTGTATTTTTAGTAGAGACAGGGTTTCACCATGTTGGTCAGGCTGGTCTTGAACTCCTGACCTTGGGTGATCTACCCGCCTTGGTTTCTCAAAGTGCTGAGATTACAGGCATAAACCACCATGCCCAGCCTATTCCCATTTTTCTTTTTATCTTTTTCTTTTTCTTTTTTTTTTGAGATGGAGTCTCGCTCTGTTGACAGGCTGGAGTGCAGTGGCACAATCTCGGCTCACTGCAATCTCTACCTCCCAGATTCAAGCAATTCTCCTGCCTCAGCCTCCAGAGTAGCTGGGACTACAGGCACCCACCACAACGCCTGGCTAATTTTTGTGTTTTTAGTAGACACAGAGTTTCACCATGTTGGCTAGGATGGTCTCAACTCTTGACCTCGTGATCCACCTGCCTCAGCCTCCAAAAGTCCTGGGATCTCAGGGGTGAGCCACCGCGCCTGGCCCCCATTTTTCAAAAGAGGTAACTGAGTCACAGAAACCAAGCTTAACCACTGGAGTGTACTGCTATTTAAAGATGCCTGATGACAGTGTGGTTTGAATTTGCAAAACCAGAATAAACATGGAACTAGCTGCCCTACTCTCAAGATCAGAGCTAAAACCACTCACTATTCTTCTGCTTTCTCTTTCCCTCTCCCCATTGTGTTCTATTTGTTTCTTGGAATAGACTGTATTTATATTACTATACTTTGGACAAGCTTTCCGGTCTCTTAGCCAAATTCTCTCCCCTCACCCAGCTGTCCCCCAGCTCTGCTTACGAGAAGAACACATGGTACACCAGGTCCTGACGAGGTGAACGGCTGTAGTCTGAGAAGAGGTAGACACCAGTCACAGCAAAAATGTAGAAGAAGATGAGCAGCAACATCAAGAGGAAGGTCATGCTCTAGAGGCCATAACCTCAAGTCAAATGTGGGCCAGACTAGGCTGATTTCCACCAACAGCCCAGTCAAGCCCACCTGGCAATCCCGCACCAAACCCTCCCTTGTACCCCTGAACCCAGTCATCTCTGAATCACAGCACCTGTCCCCAGCCCCTTCTCATCCAATAACATATCACAGGACGTTTCATTGCCTTCTTTGACCCACCAAGATTTGTTTCATACACATATATATTTTTTTAGACAGAGTCTCACTCTGTCGCCTAGGCTGGAGTGCAGTGGCACAATCTTGGCTCACTGCAACCTCCGCCTCCTTGGTTCAAGCTATTCTTCTGCCTCAGCCTCCTGAGTAGCTGGTATTACAGACAAACACCACCAAGCCCGGCTTTATTTTATTTTATTTTATTTTTTGTATTTTTAGTAGAGACGGGGTTTCACCATGTTGGTCAGGCTGGTCTTGAACTCCTGACCTCATGATCCGTTCCCCCTTGGCCTCCCAAAGTGCTGGGATTACAGGCGTGAGCCACTGCACCCAGCCAACTTATTTCACATTCTAGGTTAAGCCCTCATATTTATCTACCATGCCCCCTGCTTTAGCTTGCAACAGTCAAATCACCTTGAGGGCCCTGACCAGGACCAAAATAATAACTCGAATTTGATGGAATTGTGCAAGGAGTTTGAGAGACCTCAGCACCCGGCAGATCCTCAGAAGCTGAAGCCACACCGATTGGCCTGTTACCCTGACCAATACCACAACCTCGGGAAGCAGGGACTGTGGAAAACACGCAGATTAAAATACACCCCAAGGCACACAGGCACAGTTGCACCTTCTTCATCTCACCCTCTTCATTGTTCTCTGGGCATTATCCCTTGAACAGCATTCTCTGAGAATTGTTTCCTATTCAGCCTTTCTATATTAAGTTGCTTAAACACTGTACTTCAACTTGTTCAGATATAAAAAGGGGGATAAAATTCATGGTTATTTAATTGGGTTGTCGTGGAGCATAAATGAGGTAATGTAAGGAAAACACTTAAAATAGTGCCTGGCACTTAATAAGTGCTCAGTAACAGGCAGATGTTCTTGCTGGCATTGACGTTGTGGTCTACCTTGCTCCTAATACCAACAACTCCTGCAATGACTGATGTTTAGTTTTAGGAAAAAAAATCAAAAGAAGGAAGTTAAGTCAATTTTTGTTTCTTCCTATTATCATGTTAACTTTTCTTGTCCTTTCGATTCACCTAGGCACATTCTTCATCCCACTAAAGGAACCCTCAGGATCTCTATCCTTACCAACATGGTAACAACAAAGTCAAAGACATTCCAGGCACTCTTCCAGAAAAGGGAAAAGTTGGATAGCCACTTAAGAAGGATCTCCAGGATGAAAATAAGCAAGATAAACCAAGCTGCCACCTCCAAAGTCAGCTTCAATGGCCATAGTTTGGTATTTGTGGATTCCAGCAATTCTGTGAGGATAGAGCAAAGGAGGAATAAAAGTTAAGGAAGCTGGAAACCGAATGATGGAGAATGATCACAATTAATAAACCACAGTTTTGCCCACTACTGTTCCATTTTTCTTTGAGTTTCTCTCAACATTGTTGCTTCAACCTGTGAAATACAGGGAAGGACAGAATTGACCATAAAACATAGCCACAACTAATCTGTTGATATAGTTATGTCTGCCCAGCTACAAGTCACTTCCTATCCACTGTGGGGGTCATGCAGCCACTAAGAGAATACTCTCTTTAATTACCCCTACCTCCAACCCTCCACCCCCATCTACTGCACTGTTATCTCAGTCCCAAAGTTCACAAGAAAACAATGGGTCTTGAGAACAGAATGAAAATACAGGGCCATGAGATCTTAAGTACTTTATAACAAATGTAGAAACAAGCCAGAATCATTGGGGTATATCAAATTATAACAATAAATCACTTGGTTCTGTTAGCTTCCTTTTAAAACTTTTCCTTTCTTCCCTGCCTAAAATCCGTTTTGTTCTGCAGAGCAAATTGAATGCATACTTCCTCTCTAGAACCCTATTTTTTTTTTTTTTTTTTTTTTTGAGACGGAGTCTGGCTCTGTCACCCAGGCTGGAGTGCAGTGGCCAGATCTTGGCTCACTGCAAGCTCCTCCTCTTGGGTTTACGCCATTCTCCTGCCTCAGCCTCCGGCGTAGCTGGGACTACAGGCGCCCGCCACCTCGCCCAGCTAGTTTTTTTTATTTTTTAGTAGAGACGGGGTTTCACCGTGTTAGCCAGGATGGTCTCGATCTCCTGACCTCGTGATCCACCCGTCTCGGCCTCCCAAAGTGCTGGGATTACAGGCTTGAGCCACCGCACCCAGCTAGAACCCTATTATTTACTAATTGCTATTCCTTAATTCATTGCCTCTCTCTTTCAACCTCTTTCATCTCTTTTATACAACTGATGTATGCCATACTCTGGAAAAAAAAAAAAAACGGATTAAAATAGGCTTAAAAGCTAAATAGAAATCAAGATTGTGGTGCTCTGGCTTTAAAGTCATCGTGATGCTGAACTGGATCCAGACAAAAAGAACAGAATCATACTTCAATCATCCCTAGAATTTTACACAGGCTGGCCCCTTCTAAAAACCAGTGGAGTTATGTTATACTTATTCCCATGCTTGTTTTGAGACAGAGTCTCACTCTGTCACCCAGGCTGGAGGAGTGCAGTGGCATAATCACGGTTCGCTGAAGCCTTGATCTTCCGGGATCAAGAGCCTCTGGGTAAATGGGACCACAGGCACATGTCACCATGCCCAGCTGATTTTCTCTTTAAATTACTTGTAGAGACGGGGTCTCCCTATGCTGCCCAGGTTGGCCTCAAACTCCTGGGCTCAAGTGATCCTCCCGCCTTGGTCGCCCAAAGTGCTGGGGTTATAGGCATGAGCCACTGCACCCAGCACTCCTATGCTTATTTAGGCTCTGTGCTTCTTTCGAAAGTTTTTCTTTCACACACATTTCTCCAAAATGGACAACTGTTCACATTTTATCATTCATGAAGTTAGGATGCTTTTTTTTTTGAGACGGAGTCTCTGTTGTCAGGCTGGAGTGCAGTGGTACGATCTTGGTTCAATGCAACCTCTGCCTCCCGAGTAGCTGGAACTAAAGGCCTGTGCCACCATGCCCAGCTAAAATTTGTATTTTTGGTAGAGATTGGTTTCACCATGTTGGCCAGGATGGTCTCCATCTCTGGACCTCGTGATCTGCCCGCCTCGGTCTCCCAAAGCGAGGATGCATTTTACAATCAGCAATGTGTTCCAGTTTAATTGGGCATGACTTTTATTTCTTAGTGGTAAATTATGTAATTAGAAAGATGTGAGGACCACATTTGTGGCTGGAAAATAGAATGCTATCATTTTTATTCCGTTTTTGCCCTTGCAAAACAGGAACCCAAAGAAAGAAATGAAGTAAAATAAGGCTCTTGTGAAGCAGAAGATAGTTTTAAGTACCTTAAAATAGTTTAAGTAGGGAAGTCCAAATTACAGAGGCAGTAGCACTTTTACTCTCTGGAAAAAGGAATACTTTCACAGAAGCTAAACGAAGCCAAGAAGTTCAGAGGAACAAATAGCAGAAATTGCCTCAGCAGCACAGAATATGCAAAAGTGACTGCCTCCACTCTACATCAAGTAATGTGTCCTCTCTGAAGATGAAAAACAACTTTCTAAAATTCTTGGAATTTTTCAGGCTGCTATAGCAAGGCAAAGGAGTCTTAATGGAAATAGAGACCAGGAGCCCAGTGAGGTCTACCCAGGAATCTTAGCCAGTGTAGTGAAGTAGCAGTGAACACCTACGCTTGAATATTCTTCTTAGGGTGATAGACAGTAGTCATTGGATCAAGCAAGTCTGGCAAATATATAATTCTGCTTTACAGGGTAGAGTTCACCATCAACAGTCATCTATTTCTACTCCCTATTCTAGAAAAACAACAGTAGGTCACCTCATAGAATACCAGATAAATTCACATTGGTTTCAAGGAGTCCAATATTATAGGTGAGGAGAATAGTACACTGTAACAACAAACTGTTACGTAGATTTTGACATTTACACAGTTTTAATATTTCTAGTAATGTTTTGGCTAGCTATATCCATCATGAAGCAAGAAACACTGATGTTGAAACATAGTTTTTTTTTTGAGATGGATGGTCACTCACTCTGTCGCCCAGTTGCCATCTCAGCTCACTACAAACTCCGCCTCCCAGGTTCAAGAGATTCTCCTGCCTCAGTCTCCTAAGAAACTGGGACCATAGGTACGTATCACGATACCCACTGATTCTTGTATTTTCAGCAGAGACAGGGTTTCACTATGTTGGCCAGATTGGTCTTGAACTCCTGACCTCAAGTGATCCGCAGGACTAGGCCTCCTAAATTGCTGGGATTACAGGGCGTGAGCCACACGCCCAGCCAGAAACACAATTTCATGAAGAGCATTAAGAATGATAACTCTGCAAGTTTAATCTCAAGATGATCTTCAACAGATTCTACAAATTCCATTCATTTGACCAAAAACTTTATACAGCACATCAAGCCATCTCTAGGACTTTAAAAGTCAATGTAAAAAATGGTCATCTTCAGGAACATGCCCACCTTTGGGAAAAAATTGTAATGATATTATACTTAGGTTTTATTTTATTTTATTTCTGAAACAGGGTCTTGTTCTGTCACCCAGGCTGCAGTGCACTGGTGAGATCATAGCTCACTGCAGCCTCAATCTCCTGGGCTCAAGTGATCCTCCCACCTCAGCCTCCCAATATACTCAGTTTTTAATTTTAAGCAAGGATTGTCTACACTTGCGATGTGTTATTTTCTGACAAAGGCTTGCAAATGAGTCAAAACTTTTCTTATTTCTCATTATTTAGAAACAAAATATGAAATTCAAAAAAATAAGCCAATTGCTATTTAAAGTGCAAAACAGAATTACCAATATCCAGTTGTGGAAGTAGATTTGTTAAAGCCCTAATGCTTTAGATCACTTTGTGATCTGGAAAAAAAGTTTAAGCCTAAAAAAAGTCTTAATGTTTATCACATGAATTAGTCTGTTCAAAGAAATCTGTTAATCACAAATCATTTCCCTTTGCAAAATCCCTCCTCCCCCTCTACCACAAGAATAAGCTTAATAAGATAAAATTTCCATGAGTTTGACAGGTAATTTCCAGTCTGGCAATCTACTTATCCTCTGGCACAGTAATCATGTTGCATATTCAGTTAACTGTTTTACCAAATAGAACGGTTAGTGCTATTCTATTTTGATTTATCTATTAGATCTAGGGCAGGGGTCCCAAGCCCCAGGCTACCGACTGGTACCAGTCCATGGTCTGTTAGGAACTCGGTCATGCAGCAGGAAGTGAGTAGTGGGTGAGTGAGCATTACCGCCTGAGCTCCATCTCCTGTCAGATCAGCTATGGCATTAGATTCTCATAGGAGTGCGAGCCCTATTGTGAAATGCATGTGCATGACCCTTAGGAGAATCTAATACCTGATGATCTGAGGGGGAACAGCTTCATCCTGAAATCATCCCTCCTACCCCATCCATGGAAAAACTGTCTTCCAAGAAACCAGTCCCTGATGCCAAAAAGGCTGGGGACCACTGATCTAGGGAATCCTGTATATTTACTATTATTTACTTCATTCTAAGGCTTAGGACTATAATCCTAACACAAGGCAAATACACGGCAGCAATTATACAATAAAAGGGAATTACAAGTAACTTAGTTCAAAATCTTCAATATTACGAGGAGGAAATAAAACACCTCAAAGTATATAGTATACTGTACTGGGTCGGTGACATCAATTATTGTTGTATATTTAAATATCTTTGACCTCACTACACTAAAGGACTATCTTATTTTTTTGAGACAGGGTCTCACTTTGTCACCTAGGCTGGAGTTCAGTTGCACGATGGCTCACTGCAACCTCTGCCTCCCAGGCTCAAGCGATCCTCCCACCTCAGCCTGTTGTGTAGCTGGGACTACAGGCATGTGTCACCATGCCTAGCTAATTTTTGTATTTTTTGTAGAGATGAGGTTTCTCCAAATTAGCCAGGCTGGTCTCAAACTCCTGAGCTCAAGCAATCCTCCTGCCTCAGCCTCCCAAAGTGCTGGGATTACAGGCATGAACCACCATGCCTGGGCCCCAGAGATAAGCTTGTAGGGGATTTGGACCTAGAGGCAGAGTTCTGAACTGGCTACAGGCACTGGACATTTCTGTTGAGGAAACATCTGTGTGACATAAACAGCCAAGAGCTTCATAACTATGCCCTTCTCTTTTTTTTTTTTTAGACGGAGTCTCGCTGTGTCTCCCAGACTGGAGTGCAGTGGCGCGATCTCGGCTCACTGCAAGCTTCACCTTCCCGGTTCACACCATTCTCCTGCCTCAGCCTCCCGAGTAGCTGGGACTACAGGTGCCCACCACCATGCCCGGCTAATTTTTTGTATTTTTAGTAGAGACAGGGTTTCACCGTGTTAGCCAGGATGGTCTCCATCTCCTGACCTCTTGATCCACCCGCCTCGGTCTCCCAAAGTGCTGGGATTACAGGCGTGAGCCACCATGCCCGGCCTGCCCTTCTCTTAAAAATTCCTCCTAGGCTGGACACGGTGGTTCACGCCTGTAATCCCAGCACTTTGGGAGACCGAGGCATGAGGGTCTTTTGAGGCCAGGAGTTCAAGACAGCCTGGGCAACATAGTGAGAGCCTGTCTCTACAAAAAAAAAAAAATCAACATAATTAGCCTGGTGTAGTGGCATGCACCTGTAGTCCAAGCTACTCAGGAGGCTGAGGGGGGAGGATCAACTGAGCTCTGGAGGTCGAGGTTGCAATGAGCCATGATCACACCACTGCACTCCAACCTGAGCAACAAAGTGAGACTCTGTCTCTAAAAAATACAGTGGGAGGCTTCCCCACAACAGTGAGAATTAAACAAGTGAGTAGTTTTACTGTCCTTTTATAATTTCTGAGCAGTTTATCAACAAATGAGCTCACTGAGTTTGCAGACATCCTTATATTTTGAATATGTTTCATATAATTTATTATTGGTTTCAGAATCATTTCCTTTTTAAGTAATTTTTTTGGCTCAGCTAGTATCTTAGTTGTACCTATCTTTCCATACTTTGTAAGCTTTCTTATTTGTACTTAATCTTTCTAAATATACTTTTAAAAATGTAAATGTTAGATCGTTCAGTGATAGGCACCAATATCTTTAACAGAAAAGGTTAATTCAAACAAATGTCAGCCTAAACTGACAACAGAAATACAACTGGTCTTCCCAAGTTCAGTTCCGTGTGGATTTGTTACATTGCTACATATTACACCTAGTATTATGTGTCTAGATATTCTGCATCTAGTATACTCTTGAGAGCCCTCCAAATACTAACATTTCTTTTTTTTTTTTTTTTGAGATGGGGTGTAGTGGCATTTCAGCTCACTGCAACCTCCGCCTCCCAGGATCAAGCGTTCTCCTGCCTTAGCCTACTGAGTAGCTGGGATTACAGGTGACCACCACCATGCCCAGCTAATTTTTTGTATTTTTAGTAGAGATGGGACTTCAGTATGTTGACCAGGGTGGTCTTGAACTCCTGACTTCAATGATCCAATTACCTCAGCCTGCCAAAGTGCTGGGATTACAGGCATGAGCTATCACGCCCAGCCAATATTTCTAGATTTTAGTAGTTGAATAAATTCTACTCCAGGAGGCTTAATATAATTGTCCCTATCACAATTCAAATGACATTCAAAAATGTAAAATGATCAATTTAGAAAAAAAAAA
>NW_012122010.1:56489-59165 GCF_000951035.1 Colobus angolensis palliatus
CTCACGCAGGGCCTCATCCTCATCCTAGTGCTCTTGCGGCACTTCCTATTTGCAGAGGGTTTAGCCACCCCTTCCCCCAGTTCAATATGTAGCTATATCGTTTCTGCGTGAGTCATATTAACGTTCCTCCAGTCTACAGACTAGACATCCCAAAGCCTTGTAGTGGAAGCGGACGTTTCACCAAATGCACAAGTGCTGGATCCCTAGGGTATTTACTTTCCTCTTACCCCACACTGCACAGCCATTGGTTTCTAGCCAAGGTCACTGAGTGGCTGCAGAATGGTCGTAACTACTTTCTTGAGTCAGGTAATTTGTCCGTCACATGGTGTACAACTTTTCCCTTCAGCTGATCACTTACATCTCAGTACCGGCAGACACCTCTGTCCAAAAGAAAAGAGTAGGTGAACAAGAATAATTCCATCAGAATCTGTCCATGTTGTCCGTTTTAATTAGAATTTCTTTAAAATGTCAGGACTCCAATGAGAAAGTAACCAATATTGATTAAATACTCCACTTTAGGGTGACTTAAATGAACAAGGGTGTAAATTCCTTAGACAGAACTAACTCGAAATAAAAATATGTTGAGGAGAAGGAAGAGCAAATAAGATTTCTGGCCCAGTCAACTTGAGTGGTTTTCTTTGTTTTGTGTGTGTGTGTGTGTGTGTGTGTGTTTTCTTTTTTAAACCTCCAGATCA
Organism: Colobus angolensis palliatus; assembly: GCF_000951035.1. Classification (NCBI taxonomy): domain Eukaryota; kingdom Metazoa; phylum Chordata; class Mammalia; order Primates; family Cercopithecidae; genus Colobus; species Colobus angolensis. The sequence goes on from NW_012122010.1 coordinate 57,185, forward strand.
TTATCATAGTAAACAGTGATTCCTTTATCCTTGGGATAGCTCAATATATTCAATATATATAATTACAGTACTTAATTTTTCCCCTCCTGGGGACCCTTGGTTTAAAACTATCCGTGTTCAGAAATGTCAGTAAATGTTGTATATAACTTTTATTTGCTTCAGACTCGGGTCTTCACTTCTTAGCCTCAAACAACTTGCTGAGGGTTACACGGAAAAAGTCCTATAGTAAAGACCACCTGAATCAGAATGATGTGTTAGAGATGGCAAATTTTGTGTTCAGCTTGGATAGATTTTGTGTCCAGGGCATTCCTGGGGCTAACTGGCAGTACAGATTACATATATAGATAGTTTTTATACATCTCTGGAACTCATGTTCTCTCTTAGGAACAACTCTTCCCAATTATATAATCATGCTGTTAGCTTTGAGGGGGTGTCACTACATTTGTAAAAACTGGGGGTGTCACTGAGTTTGTCAGGTCTGAGTGATGCTTTTTACTACAGGGGTCATGCAACAATTTAAAGTAGGAATTGTTGGAGAATAGTGGGCCACTAGAATATTAGTTTAAAAAAGGAATTTTGGGGCCAGGCACGGTGGCTCCCGCCTGTAATCCCAGCACTTTGGAAGGCCAAGGCGGGCGGATCACCTGAGGTTGGGAGTTTGAGATCAGCCTGACCATCATGGAGAAACCCTGTCTTTACTAAAAATACAAAATTAGCCAGGTATAGTGGCACATGCCTGTAATCCCAGCTACTCAGGAGGCTGAGGCAGGAGAATAGCTTGAACCCAGGAGGCAGAGGCTGCAGTGAGCCACGATTGTGCCATTACACTCCAGCCTGGGCAATAAGAGTGACGCTCTGTCTCAAAAAAACAAAAACCAAAACCAATTTTTTGTTTGAATTGAAGGGGGTCTTTCCTACTTGAAGTTGTTGCATGTGCTACCCTAAAAACTACATATCCCATCAGGCACTGACCATCCCAAGAATTGGGTGGATCTCTGCTGTGGTGTCTGCTTTTAATTGGTTTAAAACAAAAAGTCATCCTCCACAATGTCAGCAAGGAAGATGAGTTTTCTGAATGAGCAATTTGGAGTTAAAGAAGCCTCCTGTTGATGTCTTTATTTCCTCATATTCCACTACGGTTTTTTGTTTTTGTTTTTGAGATGGAGTCTCGCTTTGTTGTCCAGGCTACAGTGCAATGGCCCCATCTTGACTCTCTACAACCTCTGCCTCTTGGGTTCAAGTGATTCTCCTGCCTCAGCCTCCTAAGTCGCTGAGATTACAGGTGCCCAGCTAATTTTTTTTGTATTTTTAGTAGAGATGGGGTTTCACCATTTGGGCCAGACTTGTCTTGAACTCCTGACCTCAGGTAGTCCACCTGCCTCGGCCTCCCAAAGAGCTGGGATTACAGGAGTGAGCCACCGCACCCGGCCTTTTTTTAAATTTTATTTAAGATAGAGTCTTGCTCCGTTGCCCAGGCTGGAGTGCAGTGGCATGATCTGGGCTCACTGCAACCTCCACCTCCCAGGTTCAAGCGATTCTCCTGCCTCAGCCTCCTAAGTAGCTGGGATTACAGATACACACCACCAAGCCCGGCTAATTTTTGGATTTTAGTAGAGACAGGGTTTCACCATGTTAGGCTGGTGGCAAACTCCTGACCTCAGGTGATCCACACTCCTCGGCCTCCCAAAGTGCTAGGATTACAGACATGCAGCACCTAGCCCAGCCTCGGTATTTTTATTTATTAACATTTCAGCTGGAAATGTTTTCTGACTGCTATATTCCTTTCTACAGTTCAGGAGTACCATCTTACAAGAAACGATTAAAGAATCTTTAGTAAGAGTAAAATGGGCCGGGCTCGGTGGCTCATGCCTGTAATCCCAGCACTTTGGGAGGCCGAGTCGGGCGGATCATGAGGTCAAGAGATCGAGACCATCCTGGCTAACATGGTGAAACCCTGTCTCTACTAAAAATATAAAAAATT
>NW_012122010.1:60050-60357 GCF_000951035.1 Colobus angolensis palliatus
TGCACGAAAACAGATGGGCAATGTCAATGTTATTCCTGCCATATATACCCCAACTGGGCAAGGAAGCATAGAGAGTCCCTGAGAAGAATCTGGAGAGTCCATGGCTTTTGGAGTGTGGGGTATCCAAGACTCTTAGGAGAAAGAACTCTTTAGAGCCCTTAGGGGAGTCTGTTTCTCTCACCTTCAGATTTCCTAAAACATCTACCTGCTAGGGCCTCCAGGTGAATCAAATCACCTCTCATGCTACCTATGGAGAGCTTGCAATGTCCCATGGAAAAATAAACAGAATCCCAGTAGGGTAAGCACC
>NW_012122010.1:64962-67176 GCF_000951035.1 Colobus angolensis palliatus
CAGAGCCACTGGGCATCTCTTGCAGGGAAGAAGAGTAGTGTCATCACACAACGAGTCTGAAAGAAGGGGTAAGTGAGACCTCATCATACAGCAATGTCCTCCCCTTCCTCCTTGAGCATAATTGAGTCGGTGCTTGTAGACAGCAGTCACATCATTGTAAACAGGGGTGAGCTGGTAGTTTTGTGGCTGGGAGTCTTGACTACAGCTTCAAGTTACCTCATCACTGGATGAACCCTACTTAGGGCCTGCATTCTCAGGTGAATGGATTTATGAAGTAGGGATAAAAATGAAAAGTTCAAAATCACTCAGAGAAGAGTTTCAAGGATGGTATTGGTATCAAGACAGTCAAGCTAAAAAGGCTCTTTTTTAGGGCAGGCCTTCTGGACCACACTCTAAGATAGCCAAAGACAGGGATGGTATTAGGCAGCTGGCACAGAAGACTGACAGGAAACCAGATGTAGAACTCCTTTAAAACGGTATGTGTGGAAAATGGAATCAATATGTGAAAATACCAATATTGACTAACCATCCTTGACCTTACTGTTGTTTAAACAATCACTTAAAAAAAAAAAGTACACATAAAACTCAGGACTTAGAGATACTGTATCCATTACGAAGCTGAAAGTTAGATAAAATTTTATATTTTCTTCCCACTGCTGGTGAGTCTAACTGCACGTTTTTCAGCTGGTGAATAGAAAAGCTTTGATTCTGAACCCCTGATTTTAGCTACTTGGCAAACTTTGTGGATGCATATAATTGAGCTACAAAAGGTTGAAGGCAGTCAAAGGCATGTGGAGAGGAACGTAAGAGGAACAACAGGGAAAGATCTTAGAGAAAAGGTATGGGATCTTAAGACATGATGTGAGGATGGACAAGAACTTGAATACGGGATGTTGGTATAGAGAGGGTAGAATCAAGGCAGCTGAGGATGACTGCTCAAAACTCCCAGACCAGAACTGGCTCCACAAGGTGATCCCATGAGACTGTGGTCTTCAGAGACCTTAGCTTGGATGTCAGGACAGATTTCAGCTCTACCTAGGCTAATCTTGTGAGCACTAACTGTATGTACCAATGGTCACATAGTTACGTGCGTCCCTAGAAGATAATGGGCTTGACAAATCCAGTGGTCACATGCTGACATTCTGGATAAGCGTGAGTCACAGTCTTTCCCACTTTATTAATTTACTTTGGTGAGTTCAGTGTGCAGTTTAGTAACAGGCTATACTTGTGTGCTGGATATAGTTACAGGATATAACAGCAGCTTATCAGGAACAGAGGCAGGAATAGGCCGAGGGCTGCTCTCCCATCAAAGTGTGAAGACACACTGCCTTGCCTCTTTTCCAAAGCCAGGTCCAGCATGTCTAGCTGCTGTTTCAAAGCCAGATATCATGGCAAGGAGATGGTGATGAAGAGCTGCTGTGACTTATCTGCAACTACAGACAAAATATCCACTTTGTAATTGCTGGTCAGTCAAGCAAGATCTTGGCCATGGAGGAGAGCCTTCATATTTCTTGAGGGTCAAATTGAATCTAGATAATCTTCCTCAGCAAGTGACATACAGCTCCAAATTTCTGCTGTTGTCCACAGGTAGAACCCAGATTCTGGCTTCTTAAGCATATCAGCCTCCAAGCTCCAGCACAAGAAAAACAAAGGAGGCCACAAGACACCTGAGGAAGTGTGCAGGGTATTGGGGATCTTAAATTTGTTTTCCTGCACAATACCTGCATTATCCAGCTCTTTTTTCCTCACCACCTTTTGGCAGAATTAAATCTTCTTTAATGGGTGAGGCTGCTAAACAGGGCTTTGGGGGAACTGGAGGTACATAGGTCTGAGGGTCTGTTTTATGGAGTTGGGTCTTTTCTTATGGCACCTAAGAACTAGGAGATATGTGATTTAGCTCTGACTTGAGTAGCCCACGTTCCTCGTACTATACTGTGGACCCTAAGTCCAAGTCCCAGGCTGTGCTATTGATGCACCAGGTTCTATTCTGGAGATGGCTGTGGCACATGAAGGACAGAAGAGCTTGAAGCTAAATGAGCGGGCACACCCATGAGGCTCTGAATGGGAATTCCTGCCACAGGCACAATTGGGAGCCTGGGGGCAGGGATAAACTGAGCCAGCATAGGCTAGTCAACCTAGGGAGAGATTTCAGCAGTGCCTTGTGAAGATGTACAACCTGACTGGGCTAAAATCTAGCAGCTGTCACTTGCTAGG
>NW_012122010.1:68286-73924 GCF_000951035.1 Colobus angolensis palliatus
ATGGAAGTAAGACCCTGAGTTGCCACAGGGATGGGGCAGCCAGGCTGCAACCAAGACTAAGGCTGTCACAAGGAAACCATCCCAGGAGGGACACTGAGTGAGTGGCTCATTCAGAGACAGCAGGGTGTCAACACAGTGGAAGGAGAGGCAAAGTCAGTGTCAAAACTCAGAGTCAAGTGTCTAGAGGTGACATGGTGAGGAGGAATGACACTGAGTCAGAAGCAAACGTACCGTTAGTCGGATGCTTTGCAAACGATACAGAAAATCGTTTTACGGTCGGGACAAATAAGAGCTCTGGGGAGAAAAGACATCATGGGGATTATACCCACCCTTGTCCCCACCCTCTGCTCTGGAGTTTGCCCACAAGATAGTCTGTCATTTTATTTTATTTTATTTTTTAATTTATTTTATTTTATTTTATTTTTTTGAGACGGAGTCTCACTCTGTCGCCCAGGCTGGGGTGCAGGGGCGCGATCTTGGCTCATTGCAATCTCCGCCTCCCGGGTTCATGCCATTCTCCTGCCTAAGCCTCCCGAGGAGCTGGGACTACAGGCGCCCGCCACCACGCTCAGCTAATATTTTGTATTTTTAGTAGAGATGGGGTTTCACCGTGACAGCCAGAATGGTCTCGATCTCCTGACCTCATGATTGCCCACCTCGGCCTACCAAAGTGCTGGGATTACAGGCATGAGCCACCACGCCCGGCCAGATATTCTTTACTTTAAAGTTAGTTATCTGACCTGCTCCCCTCCCCATCCCTTGGATTTCTAACTAGCACATGTCAATCTCTTTTCCTTTGGTAAATCTCTTAGGAATCTATGTGTCATCTCTACTACAATACACCCCTACAAACAACCCTAATTTTACCACTGTGTCCTCTTTCTGGTCATTTGGAAATAAAATCTTCATAGAAATATTATCCCTTCCCCCAGTCTCTTTCCATATTATCATTTCTGCCTTAGCTGAGCAACATTTCCTTCCCTAAACCCAATTTGCTGGATTTTAATTGAGGTTCCACCACATTCTTCCCAACCATGCATCATCCTCCTTGGTCCTTACCCCTACAGGCCAGAATCCAGGAAAGAGTACAAACTGATGCAGCAGGACTGTATGTGGGAGATTACGAAGGGATAAGCATAAAAAAGTAGTATTTTTATGGCAAGAGGGAATGCAAATGGAGGGGTGGAAGGGGTCCTGGTTCTTTCTCCCATCTATTACTGATGAAGAGAATTTTATATAAAGCCAGTTTCATCTTTTTTTTTTTTTTTTTTGAGACTGAATCTCACTCTGTCACCCAGGCTGGAGGGTGCAGTGACACAATCTCAGTTCACTGCAGCCTACGCCTCCCGGGTTCAAGCGATTCTGCTGCCTCAGCCTCCAAAGTAGCTGGGATTACAGGTGTACGCCAGCACGCCCAGCTAATTTTTCTATTTTTAGTAGAGATGGGGTTTCACCATGTTGGCCAGGCTGGTCTTGAACTCCTGACCTAGTGATCTGCCTGCCTCGGCCTCCCAAAGTGCTGGGATTACAGGCATCAGCCACCGCGCCAGGCAGGCCAGTGTCATCTTAAGCATGAATAGTTCTTGAGAACTATTTCACTTGCTGAGAGACAAGTGAAAAAAGGAGTTATCCCCCAAAATCCACCCACATACCATCTCGGTGCTTCAGACTGGCAGGTGGTAGCTTTTTGCCATGGCTGCGGGCATAGTCCTGAAGATTCGGGGTGCTGGAGGAGCCACCCAGCACTGTGGTGCTGAACAGCCCTTGCACTGTGAGCCTGCAAGCTGGGAGTGTGTTAGTAGCCATGTAAAGCCACAACTATAACACAGAACTATACACAACTTCACATGATAACATCAAGACACACACACAGCCATTCAGAGCCACCACCATGTGGCCATTCCACAAATGGCTTTACACTTCTGCATAGTCACAGTGGGCAAGCAAAAGGGGGATTCTTCTGAAGAGCTACATGGCAGAGACAAGAGGCCACTACAAATGCAGGGTTAGTCATATTAGGGGATTCAACACACTGAAAGGGATAGACTGTGCTCTCCAGGTGGCTCTCAGAAATGCTCAAATAATAGGTAGGTTGCTCTAGATTCCCCCTAGATTTAATTGGGCACCCCTTACCCTGGATATATAGCTTGAGAAACCCAGAAATCTAGTCCTTATAGATTTGAAAGGAAAAGCCTTTGACTGACACTAGAGACTGTATTCTGAACACTCAGCTGGCACCCTTCCAATCCTTCCTAAGCTTTTCATCCAACATCCCCTCCCTTCAGGCCTTTTTACCTTTCCCAAGAATTACAGTATGAGGCTCATAATTTTTTCTTTTTTTAAGACAGGGTCTCACTCTGTTGCCCAGGCTGGAGTGCAATGGCACAATCATAGCTCACTGCAGCCTTGGTCTCCCAGGCTCAAGTGATCCTCCCACCTCAGCTTCCCAAGTAGATGGGATTGCCAGCACATGCCACCATGCCTGGACAATTTTTTTATTTTTCATAGAAATGAGGTCTCACTATGTTGCCCAGTTGGTCTCCAACTCCTGAGCTCAAGTGACCCTCCCACCTTGGCCTCCCATAGTGCTGGGATTATAGGTGTGAGCCACAGCCCCCTGACTCATTGAATTTTTTAAGCTAGAAGGGACTCAGAGACCATCCAGTTCAACTTTCTTATTTTAGAGATGAAGAAACTGAGATCCAAAAGGGACCTCCTTTGCTCAAGGTCACACAGTTCTTTAGCAGCTAAGCTGGACTAGAATCCAGGTCTCCTGACTCTGAGGACCAACTGTATTGTTAGAAAATAAACAATTATTTTTCAGGAACCAGCACAGTTTCTGAAATTAACATGGACAGAAATTGAAGGGCATGTGAAGAATCAGTTGATTATATGTAAAGCATGCCTATTATGTGATGAGCACCCTACTAAGAAGGAATACAGGAAATAACAACAAAAAGATATGTTTTTTCTGCTTTCAAAAGTGTATTATCTCATAAACCTATGCTCAAAGCCAGTTGCCCACACATATAAATTCAAAGAAAGCAAAGAGAATTCCATTGCCAATGAGAAGATTAAATAAAATTTGAATATTCTCTGAAGTATGTAATAAATCAGACCAGCCACTGTCTCCAACAGCTGATCTAGAGGAGGGTTAGGATTCGATGGTTCCTTCTCCTACTATAGCCTATAAAGACAGAGTGCTCAAGAAGAAACAAGACTGACACCCAAGTTCTCAGGATTTGCCTCCCTATTTCCAAATCCATCTTAGCCAAGACCCTGGATTTGGCTTGTGACTTAACATTCATAGGGTTTCCCTACGGATGGAGTGGAAAGGAGTTCAATTCCCTTGAGGCCACCAAGAAGGGACCATGGTTTCAGGGGTCCCAGGATTTTGGGGTCACCAGAGCAATCAGGAAGTTCAGATGGCTGATGATTCCAACCCAGGAATTCAGGACCTCTCCTCCATACAGCAACTTCCTCCACCTTTCATGTTCAAACAGGCTCTGGAATGAGATTCCAGAGAGTAATAACAGTTGCTAAATATGACTGCTTTTCTTCAGCGACGCGAAAACTAGCTGGCTCTATCCCAGACCACCCCAAGCTTTGTCCTACATACACTTCCTCCACTGAATACTTTTCTGGTGCAGTCGTGCCAACTCTGTTCTGCCCAGTCCTCAGATCATCTCAGAGGGTGGTCTCTACCTTACCACCACCATCTGCCAACCAGCTCCATGTCCACACTTCTGCCTTGTTCTTGAAAGCATACCCATGGCCCACTTAACTGGGCCAGACACACCTATCCTCTTTTCTAGTCTGTCTGGAACCTATTCTTTACTGGGACTTCTGGGAAGAGAGGCCCATGTCATAGATCTACACTATTGTTGTTTTGTTTTTTGTTTTGTTTTTTTTTTTTCCTTTTTTTTTTGAGACAGAGTGTCACTCTGGCACCCAGGCTAGAGTACACTGGCACAATCTCAGCTCACTGCTACTTCCATCTTCTGGGTTCAAGAAATTCTCCTGTCTCAACCTCCCAGTAGCTGGGATTACAGGCATGTGTCACCATGCTCAGCTAATTTTTATATTTTAAGTAGAGATGGGGTTTCACTATGTTGGCCAGGCCAGTCTCGGAACTCTTGACCTCAAGTGATCTGCCTTCCTCGGCCTCCCAAAGTGCTGGAATTATAGGCATGAGCCACTGCACCTGGCCAGATCTACATATTTATCATTTATTTCCCATGCCCCAAACCATCTATCTCATTTCAGGAATGTAGAAGGCAACTTATTCTCATAAAATTGGCCTGGAAAGTTACCAAAACCTTCCTCCCTCTTGCTAGTCCAAAAGCTGACCATTTTGGGACCAAGAAAATGAGTGCCAAGGACAAAAGCAACAGAAAAATTAGAGGTGCTAAATAGAATGATAGGACAAGATAGAAAGACCAAGGGGACCAAGTCCAGACCCCCACACAATCATGTCTGACCTCCAGTTCTAGTTACTGGTTCACAAGGCACTGGGCTCAGAGATAGTTCCTCCCAAGGACCGCCCCTCACCCAAAGAATACAATACCCTCTGAGGCTTGGTCCTTCCTGCCGTCTGTGCTCTCAAAAAAAGTTGAATGATGTTCTCTACCCCTTTCCAGGGATCCAAAAATCAAGAGACATTTCCTCAAAGTCCTGAGAGATGCCTCTGCCACTACACCAGTCTCAGACTTGTCAATTTTCCAGAAGGAAGGGGAAAAAGTTACAGAATTAGGCGATGATGGAGGAAAGGGCATGGTGGTAGGAAGGGCAAGAGCGGAGATGTGAAAAATACAGGTTTCAGAGGAAGACATGGCACAATTCTTCAAATGAGGAATACGACATTTACGAGGGTTGCAAGCACGTCTATTTATAGCTCTGTCTCTGATAACTCTGAAGGTTCAGAGTCTCCATGGCCCCTTAAGGTCTGGGCTAGACTGGAGGGACAGATAAGGAATGAGAGGGAAAGCCAGAAAAATGCCCTTTGGCCAGGGAAATGTGATTGGTATAGAAAACCAAGAGATAAACACCTTCCTGGGATGGAACAATCATCTGAGATCCAAGTTCACATCTAACTATGGCTTCTCCCCCTTCATCCTCCCTACCCCCACCTGATGATACTCCATGACTGGATGGTTCCAAACCCCATGACAAAGGTTTCCCACAATAAAACTCTGAAGAACAGACAGACAACTTTTCCAACAATAGGTGAGAAATGCTGGCAAAACCATACCTAAGCCACTCTGCTTCATTTCTGTGGGTGGCCGTGAAGAAGAAAAGAGCCGGTAGCCACCAGGCCTTGAGGATGATGTCTCAGAAAGTACCTAAAGAAAAAGGACCCTATAATGAATCATTTTGCCACCTCAACCCTAAAGTTTTATACTTATCCTGGATTCCTGTCCCTACAAAGCCAAGCATTATTAGAAAGTTTGCAAGAACCAAAGGATTTATAGGGGAAGAGGGATGAAAAGGGAACAGAAAATGTACTTTATGGAGGGAACTGTCTAGGGCATCTTTCTATACTAGAAGCCACTTCTATTTTCTTTTTTTTTTTTTTCTTTTTTTTCTTTTTTTTTTGAGACAGAGTCTCGCTCTGTCGCCCAGGCTGGAGTGCAGTGGC
>NW_012122010.1:75236-77646 GCF_000951035.1 Colobus angolensis palliatus
GCCACTGCACTCCAGCCTGGGCGACAGAACAAGACTCCGTCTGAAAAAAAAAAAAAAAAAGACTTTGTGACCAAGGAGCAGAGAGATGACTTTCTTGCAAAGCTGAGGAAAATATCCTGGACAACCATCACCCCGGATAAGCCAGGGTCTAAGCAGCACTAGTAATTGAAAAGAAAGAATGTGATTACAACAGGAAGCTTCCTATAGGCCTGAAAGAAAGAAATCAATCTTATCAAGTCTGAGAGATGATATACTGAGAACTTTCCTTTGCTTGTGCCTTGTTTTTTTAAAATTTTTTATTTTTTTAAATGTTTTTTATAGAGATAGGATCTTGCCCTGTTGTCCAGGCTGGTTTTGAACTCCTGACCTCAAATAATTCTCCCTCTTAGGCCTCCCAAAGTGTTGGGATTCATCCTCCCAGGAATTCAGGGTCTTGTCCCACTCCGGGGCTGACCTGTTATATCTTTCTTTCAACTATATATTGTCTCTTACAGGATCCTCATTCCCTCATCTCTACCATTTGTGATTTCACCATTGCACATGACTTTTGAACTTCCAGCTTTACAACCCTTCCCATCACCTTCCACAATAACTCAGTTTGGCTATGGTGCATATAGCACAACATTTAAAAGTATCTTCTGGGCCGGGAGCAGTGGCTCACACCTGTAATCCTAGCACTTTGGGAGGCTGGAGCAGGCAGATTACTTGATTCCAGGAGTTCGAGACCAGCCTAGGCAACATGTTGAGACCCTATCTCCACAAAAAATACAAAAAATTAGCCACGCATGGTGGCACATGTCTGTCATCCCAGCTACTCGGGAGGTTGATGTGAGAGGATCACTTGAGACCAGGAGGCAGAGGTTGCAAGGCTGCAGTGAGCTCAGATTGCAGCCCCGCACTCCAGCCTGGGTGACAGAGTGAGACCTTGTCTCAAAAAAAAAAAAAAAAAGTATCATTATGGAGCCATATGCAGAAGGTATATGTATAACCATGTTTAAGGAAATAAGACTTGTAACATTGTCCCAAATTCCATACTCTTCCTAATGCCAGAGCTGTGTTCTAGGTGATCTCTCTGGCTCAGCAATATCCCAGAACATAGTTTCTGTTCCAGTAAGAACCTCCTGGATGCTCTGTGTCATGCTGTGCCTAAGTGCCACACCTGGCTGGATTCTCCAAATCATAAGGATAAGTGAGTTTTCTTTTTAATAGAAGTCAAAAGAAGGGGCCTTCCTCTCATCCCCAACCTGCTGGCTCCTCACCTGTGTGTTGTGCTCATAAAGCATGATGACAATCTGGGTCATGTAGTTAAGCTCTGAGATGGCACTAAGATAATCCAAAGCTCGCTGCCATTGTACATCCTGGGTCTCCTACCAAATGCAAAAAGAGGTAAGCCATTGCTTAAGGAAAAGGGAGTCAGGGAATGAGCAGGGAGCTAATGAGAAGGGAGAAAGCTTTCATTTAAAAAGCATGAGGAGAAGAGTGAAAGAATGCTGGGAAAAAAATCTGTTCACAGGCTAAAGAAGAAAGAGGATCCTTACATCAAGAAGTCCTCCATAACGGAAGACACTGAGTAGGGAGTGGACGTGGCTCTCACTGGTGAAATAGAGACGCATTCGAACGTGGCGACCTGGGGAGAGCACGCCTCGGGAGTACCTGAGATAACAGCTAAATCACTCACACAGTCAGTTAATCCTTCTCCCACCCTTCTGCAAACTCTCTTCTCCCACCTCAAAGACTTCTCTCCTTTCCATCCCAAAATCTTGTCTATTCTTGCTTCCCCAGGCTGTCCCAGCCTTGATTCCCCCAAGACTCCCTGCCATGCCCCTCCCTCCATCCAACACCCCTCCCAGCCCTCCCTCACAGGGGATGCAGCTTGTTGACAGACTCATCCTCATGGGTTCTCTGCAGGTCAAGCAGTATCTTCCGCAACAGTGGAAGACAGAAGCCCACAGCAATTTCCAGTTTCTCCTCCCGGCTGATCCCGTACTCCTAGGGGCCACAGGCCAGGAATAAATACCTCAATAAATCTTGTTTTCTCATGCCTCATATTCCCAGGACCAAGATCATGCCTGTCTTCACCTCACGTCTAGGGCTTCTTTCATGTCCACTACATTCCCCCTCTTCCAGGTGTCTCCTGAATTAGCCTCCTGTACTTACCAAGAGCCAGACTGGACCCTGAGAAATGTAGAAACTCAACTTATTCCTTCTCTAAGTGGCTTTCCTCTAGTCCCAAATCACCATTCCTTTCCACCTTTTCTCTCTTCCCTTCCCAACACCCTCATCCCCAGGCTAGGTCCCTTATACAAGACACACCTGGGGAATGACCACATCAGCCAATGCCTTAGAGAGACGGAGCAACTCTGCTGTGCCTTCAAGTCCCAGACTCCCATTGTGCTGCACATCATACTTG
>NW_012122010.1:79206-83610 GCF_000951035.1 Colobus angolensis palliatus
TGTATTTTTAGTAGAGACGGGGTTTCACCATGTTAGCCAGGATGGTCTCGATCTCCTGACCTCATGATCCGCCCGTCTCGGCCTCCCAAAGTGCTGGCATTACAGGGTTGAGCCACCGCGCCAGGCCACATTTTTAAACTTTTTAAAAAAATAACATATCAGAAGTGAAGAGTGGGAAGAGGAGAAAACCACTGCCTGGTCAATTGTGGCCTAGATATGCAGGAAAAAGAATGACCACATTGGGTAATGGCATATAGTGGAATTAATACTACAAAGCATTGTAATAGCCTGGGCTTTGGAGTTAGACTCCTCGGGTTTGTATTAGCTGGATGACATGGGGAAAATTGCTTAGATTCTTCTGAGCCTAGGTTTCCTCATCTGTAAAATGGGAAGAAAGTCCTTGTGGTCTGCAGTCCTCGTAGTGCTTTAAAGATCACCATCAATTATTTGTCTTCCTTCCCTTCCCTTAAATCTGGCTGGCCCGGTGACTGCTTAACCAATAAAAAATAACAAAGTTATGTTGTGCTAATTCTGAGCCTACACTTTAAGAAAGCTTCTAAGCTTCTGCTTTTGAATATCCCTACAGCTACTATTTAATACATGCAGCTATCATGCTACAGAAACCACATGAAGAACCAAGTGGAGAGGAGAGGCACTGAGATTACTGGGAGAGCATGAAGAGGGAGACAGCCAGCCATCCCACAATCCCAGCTGAATTCCAGATGGTTCCAGCTCCAGTCAATATCTGACTGCAATTTCAGGAGAGACTCCAAGCAAGATCAGATGAGCCCGGAACTGTGAGAGATAATAAAATGGTTGTTGCTTTAGGTTACTACGTTTTGGGGTAGTTTATTATGCAACAATGGATAACTGAAACATTCTTTTGTTCAGGGTCCTTGGGATCAGAGCTGTGCTTTGGAATTGAGAATGTGTGGGAATTTAGAACTGAATACAGTATATATGCCATATGTATAAAATACCTCCATCAGGGCCCACGGCATAACCAAACACATTAATATTTCTGCCACAAAATGCATGACTATAAAGTGGGAAAACTACGGAGTATAAAAGTCTTATGACAGTTCGTGTCAGGTTTGGCTGCCAAATTAATCTCAGTGTCAAGAAAAAAATCTTTTTAATTTTCAAAATTATGGACAAGAGATTGTACACCTGTACTTATCTCAAAGGGTTGCTGTAAGGATTAAATAATATGTGTAAAACAACTAAAACAGTGCCTGGCATGCAGTAAATACCGTTATTATTGATCCCTACTATTGAGAATTCTAGGAATTGGGGATCCAGGTTATTTTAGTGCCTGACCTGGTCGTAGTCCTCAGGGCCAAAGGGCGCATCCTGCTGTAAAATATGGTGCAGCCGAACCTTCACCCGGTGCTGGCAGCTGCTCAAGGAATCCCCATCGCTGTCCAGTAGCCCATTCATGTTGGCACTCTTCACCATTTACACTAAAATGGGTGTCAGCTCCCCTTCTAGAGTCAGAAAGCCCTAAAGAGAAAGCACAAGGTCTATTTGTTTCCCTTGCAGGTCAGTATCCCTAGGCCTAGATGGTCCCAGGGATCGAATGGGACCTGGTTGAAGAGATGGGGCCTACCCTCACTGATTATTCTCAGCTCATTCTCAGTAGTACAAAATGGGTCCGATACATGCAGAAACTTCTGAGTTGGCCTACAAGCACCCTGAAATGCTCCAACTGGTTCTCTAAACTCTCTGCTTCTCTACCTAATGGAAACTGGGACTATAGATCTGTAGTATGCACCTTGGCGAAGGCAGCAGCAGTCATCTGAACACAACCCTCATCGGAGGCATAGATCTTGACATTGTGGCGGAAATTGCTATGGAGAGGAAGCAGCCCACAACCAGGCAAGCCAGCATAGTCACCTGGGGACAAAGCAGGGGACCAGGAATGGAATGCTATAAATACTCGTGGAAGAAGAAAATATTCATTTCCCCACTGTCTCTGTCACTTCATTTTCCTCAACTTACTCTCTAATCATGTTATCCCGGCCCCACTATGTGTTTACTCCCCAAAACACTCACTCTGTCCTCCAGGGTACATGCAGCGAAAAGCTCGCCCCAGCTCCTCAGCCTGAACGGGGCCAGCTGGAGTCAGTTCTCCACCCCACTTCAGTACCAGCAACAGAGATGGGGCCAGAGCCTCCCTCTGTGGATCTGAGGGAATAAGCGGCAATGAATGGTCTAGATCTAAGAAAAGTAGTGGGAACATCTAAATGTTAGGTCTTCTGAGGAGGCCAGAGAGGTAATTTGGGGTATAGGTCATCTACAGGGTCAAGCAAAAGAGATCTGGTGGGAAGAGAAGATAGACAAAAAAATAAAAATAAAAAGAACACAAGATCTGAGAGGTAATGGTAAGGGGGACTACGTCTTACCTTGCCCCTCATTAGAAGCTTTCACTCCATGAGGGTAGTAAGTCAATTGTACCTTCCGGTTTATACCTGAGAAGTGACCATACCTACAGGATAAAGTCACAGTTGATTTTCTGTCCCAGCACCCCAACTCTCACTGTTATTGGCTCCCTTTTGCTATCCCCTTTCTCACATCTCCAATACAGACTTCAGCTGCTCTAGTTTTCCAGTCTTCTCCTCGATCTCACCACCTGGTTCTTTCTCCAGTTCAGCCAACAACAGCCTTGTGATATCCAGCACCTCCTAGAGGAAATAATAAGGTATCCATGCAGAAGGCCAAGTCCTAGACAGTTACCTTTTGATCCTAGTCTTTTATCAACACTCCCAATGCCATACCCTCTCTCTCTCTCATAGCACTGCTCCTCCTGGCCAGATTCACTACCTTACCTGGAGCTGCTCAGGTCACTTGAGTTGTAATTTCCCTGTCTTATAGCCACCATGTTTTTCAAACAGAGCAAAAAACCTGAAGAAGTAATGAGAAGCTTCAGTGTGGGATGAGACAGTCAAAGCCTCCAGGAGTTGCGCCGCATGCAGTCTTCCTCACGAAAACCTATTTGTGTAAATTAGGACACTCTTCCTACCTTGGGTGTTTCACTTCCATCTTCATCTTCTGCTTGGGAGTACGATCCCCATGACAAATAATTGCAATGACACAACGAAGTTCCATCCTAAGATCATAAATGTTATCAGAGCCTCTCCCACACCCCCATCCCACCTCCTGTCATCACATTACTTGACATGTCAAAAAATAGAGGGGCTGAGCAGGGCTCATGCCTGTGATCTCAGCACTTTGGGAGGCTGAGGCGGGAGGATCACTTAAGCCCAGGAGAAACATAGGGTGAGCATGAGCAACATAGGATCAACCTGTCTATAAAAAAGTTAAAAGAAAAAAAACTATCCAGGCATGGTGGCACATCCCTGTGGTCCCAGTTATTTGGGAGGCTGAGGTGGGAGGATCACTTGAGCCCAGGAGGTAGAGGCTGCAGTGAACCATGAGTGCACCACTGCACCCCAGCCTGGGAGACAGAGCCAGACCCTGTCACAAAAAAAAAAGAAAATGAAAAGGAAACTGTGATTAGGAATATAAATGAAGGCTGCGCACGGTGGCTCACGCCTGTAATCGCAGCACTTTGGAATGGGGAAGCGGGTGGATCACTTGAGCTCAGGAGTTCAGGATCCACCTAGTCACATGGTGAAACCCCGTCTCTACTAAAAACACAAAAATTAGCCAGATGTGCTCACCTGAACCCAGGAGGTGGAGGTTGCTGTGGGCCGAGATCATGCCACTGCACTCCAGCCTGGGCAACACAGCGAGACTCTGTCTCATAAAAAAAAAAGGCAGGGAATATAAGTGGAGTTAAGAAGACTGTGTATAAGAGGCCCAGGCTCCATTAGTCAGATAGTGTGGGGTCAGGAGGTAACCAGTAGTCTGGCTGAAGGAATCCCATGGGTCTCAAGTCGGTTACTCTAGATCTTTTACTTTTGCTTACATAGTGCCAGATGTGGTAGGAACAATGGGAATATCCTCAGCCTCTGTGGGGATGGACCATGGAATCTGGAACTGTGGGGCAAGCTCCCGCATTATGGTATTCCTAGAAAGAGAAACAAAGAAGCCATGTAAAAACAAATAAACCAGAACTACTCATATGAATGAAGCTCACAAAAACAAGCAGGCTGCAGGCAGAAGAATATGTTGATATAAAGTCTAAAAACATACAAATACCCATACATATGCAGTAAAAATATAAACAAATATATGTGAATGACAAACACCAAATTACGGACTGTGGTTCCCTCTGGGGATGGGGAGGGGATGTTACCAGGGAGGAGTATACAGGGGCTTCAAATATATATAATATATATGTATACACACACACACATACATACATACATATATGCATACATATACATATATATACACATACATACATATGTACATACGTGTGTGTGTGTGTGTGTGTAT
>NW_012122010.1:84119-87980 GCF_000951035.1 Colobus angolensis palliatus
CAGTGGCCGGATCTCAGCTCACTATAAGCTCCGACTCCCGGGTTTACGCCATTCTCCTGCCTCAGCCTCCCGAGTAGCTGGGATTACAGGCGCCCACCACCATGCCCAGCTAATTTTTGTATTTTTAGTAGAGACAAGGTTTCACCATGTTGGACAGGCTGGTTTCAAACTCCTGACCTCAAATGATCTGGCCACCTTGGCCTCCTAAAGTGCTAGGATTACCCACGCCCAGCTAGGGCACGGGTTTCTAAGAGAGGCTACCTAACTAATCTCTACTGCCCCCTCCCCTAAACCAGGATAGGGCCTGTTTATGACAGGGAGTCTATGCATTTGGAAAGAACGGAGAGGTATCTCCAATCAATAGAATCTTAACTCTCGAGGACAGAGGCTCCAACACCAAGTTACATCATTTTCCCCATTCTTACCACTTCATCCTCCTCGTCCTCAAGGAGCTCGCTGTCACTCTCTTCTGGCTTCATGCCTATTCCATGGGTGCCCAGCCCCTCATCTCCAGCTCCAAGGAAGAAGTGGGCAGTGGTACTCTCGCCCTTATTGGCCGTCAATGACCACATCCCTGCCGGAACACCCACTCATCCCGCTCTGCAGAGGGGGGTACCCCATCAGCTCAGAACCCAAGCCCCGCCTGGCTGTGGATGCGGATGGGAATGGAGATGAAAAGCATAAGAGGGAACTATAAGGGGAAACAAAACAAAGCTATAGGAAGAAGGATCAACAAGAAAGGAGGCATATGGGTTATGACTTGAGATGCTAAAAGAGCCATAAAAGAAAAGCAAGGTATCCCTTTTCCTCCCTGCTCACTCCACCCCAACCAATAAATTAGTAAGAGGATCAGATAATCAGCCCTTACAATGCCTGCATGTCCCTGATTTGGCCAGCAAGAAACATTAACTTCAGGCAGCAAATGGGAAAGGTAGGTCCTCAAGGAAGGCTACTGTTGAGTCCTACCAGAAGAGAAGGTTAGAATGACATTTCAAACTTTGGACTCATTCCACAATGTTCTTAGCCCTTTTCCACCTCCTCACAGTAGTGTTGCATTCAGTGATTTAATTCAAAGGCAGAGGAATGACAGAGATCAGTTGCCTTTCCCCTTAAACCTCATCTTCATTCTTCCCAAAGATTAACTCAAAAAATACTCATTGAGGGTACCCTACATTCTAAGTATTATATCAGAACATTAAGGCCAGGCACACTGGCTTACACCTTTAATTCCAGTGTTTTGGGAGGCTGAGGAGGGCAGATCACTCGAGTCTAGGAGTTTGAGAGCAGCCTTGGCAACATGTCGAAACCCAGTTTCTACAAAAAAATACAAAAATTAGGCAGGCATAGTGGTACATGCCTGTAGTCCCAGCTACTTGGGAGGCTGAGGCAAGAGGATCATTTGAGCCCGGGATACGGGTTATGGACATTGCAGTGAGCCAAGATCATGCCATTGCACTCCAGCCTGGGTGACAGAGTGAGACCCTCTCTCAAACCAAAAATAAAAAACATAATAAAACCCCCTTGCTCTCTCTCTCCTTCATCTACTCCACCTTAAAAGACAGATGCCCAGTCAGATGCCATGGTTCATCCCTATAATTCCAGTATTTTGGGAGGCTGAGGTAGGAGGATCGCTTGAGCTCAGGAGTTTGAGACCAGCCAGAGCAACATAGCAAGACCCTATCTCTACAAAAAGAAATTTAAGGCTGCGCACAGGGGCTCATGCCTGTAATCTCAGCACTTTGGGAGGCTGAAACAGGATGACTGCTTGAGCCTCAGAGTTTGAGACCACCCTGGGCAATACAGGGAGACCGTGCCTTTACAAAAGCTTTTTCTTCTTTTTTTTTTTATTGAGACAGAGTCTTGCTCTGTCGCCCAGGCTGGAGTGCAGTGGCGCCATCTCGGTTCACTGCAAGCTCCGACTCCTGGGTTCACACCATTCTCCTACCTCAGCCTCCTGAGTAGCTGGGACTACAGGCGCCCGCCACCGTGCCCGGCTAATTTTTTTTTTTTTTTTTGTATTTTTAGTAGAGACGGGGTTTCACCGTGCTAGCCAGGATGGTCTCAAACTCCTGACCTCATGATCCGTCCGCCTAGGCCTCCCAAAGTGCTGGGATTACAGGCGTGAGCCACCACGCCCAGCCAACAAAAGCTTTTTATTAAATTAGCCAGAGATGGTAGCACATGGTGGGGTCCCAGCTACTTGGGCGGCTAACCTGGGAGGATTGTTTAAGCCCAAGAGGTCAGGACTACAGTGAGCCGTGACTGTACCACTGCACTCCAGCCTGAGGGACAGAAGACTCTGTTTCAAAAGAAAAAAAAAATTAGTTTTTTTTTTTCTTGAGATGGAGTCTCGTTCTGTCACCCAGGCTGGAGTGCAGTGGCGCTACCTCAGCTCACTGCAACCTCCGCCTCCCGGTTTCAAGCAATTCTCCTGACTCAGCCTCCCGAGCAGCTGGGATCACAGGCACACCCTACCATGCCCGGCCATATTTTGCATTATTTTTTAGTAGAGACGGGGTTTCACCATGCTGACCAGGCTGGTCTCAAACCCCAGACCTCGTGAACTGCCCACCTCGGCCTCCCAAAGTGCTGGGATTACAGGCATGAACCACCACACCTGGTCAAAAAGTTTTTAAAAATTAGCCAGGCATAGTGAGTAGTACTTGCCAGTGGTCCCAGCTATTCAATAGGCTGAGGTGGAAGGATTGTTTAAGCCCACGAGGTCAAGGATGCAGTGAGCTGTGATGGTGCCACTGCACTCCAGCCTGGGTGACAGAGTAAGACTCTGCCTCAACTAATAATAATAACAGTAATAATAATAATAATAATAATAACAAAAGACAGACGCCCAAGTTCAGAAAATCTGTTCAGGCAAAGAAGTCTAGTGTGGTTGGGAGGTTGAGGATACAGGCATCCATACAGCAGTCTCCAACCCATTCTCAAACTGAAATCTCAATGTTCTCTCTAGTGTCTCCTGGTACTATAGAACCAGTGCTAGTCTAGGCCAAGGTCCCTCATACCAGGAGCAACAGTGAAAAAAAAAAAAAAATCCTGCCTAAAACTGCATAAGTAAGAATATCTTAAGACTTTAACTTGAGGGCCGGGTGCAGTGGCTCACGCCTATAATCCCAGCACTTTGGGAGGCCGCAGCAGGCGGATCACGAGGTCAGGAGATCGAGACCATCCTAGCTAACACGGCAAAACCCCGTCTCTACTAAAAATACAAAAAAAAAAAAAAAATCGACCGGGCGTGGTGGTGGGTGCCCACAGTCCCAGCTACTCGGGAGGCTGAGGCAGGAGAATGGCGTGAACCTGGGAGGCAGAGCAAGCAGTGACCCGAGATCTGCCACTGCACTTCAGCCTGGTCAACAGAGCAAGACTCTGTCTCAAAAAAGAAAAAAGAGAGACTTTAACTTTAACTTGAACCAGCAGTTCCACTTCTGTGTACACACAAGTAACGTAGTGGTTCTCAACCAGCTGTGATTTTGCTGCACAGGGGACGTTTGGCAGGAGACATTTTTGGTTGTCACAATTGGAAAGGTACTATTGGCGTCTAGTGAGTAGATGCCAGGGATACTGCTGAACATTCTAAAATGCATAAGATATCTCCTCACAACCAAGAATTATCCAGCCTTAAATCTCAGTAGTGCCGAGGTGGAGAAACCCTACTGTAGAGAAATTCTCCTACAAAAGAAGACTTTTGTGAGGAAGTTCTTAACCTTCTTCATCTCTCTGTTGGTAGTGAGAAAAACAAAACAGGCCGGGCGCGGTGGCTCAAGCCTGTAATCTCAGCACTTTGGGAGGCCAAGACAGGCGGATCACGAGGTCAGGAGATCGAGACCATCCTGGCTAACACGGTGA
>NW_012122010.1:88030-88669 GCF_000951035.1 Colobus angolensis palliatus
GAGAATGGCGTAAACCCAGGAGGCGGAGCTTGCAGTGAGCTGAGATCTGGCCACTGCAGTCCGGGCGACAGAGCGAGACTCCGCCTCAAAAAAAAAAGAAAAACAAAACAGTTCAGAGGTTACAAGTAGAATCAATAAATATAATGTCTTATATAGAAATGACAGACCAATCACAATGTAAAAATAAAAGCTATATGTAATAAATGGACAGTTTCCAAATACAAACTGCAGAAATATACCTGCAGTACAATTCTATTTGTATAAATACAAATGTTACATATGGTTTATGACTGTATATATAATAAGCAGAAGTATAAAAACAGTGACTGGAAAGAAAGACATCAAATTCATGATAGTAGTTACCTTTGAGAAGAAGGGAGAAAGGAACTGAGGATTCAAATGGTACTTTATAACCTTATCTACAATGTTTATTTCAATTGTAAAAAAAGATCTGAAGCAAATACACAAAAGGTTAACATTTGCTCATATGAATTGTAAGGATATGAATATCTGTTATTATTTTCCAAAAACAAAAATTGAGTCACACATCAGCAATTTTTCATGGTCTCCAAAAGCTCTCAGAAACACTGACCAGTGACACTAGTAAGAGCCACCAACTTCTTAAGTAAATGAACTTGT
>NW_012122010.1:89245-89987 GCF_000951035.1 Colobus angolensis palliatus
TTTGTATTTTTTAGTGGAGACGGGGTTTCACCGTGTTAGCCAGGATGGTCTTGATCTCCTGACCTCGTGATCCGCCTGTCTCGGCCTCCCCAAGTGCTGGGATTACAGGCTTGAGCCACCGCGCCCGGCGGGGCTTGCAATTTTGACTAGAAAGTTCTAGCTGACTGCCGGGCACAGTGGCTCATGCCAGTAATCTCAGCACTTTGGGAGGCCAAGGCAGACAGATCACTTGAGGTCAGGAATTCAAGAACAGTCTGGCCATCGTGGTGAAACCCCGTCTCTACTAAAAATACAAAAAATTAGAATGTTGGGGTGGCGCGTGCCTGTAATCCCAACAACTCAGGAGACTGAGGCTGGAGAATCATTTGAACCCAGGAGGTGGCAGTTGCAGTGAGCTGAGATCATGCCACTGCACTCCAGCCTGGGTGACAAGAGTTAAAATCTTGTCTCAAACGAACAACAAAAAAAAGTTCTAGCGGACCTTTATACAGACCTCGAACTCTAGATTTTTCCAGTCTTCATCAACTGCTGTCTTTACTTCTCAACTGCCACGGCTGTGCAACATTCTCCTTAGACTTAATATTTCTAGTTGCGTACTGTATGTCTCATACACACACTCTTCTCCCTGAGAAAAAGGCTATTTTTTAAATTCCTTTTCAGTGACCTGACCCAATTTCCCTGACTTGGGACATTCCCAAGGTCCCTGTATAGTTTCAGCAATTAGAATTTTGTTGCATTCTTC
>NW_012122011.1:0-1250 GCF_000951035.1 Colobus angolensis palliatus
TCTCTCTCTTTTTTTTTTTTTTTTTGGAGGAGGAGTCTCACTCTGTCGCCAAGGCTGGAGTGCAGCGGCGTGATCTCGGCTGACTGCAAGCTCCGCCTCCCAGGTTCACACCATTCTCCTGCCTCAGCCTCCCGAGTAGCTGGGACTACAGGCGCCCGCCACCTCGCCCGGCTAGTTTTTTGTATTTTTTAGTAGAGACGGGGTTTCACGGTGTTAGCCAGGATGGTCTCGATCTCCTGACCTCGTGATCCACCCGTCTCGGCCTCCCAAAGTGCTGGGATTACAGGCTTGAGCCACTGCGCCCGGCCCTGATTGTTTAACAGTGGTGTTATTTCACAGTAGTTACAATGCTTACTAAGAAGTAACTCAAGTAATGATACAAAATTAGAACACTTTTTGTTTTAGAAAGGTTGTTTCTTTGTTTCTTCATTTGCTTTCTATTATTTTTGCTTAAAGTATTATTTTTATTTTAGATCAAATGTTCTAAACAAAAAATTTACAT
Organism: Colobus angolensis palliatus; assembly: GCF_000951035.1. Lineage (NCBI taxonomy): Eukaryota > Metazoa > Chordata > Mammalia > Primates > Cercopithecidae > Colobus > Colobus angolensis. Next base: position 503 of record NW_012122011.1, read on the forward strand.
AAAAATGGCAAACATAGATATCTCTTTATTAAGTTATTGATGTTTGTGTATATTCTTTGAAATATCAAGATAGGTTAGTTCTACTTCTTACTATGTCACCCTCTTTTCAACTTCTGTGATAACCAATATTCTATGCAGAGTGAAATTGGAGCATATCATAATTTTTTGTTTTATATCATAACTACTTATTCCACAAAGAACAACCACAAACTTTCAATTGTGAGAAAGTATTTAAGTTCAAATTGTGAACAGCAATTCTTACAGACCCATGTATTTCAAGAAGTAAAAGACTACTATAGCAACTTATTTAGTTTACCCATTCTGAACAGTTCTCCATCTGGGATGATCTTGATATCATTGGAGTCCATTGTCTAAACTGCTATAAGTTCACTTCCCTAACTTGCACTTTGAGACACTACTGAATCACTGTCAAAGAGATGTTCCTGCATTGCTCAGCAAGTTTAATGAACTCACTTTTGTCTGTTGTCTACCTTCAGGATGTCTTTGTTGGCCTTTAAAATAACATTTTTAATTCTAAACAACTTCCAAGAGTCAGCAGAGGAAAAATAAAATAAGTGAATGAGAAGAACAATAACAATAACAATAACAAAAAGCATTTATTACACTTACTGTACAAAGAGTTATAGACAAAGTAGAAATATATTTTAAGATAATATTTACACAGAACTTGTAAGCACAATTCTAGATATTAATAGGAATGACTTTAAAGTTTTCATTTATGACAATT
>NW_012122012.1:0-1939 GCF_000951035.1 Colobus angolensis palliatus
ATACTAGCAATTTTTATGTTTTTGTTTATTTGCATTTCTCTTTTTAAGTAAAAAGTTGTTTGTTTTGTTTTGTTTTTTTGACAGAGTCTCACTCTGTCACCTAGGCTGGAGTGCAGTGGCACGATCTCAGCTCACTACCTCCCTCCCTTGAGTTCAAGGGATCCTCCCACCTCAGCCTCCTCAGTAGCTGATTACAGGCATGCTCCACCACGTCCGACTAACTTTTTAAACTTATTTTGTATTTGTAGTAGAGACGAGTTTTACCATGTTAGCCAGGCTGGTCTCAAACTCCTGACCTCAAGTGATCTGCCCACCTCAGCTTCCCAAAGTGCTGGGATTACAGGCATGAACCACCACACCTGGCCCAAAGTATTCTTTAATAAGAATAATATAATAATTTTAATGCTTACATAGCTCTTAATATATTTTATTTGGTTTGATCCTCAAACAAACTTATGAAGTAGTTACTGCCATCGTTGTTTTCGTTATATAAATATCATTTTTTAAGTCCATGTTTGAAGCTAGTAGGAACTGGACAAGTTGATGCTGGCAGAAGAAGGTAGAAATAAAATATATCTGAAAGGTAGAAATAAGAAAATGTATTAACTAATTACCTGTGGGAACTAAGTACACCTCCAGGACATTGGGGATTGTGGTATTGATGACCAAAACAGAATCATAGAAATGCAATATTTTACAAAGATTTTAAAGACAAACTCAGGGAATGATTCATGTTCAAGAAGCAGCTGAGTTTTGCTGTTTACTTGTTATTTAGGAGGTGCAAAATTCCCTGGTGAAAATGTCCAAGTTATTGTCGAAACTCAGCTGAGAGGACAAAACCAAAGATGTAGTTTGGATAGTCATTCACAATGGAGCCACAGTCAAAGCTGTGCAGGAGAATTGATTCTCCTGGGAAGAATGTAGAGAGAAAAGCAGGACACCAAGAGCTCGAACCTTTAGTCATTGTCTCTGCGGAACTTCCAGGGACTTGACTTCTATGTGTGGAATGATGATAGAATAGCATTCCCAGAGTCGTTGGCAATGGATGAATATTGACAATGGATGACATGTTCAAACAGTTTTCTTTATTATTCCTCCATAGATTAGAGATTACTTGATTTTAAAAAACAAAGACATTTTGTATGCTCACAGAGCATGTGTTGGTGAGCAGCACCCTAGAAGACAGGATTAATGTGAAAGGTATCCTAGCCATTTGAAGAAGTAATCAGAAATTAAGAAGGTGCCACTGAATTATAACAAGTGCATAATACGTTGCACTTAAGATGGGCAAAGGGATTAAGCTACAAAAATACAAAATGGAAGGACTCTGACAGGCTATGTATACAACGAGCAAAAATCTACAAGTCTCAGAGAGGAACAACTTGAAAAGGAATGTGCTGTATGTATTTATGCTGGCAAATATAAAATGTTTATTAGAAAATATGTTTTCAGGCAGTAGAAAGACATAATAATTCAATCACCTTGTCATATTTGGCATTCAGAAGAAATACATTAGAAACATAGTAAATGTATTTCTCTTCAGGGTGCCTCTTTTGAAAGAGTTTAAGTTTATTAAATAAAATATAAAGGACATCAAAGAAAATTAATACATGACTGTAAAAACATACTCCTAAAGAAAGGTCAGTAATCATGGTATTTATTTTTGACATCAAAAGACCAAGGAAAAATTTAATAAGGATCAAGATCATTGGCCTGTGTGCAGTGGCTCACACCTGTAATCCTAGCACTTTGGGAGGCTGAGGTGGCAGGATCACTCAAGCCCAGGAGGTCAAGGCTGCAGTGAGCCATGATCACACCACTGCACTCCACTCTGGGCTACAAACTGAGACCCTATCTCAAAACTAAGCAAAACAAAAAAGATAATTAATCTGTGGAAGATCATTGTACAGAGTTGTTTGGCATCTCTATTGCAAGTAGA
>NW_012122013.1:0-1142 GCF_000951035.1 Colobus angolensis palliatus
TTTTTTAAGGCAGGGTCTCGCTTTGTCACCCAGGCAGAAGTGCGGTGGTGCAGTCATGGCTCACTGCAACCTCAAACTCCCGGGCTCAAGCAAGTTTCCCACCTCAGCCTCCCAAGTAGCTGGGACCACTATACCCGGCTAGGCTTTTTTTCTTTTTGTAGAGAGGGTGTCTTGCTATGTTGCCCAGGATGGTCTTGGACTCCTGGCCTCAAGTGATCCTCCCACCTCAGCCTCCTGAAGAACTGAGATTACTGGCATAAGTCACCATATCCAGGTCATATCTCTTCTCTCTCTTTTTTAAAATTAATGTTTTTATGTATGTATGTTTGTATTTATTTATTTTTTGAGACAGGGTCTCACTGTGTTGCCTAGCCTGGAGTGCAGTGGTGCATTTACGCTCACTGCAGCCTTGACCTCCCTGGGCTCAAGCAATCCTCCCACCTCACAGCCTCTTGAGTAGCTGGGACTACAGGCATACACCACCATGCCTGGCCAATTTTTGTATTTTTTTGTAGAGATAAGGTTTTGCAGCCGGGCATGGTGGTTCATGCCTGTAATCCCAGCACTTTGGGAGACTGAAGTGGGAGGATCTCTTGAGGTCAGGAGTTCGAGACGAGGCTTTGCCCTGTTGCCCAGGCTAGTCTCTTACTCCTAGGCTTAAGCAATCCTCCTACCTTGGCCTTCCAAAGTACTAGGATTTCAGGCATGAGCCACTGCATGCCCAGCACCCAGTCCATATCTCTTTTTTCTAAGGCTGGAGAAGGCAAAGGTTTTTTCATAAATGGCCAGGTACCAAATATTTTCGGCTCTGTGGACCCTACAGTCTCTTTGTCGACTACTCAATTCTGACATTGTAGTGAAAGCAGCCATAGACAATTTGAAAATGGGTGGGTGTGGCTATATTTCAATAAAACTTTATAAAAACAAAATCATAGTTGTCCTGTTTGGCCCAGGGCAGTTAGAAAATTGACGTTTACACACAAGCAAACAGCTCACATATCCTGCCCAGTTTATCTCTTTTAAAAAACATTTAGGCCGGGCGCAGTGGCTCATGCCTGTAATCCTAGTATTTTGGGAGGCCAAGGCAGGCGGATCACGAGGTCAGGAGATCGAGACCATCCTGGCTAACATGGTGAAACTCC
>NW_012122014.1:0-1344 GCF_000951035.1 Colobus angolensis palliatus
GAGGTCAGGAGATCGAGACCATCCTGGCTAACACGGTGAAACCCCGTCTCTACTAAAAATACAAAAAACTAGCCGGGCGGGGAGGCGGCGCCTGTAGTCCCAGCTACTCGGGAGGCTGAGGCAGGAGAATGGCGGGAACCCGGGAGGCTGAGCTTGCGGTGAGCCGAGATCGCACCACTGCACTCCAGCCTGGGCGACAGAGTGAGGCTCTGCCTCAAAAAAATTACAAAGAAAAAAGAAAAGAAAAACGAAAGAAAGAAAGCATCTTCCAAAACCTCTATTGCGTATCATAACTATACAAATATTTTTCCTACAGCGTAAACTCTGTGTCGTTCTCGTCTTCTGGAATTTGTACGTGGTGGATGTTCAGTAATATTTAGTGAAATTGAACGAAATCGGTGAATTCTTCAGTCAGTGATTTGGAAATGGATGCAAAGGGAGGTCAACTCCACCACTGGAGGACCACTTTCTTCCAAAGGGATGCAAACAAAGTAGACAACATTCGAATTTGACATTTGAACCACAACTTCATCAGCTTGACTCAGGTTTGCAGAGCGTTCTCCTGACCTGCACAGCTTCTCTTCCAAGAGGGGATGGAGGGAGCCAGAAGCCCAGAGGGAAGTCTCCCAGGGCACGTTTGCCCAAAGCAATGGCTCCTGGGGATCTAAGCCTGAATTCACATCAAAAATGTAGCCTGGCTAACATGGCTAAACCCTGTCTCTACTATAAATACAAAAATTAGACCAGGCGCAGTGGCTTACACTTCTAATCCCAGCACTCTGGGAGGCCAAGGCGGGTGGATCACTTGAGGCAGGAGTTCAACCCTGGCCAACTTGGCAAAACCCCATCTCTACTAAAAATACAAAAAATTATCCAGGTATGGTGGGGTGCGCCTGTAATCTCAGCTACTCGGGAAATTGAGGCAGGAGAATCACTTGAACCCGGGAGGCAGAGGTTGCAGTGAGCTGAAATTGCACCGCTGCACTCCACTCTTGGCAATGGAGTGAGACTCTGTCTGTAAATAAATAAATAAATAAAATACAAATACAAAACCTAGCTGGGTGTGGTGGCGCACTTCTGTGGCCCCAGCTGCTTTGGAGGCTGAGGTGGGAGGATCACTTAAGCCCAGGAGGCAGAGGTTGCAGTAAGCTGAGATTGCACCACTGCACTCCAGCCTGAGTGACAGAGAGTGAGGCCCTGTCTCAAAAAAAAAAAAAAAAAAAAAAAAAAAAAAAAAAAAAAGAATAACTAATGGATGAGATTTAGAGTTTGGTGAATTTTAATTGATTTCTAAAAAATAAAGGAAGAGATGTGTAGTGTGGCCAAAAGAGCCCCAAGCCGGAG
>NW_012122015.1:0-2022 GCF_000951035.1 Colobus angolensis palliatus
TGAGCCGGGACACACATTATGAAAGATACTTGAAATGCTGAAATAATTTTTCTTGTTGCTTGTACCAGAGGTTGAATATTGTAACACTGGAAAATATTTAATGAATGAATAAGTGGTGAAAAAGTTAAAAAATATTTAATGATTTTTTTTTTTTTTTTGAGACGAAGTCTTGCTCTGTTACCCAGGCAGGAGTGCAGTGGCTCAATCTCGGCTCACTGCAAGCTCTGCCTCCGGGTTCACGCCATTCTGCTTGCCTCAGCCTCCCGAGTAGCTGGGACTATAGGCGCCCGCCACCACGCCTGGCTAATTTTTTTTTTTTTTTTTGTATTTTTAGTAGAGATGGGGTTTCACTGCGTTAGTCAGGATGGTCTTGATCCGATCTCTTGATCCGCCAGCCTTGGCCTCCCAAAGTGCTGGGATTACAGGCGTGAGCCACCGCACTTGGCAATGATTATTTTATTCGTATGCATTATAATATTTGGAAGAAAGGACAATTTTTTTTTTTTTTGAGATAGGGTCTTGTTCTGTCTTCCAGGCTGGAGTGCAATGGCGCGATCTCGGCTAACTGCAACCTCCGCCTCCCGGGTTCAAGCGATTCTCTTGCCTCAGCCTCCCGAGTAGCTGGTACTACAGAGACCCGCCACCGCGCCCGGCTAATTTTTGTAGTTTTAGTAGAGACGGGGTTTCGCCATTTGGGGCAGGCTGGTCTCGAACTCCTGACCTCAGGTGATCCATCGGCCTCGGCTTCCCAAAGTTCTGCGATTCCCAAAGTGCCGCGCCGGGCCATCAAACATATTTTTTAGTTTTATTGCCTGTATTCTTCAGTGTTGTAATAAACGGAAACATCGATATTAGTGCTTATCACGAAATTGTTCTATAAATATTCCGTGAGGGTCTTAGTTTCAATTGCACTGTTCTGTCTATAAATAAAAAGTAAAAATATAATTGTCCACAAGGTGGCAGCAGTATCTTCAACTCGTTCTTCAAATAACCAAAGAATGGAGCATTTTTCTAAGTTCCTAGAGTCGTCCTCCCACTGCCCTCAACTATCTCACAGTCTGTATTCTGTAGCTCAAATATATATTTTTTCTTTCTGTCCTTTTTCTTTATCTTTTGGTTGTTAAAAAGTCTAAATATGGGCTATTCTCAAGCGTCAGAAGGAAAAGTGAGGCAATTAGAGTCATTTTGCCTATGTCTGACATGCCTGGAATCCAATTAAGAGTTTAAAGTCACTCACACAAAAGTTAATCTAATAACATTCTACGATAGTCTTTTCACTAAAAATATACATGGTTTCAGGTATGTGTTTTTTCATGATTCTTCTCAGCCTCCAGACAATGGCAACTGGCATTCCATTTACTAGAAAGTGATTGTGCTTTTAGGACATCCAGTTCATATTTATTATATTTCTAGTGTAATTAGTGGCAATACAGCTTTAAGTTGACCAGGAACATCTTATTCTTGTCATATGTGCAATTTCAATAGATCCCATTAGGTTTAAAATATGTATTGTTAAATAACATTACAGGTAGTATAAAATTATCTCATATTCCCACATTCTGCAGACAAACTATTTTCTATTTCTCTATGCTTCTTTAGAATCCTTATCCACATTTATACAGAGCTCTGTTTTTCCTCTTTATCCCACATATACTCCTTCCTAATAGAGAGTTCTAGAGCACCCATAACATTTCGAAAATTTCACTTATTATTTCATAAACATTTCAATTTTGCAGCATAATCTTTATTTTTGTAAATGGCGTCTTAATATTGTGTTATAAAGATATAGTTCATTTTATTTCTGTGGTGGACACTTACATTGTTTTTTATTTTATGTGTTGCAATTAATTACAGTATGGATGATGTTCTGGGTGGGTCTGAGTTCAGATATTTTGTTTAATTCAGACTATAAATACTCTAATATTTGTCAAAGCATGTGTCCTGAATTTGATTTGGATTCCCAACACCTGCAAAGAACTATGTAAACGTGTGTGTGTGTGTGTGTGTGTGTGTGTGTGTGTG
>NW_012122016.1:0-7146 GCF_000951035.1 Colobus angolensis palliatus
AAAAAAAAAAAAAAAAAGAAGCATGTTTTACTAATCTGTTTTAAGTTACACCATGTTCAGAGTTCTATGTAAGGTAGGGTTTTATTTTCTTTTCAGGATAGTTGGTATAATAATAGTAAGAACTGTCCTATATGTTAGTGAATTACATATGTGCATCTTAAAACTAAAAATTGTGAATACCGGAAAGCATCATTGTGACACAGAGTAAGCATCTTAGTAATATACAAAAATTAATGTAAATGAAAGTTAAAATTATATTACTGTGAAACTCATCTTCCAACTCCAAGTTAAGCTTTAGAAATATGTATTAGTGAGTAACTGTTAAGAGCTTTGAATATACTACACATTCCTGTACAAGCCAGAATTATTTCTTTGTGACTTATTATTCAACTTGGCAATTGCTTTTGATTTGCTGGGTTTTGCAACATGGTAGAATATATTTACTCTATTTGAAACTATTCATTCCTATGAACTGTTTTTTAAAATTGTCTACTATATGTAACATACAATAAAACTACCTGTGCTGAAACTTGGGGAAAATTTAGGTCCTTTTAAAAAAAGTATTAGTAATCATTCACTACATTTATGATAAAAGTGCTTGCTTGGTTCACTTAGATAATACAGTTGGTAGAAATGATAAATACATAAAGTATTAACACCTTGTGAGTGCATTGGATTTAATTAAATAAACATTTTGTAATAATCACTTGGTAAGAATTATAAACTTAATTTTTGCACTAAACTAAAATGAAACATTACTTTTTTTTAAACAATGTATCACAGATGTAGGCTTGCATTATTTGTAGGTTTGTGTGAGCTAGTCCATCAATTTCTAAAAATCTAAGGTTTCTAATTAAAACACAAGGAAAGAGTCTTCTTTCTGAAGGAAGTAACTGTAGTTTTGCCTTTTTTTTTTTTTTTTACAATAGCCACACAAGAAAATAAAATACTTAGAAATAAATTTAATCAAGGAGGTGAAAGATCTCTACAAGAAGAACTACAAAACACTTATGAAAGAAAGTATAGATGATACAAATGAAAAACATCCCATGATTATGAATTGAAAGAATCAATGTCATTTAAATGACCCTGTTGCCCAAAGCAATCTACAGATTCAACCCAGTTCCTATCAAATTAACAACATCATTTTCAACAGAATTAGGAAAAAAAACCCTAAAGTTTATATGGAACAAAAAAAATGAAGCTCAAATAATCAAAACAATTCTGTAGGAATCACATTACCTAGGTTCAAATTATACCACAAGTCTATGATAACTAAAACAGCATGGCACTGGTACCAAAGTAGACATATAGATTAATGAAACAGAATACAGAATCCAGAAGTAAGCCACATGACTACAATCAAATAATCTGCAACTAAATTGACAAAAATAAACAACTACAAAAGGACCCTGTATTTAATAAATGGTGCTGGAAAAATTGCAGACCACATGCAGAAGAGTGAAACTGGACCCCCTGCCTCCCCTCATATACAAAAATTAACTCAAGATAGATTAAGGACTTAAAGGTAAGACCTGAAACTATAAAAATCCTAGGAAAACCTTTTCTGGACATTGGCGTAGGCAAAGAATTTATGGCAAAGACACCCAAAACAAAACAAAAAATAGATGGAGCTTGCAGTGAACCGAGATCGCACCACTGCACTCCAGCCTGGGTGACAGAGAGAGACTCCATTTCAAAAAAAAAAGAAATACAAAAAGTCAAAACACAACAAGTGTTGAAATGGATGTGGAGAAAAGGGAACACTGTTGGTGGCAATGTAAATTAGTTCAACCTCTGTAGAAAACAGTATAGAGATTTCTCAAAGAGCTGAAAGTAGAACTAACATTCAATCCAGCAATTCCACTACTAGGTGTATACCCAAAGAAAAATAAATCATTATATAAACAAGACATTTGCACTTACATGTTTATTGTAGCACAATTCACAAGAGCAAAATCATGGAACCAACCTAAGTGTCCATCAGTGGTTGACTGGATGAAGAAACTACTATGCAGCCACAAGAAAGAATATTTTTTGCAGCAACATGGATGGAACTGGAGGCCATTATACTAAGTGAAATAACGCAGAAACAGAAAACCAAATACTGCATATTCTTGCTTATAAGTGGGAGCTAAACAATAGGTACACGTGGCCATAAAGATGAAAATAATAGACACTGGAGACTTCAAAAGGTGGTAGAGGGCTCCACAAAATGACCTACTAGGTACAGTGTTCACTATCTGGTTGGTGGGTAAACTAGAATCCCAATCCTGATCATTACACAGTATACTCATGTAACAAACATGCACATGTACCCCAGAGTCTAAAATAAAATAAAATAAATTTTAAAAAATAAATCCATATTAAAAGGAGATGACAGAGCCAAAATAAAAGAACTATGGGTTGACAGGACAACTGGATTAAAATTAGCATCAGTTTCATTAAAAAGGGCTAACTTGAAGATAAATCTTTTGACTCCAGCTCTTTAGAGGATCTAAAGTGGCATTGATGGACAGGGGAAAAAAATCACAACATGGAATTCCTTGAATACAAATTTATTGACTTTAAATAATTCTGTCTAATGTTACATATACACAATTAAAAAAAAACCTCTTTACACTGTTAAAAATATGTAGAAAATTAAAAAATTTTAAAAATAATATAAAAGTAGAAAAGAGGCATCAAACCATGGGACCACAGGACCCACACTGAAGCATCCCCTACAGGATCCTGTCCAGAGACACAGAAGGAGATAATGCTGCTGCTCAGTGCTTTTTGTCATTTTATGCTCTCTCTTACCCGCCCAAGTCCTAGTCCAACCTGCTTTGTCACCCACTGCCTGCCTATGGTACTTCCTTCTCTGGTCTTCACTGTTCTCCATGGTCAAATGGACATATCTCTAATCACACATATTCATTGTGTGGAATGTGTGCAGTGATGGAAATGATATGAAAGGGCTATGAACACGGTAGTAGGGAAAGGAGGCTGGGGCACTGTTTTTTTCCCATGTTCCCAATTCCTGCCTCAGAACCACTCTCCTAAGCCCCAACTCCCTAACTCTATCTTAGCCCTTTGATCCATCTTTGCTTACAGTGGGGCAAAACTACATGGTGTTCCAAGAACAGGGACTAATATTACAGCCCCATTCCTTCTCTCTTCTGTTTTCCATGATCACCCTTAAACCTAGAAACTGGGACCATTTCCCTGATTGGTAGGGCCTCCTCACTAGACCAAAAGAGAGAGGAATATATGTTTCGCAGTGGGCATTCAGTCAGGAAATATTCCGAGGACTGGGTGTGAGATACAAGTTGGAGTTGGTCTGAGCATCTTCCAGTTACTCATTTTGACTCATTTGAACAAGTGAGTAAGTGGAGCTCTCATTTGAAAAAATGACAAGAAAGCTACCTTGAGTTTCTCCCTCTCAACCCCAGCCTTCACCTTTTTCTGCCTCTTTGTGCTCTTGTCCTCCAGCCCTCTTTTCTCCTGTTATTCCTCAATTTTCAGACCTGTATCTTACTCTCTTATTTCATCCAACATTTTTGGTTTTCTGCTCTGTTCCCTGTCTGACTGACATCATCCCTGCCCACTACGCTACTTTAAGGATCCCTCTACCCAGCTCTTCTATTAGTTTTAAGTCATACATTTGCCACTGCCATGTTCATCAGTGTTGCAGTTTCCGTTATGCCTCTCCCCCTGCTGCTCCTCCTAGCCCTTGTTTCTAGATCCTTGTACTCTAGTCTCCACTCCTAATCCAGCCACTTACAACCAGACTTTATGATTCCCAAATCTCATACTGGAGAGTTGGTTTCCTTCCTATTGGGACAGTTCTTGGGTAGTTCAGAATTACCAGGACTGCGGATTCCCAGCAGCCTGACCTGGTGTACATAGGGAACACAAAACGATGGCATGCTAGTATTTAGCCTCATCTATTCCTTTCCCCTCCTGCCTGATCAGCCAGCCTGCATGAGACTCTACATTTGTAAATGGTTTCTCCATGGAACTTGGTCTGTAACCACAGGGCAATCTCCAGGACCAGTGACATAGAAGGTAGAGGAGAATAAGGAGTGAAAAGCATCTAACCTATTCTTGAGGAGGGAAATGAGTGGCTAAAATGAGGTCCAGTCATAGGTTCATTACCTCCTGAGTCTGCCCCTTGACAATGAGTCCTTTCCTGGTGGTATCCAGAGGTGGTTCTAGTAACCAGGCTGGGTCCTGAGAAGTGAGGGCAGGGCAGTACTACAGGGGCACTGTTGCTTGGAGACAGTGTGTGACTCTGTCGCCTGAAGACAGCAGAAGGCTGGGGACCAGGACATCAGAGACAGGGGGCTGAGAGACCACCAGACTGGACTAAGCAGCACTAAGACCATGGCAGGACACCCAAGGGAGAATGTGATCACAGATGAGGTCCATCAGAACCAAATCTTATGGCAACTGTTCTTAAAGGACTATAAACCCAGAAGGTCTACCTACAGTATCATGTGAATCCCCTTCACAGGGTTTACATGATCATTAGGAAGCCCCTATCTTGGCATGATATAACCTGGAGGAATCTGCAGATGCCATGTTTCTGAATCTCATTTGCCATGCTGCCAGAGACCAAGGAAGAAATACCCAGAGACACAGACTGAAAATCAGGAAACTGGATGGACTCAGAGCCATTGCAGGCTGGCCTTCTCATCTGTTCACACAACTCCAGTCTAGGGCATGTGTCTCTGATGCAGTAAGTCTGGGTTTTATTGGTAAGCAGAGGAGTGAATAGGCTAATCATTCACAATAGCTTCTCTTCAGATATGGGGGTTGGCCTTGGAGAGAGGAGACTGGGAGAAAGAAGCTTTCAGCAGAGGCCTCCACCTCTTACTTTCACGAGGAAGGACTGAATCCAAAGGGGAGAGAGTAAAGACTTGGCTCATAGGTGCAAAGCGTGCATGTGGAAATGTTGCACCTTTGAACCTCCAGGATATCTTGTGACAGACAGGCTTAACATGACAGGAAGGACAAGTGTGGCTGGCCTAGCCAGGCCTGCCCTGCTTGGACCCTCCTAGGCTTTGCAGAGAACAGATTGCATATGCCTCCAGATCAGTGATGCCTCTGGAATTTCAAAGGGTTAACTGAGAGTGCCATGGCCACAGGTGGAACCACCCCAGGGTCTACAATATCACCACTCTGTACAAGGCTAAAATGTGGAGCCTTGAGGAAGATAATTGCCTCAAGTAGTATCCCAGCAGTGGAGTGGGCCTCTGGATTTAATGCCCTAAATGTTTACTGTCCAGGGAAATAAATTACTTAAAAAATAAAATTGTTGATTTGTTACAATGCAAATTCTTTACTTATTAAAGTTCAAAATAAATTAGTGCTTTTACTTCTTCCTGAACAATTCAAAGCCCTGAGAACATTTTAGTTCCACTTGTCTTCCTCCAAATGTATAAGTGATTTGTTTTCATGTATTTTAAATTCTCACTATCTTTAAAGCCCCACAGACTTTCTTATAACTGCCTATACAATCAGCATTGATTTGGATAAACACATATAATTTCCCTTTTCTTGACATTTATTCTTTCCTACATCTCCATGCTACTATCTAGGAATATTTTCCTTTTTCCAGAAGAATTCTTTTTATATCGCCTTTAGTACAGGTCCACTGGTAATTAGTTCTCTCAGTCTTTATTTCAGAATGTCTTTAGCCTTTTGAGGGGGATATTTTTGATAAATACAAAATTTCAGTTTGGCATTTACTTTTTTCCCACACTTTGAAGATGTCCCTATATTATTTTCTGGTTTCCATATTTTCTATCAAAAAGTCAGCAATAAATCTTGGTGCTCTTATGAAAGCAATGTGTCTGCTCCCTGGCTGCTTATAAATTTTTACTGTCATTTTTTTCCCAATAGTTTTACTATAATGGGCTTGGATGTGGTTTTCTTTGTTTTTATCATGCTTGGTGTTCATTTTGATTATTGAATATATGGTTCGAGGTCTTTTGTAAGTTTTGGAAAATTCTTAACTCTTAACCTCCAAATATTACTTTACTGCAGTCTCTCCTCTCTGACATTATAATTATGCATATATTAGATTTTCCTTCAGTATCCCATATAGCTGTTTCTCTTTTATCATATTTTCTCTCTTTTTCTCTCTCTACATGCATTAGTTTTGATATTTTTATATCGTAATCCTCTAATTCTTCAATTGTGTCTAAACTGCTATTTAAGTCCATAATTTCAGTTATTATATTTTTGGTTCTAGAATTATCATCTGACTTATTTTTTAGTTTTATATTCTATCCATTTTTTCTTGTCTTTTGAGTCTTTAATCATACTGTTTGAAAGTCTGTGTTTCCTATTACATTAATCTGTATCTGTGTGGCTCTACTTTTTTTGTTTTCTCTTTCTCTTGATTTTTAGTCATATGGGTCTGTCTTCCAATGTTCCTGGTTATTTTTGATTCAGACAGTCATTATATACAGAAAATTAGAGATAATTTTAGTCTTTTGATGCTATTATATTCCTGCAGAGGGGATTTACATTTGCTTCTGGCAGGCAGCTATTCTAGGAGCATTCAGGTCACATTAATCCAATCAGGAACTGAGGTGATTTAAAGCTGGGCTTCTGTCCCTGTAGCGGTTCCTGTGTTACACTGCCTATCTCTCTGCCTTCTTGACAAAGGATGAGCCCAAGTTTATTTCCCAGGTTGCCAGGAATGAGGCTTGCACTCAGCCCTAAGCTGTCAGTCTTCTACGGATACTGTCCATAGCTAAAGAGAAGCATTTTGGCCTAGGTCATACTCTCTTCCCAAAGGCAGTCTACATGCAATGACTGGTTAATGTAGGGGTATAAAGTCTTGGCTCCCTTCTCTCAACTAGGGAGAATGCTGAAGGGCTACTTCAGCTTCAAAGCTTCCTGAGGGATTGGATCAGTCTTTTCTTGAGACTGTATCATAGCTCAACTTCTTCCTATGCCCAGATTTGCTTCTTTCCCTTCCCTCACAGGTGATGATCCAAGGAAACTTCGGATTAAATTTCCTGAATGATAATATCTACCACTAAGCCTTTTACTTTTTTTTTTTTTTTTTTTGTGACAGAGTCTCTCTGTCACCCAGGCTAGAGTGCAGTGGCACAATCTCAGCTCACTGCCAACTCCACCCCCAGGTTC
>NW_012122017.1:0-1082 GCF_000951035.1 Colobus angolensis palliatus
GCCTGTAATCCCAGCACTTTGGGAGGCCGAGGCAGGTAGATCACGAGGTCGGGAGATGGAGACCAACCTGACCAAGACAGTGAACCCTAATCTCTACTAAAAATACAAAACTTAGCCAGTTGCAGTGGCAGGCACCTGTAATCCCAGCTACTCTGGAGGCTGAGGCAGGAGAATCACTTGAACCCAGGTGGCAGAGGTTGCGGTGAGCCGAGATCATGCCACTGCACTCCAGCCTGGGCGACAGTGGGACTCCGTCTCAAAAAAAAAAAAAGACACTGTGTGGTATATTATGTTGGAAAGATAAGTTAGATAGAGTCTGATTTCCTGCCCTTAGTGGCTTTCATCTAGTGAGAAAGTTGACATGTATACACATTAACAAACAAAAAAAAGTATAATGAGAATCATGCTAGGGATACAAACCAAATGTTATCTGAGTTGGAGGGAAAAAGGGATCACATCTGGCTGAGAAGATCACAAGGGACGTGATCATGGGAGGGTGACTGCAGAGTTGGTAGATGACTAGGTCATAGTTGGAGTACGTTCTCCTAGGGGAAAGAGTAGAAAGGGAGGTGAATTAGAAAATTATTGCAATAATCCAAACCTGAGAAAACGAGGACATGGAGCAAAGGAGTGTTGAATGGGGAAATGGAAAATAAGTATAAAGCAGAGGATAGGATTAAAAATGGGAGGGAGAGGCCAGGTATGGTGGCTCATACCTGTAATCCCAGTGCTTTGGGAGGCTGAGGTGGGAGGATCACCTGAGGCCAGGAGTTCAAGACTAGACAGAGTAGCATAGTGAGACCATGTCTCTACAAAAAAACAAAACACAGGCAGGGCGAGGTGGCTCATGCCTGTAATCCCAGCACTTTGGGAGGTTGAAGTGGGTGGATCACTTGAGGTCAGGAATTTGAGACCAACCTGGTAAAACACCATCTCTCTTTTTTTTTTTGAGACAGAGCATCGCTCTGTCACCCAGGCTAAAGTACAGTGGTGCAATTTTGTCTCACCACAGCCTCTGCCTCCCTGGTTCACGTGATTCTTGTGACTCAGCCTCCCAAGTAGCTAGCACTACAGGCATGTAC
>NW_012122018.1:0-1065 GCF_000951035.1 Colobus angolensis palliatus
GGTGGCACATGCCTGTAATCCCAGCTACTTGGGAGACTGAAGCAGGAGAATCTGTTGAACCTGGGAAGCAAAGGTTGCAGTGTGTCGAGATTGTACTCCAGCCTGGGCAACAAGAGCAAACCTCTGTCTCACAAACAAACAAACAAAACAAAGTATATGTGTAAATAGTTCACACATGAAGAAACTCAGAAAAGTTAATTTTGGGGAAATTATTAGCCTTGCTGCAGTGCTAATTGAAAATTTAAAAAGAGAATATTGATGGAGTTAAATTGATAAAATTATTTATTAGAACAACTGTTTTCAAGAGTGCTGTAGCAAAGCACACGATCTATGAAACTGTTTATTTTCAGCTAATAATCTACATTTGGGAATATCATCAAAACTAATCAAATACCCAATAATTGGGAGGAAACATGTTAAAGTAGCAAACATGGGCTATATTATAATAATAAACGGGAAGATATGTATAAGATAATGAGAAAAGTAGAATACTAATTAGTTTGCAAATGTGATGACTATACATACATAAGTCTACATTGTTGAATATAATGAAGATAAATTAGTAAGACATAGTACCAGAATTATTCTTATGGAGAAAAAAAACCTGTCTTTATTTGGGAAAATACCCTGATAATCTGTTTCAGGTATAAAATGACATTCTGAAAATATGGGTACAAGCAGAAGCCCTGGCAACACAAGAAAAACTGCCCTGCCTGAACCCTGAGAGAAATTAATTTTTCCTCCTGAGATAGAGAAAAATAAAGTGGTGAGAAGAGGTGAGCCAAGCAAGCAGGGGAGGGGAGACACAAGTCAAGGGGAGAAGGCTGGGTGGTACACAGAATTAAGGAATAATGGGAATCTCTGGTGAAAGGGTTGAAAAATTGACTTTTTATAGAAAAAGAGCGTCTAATATATACATTTAAAGTTATTTTTCCAAATCTTAAAATCTCACTAAAGCTTTATGTGAATGGGGTTTTGTAGCAACTGAGGAAAAGGCTGATATTAAGGTGGTTGGAACAGTGAAAAGACAGTGTACGTAGAAGTAGGGACTCAGGAGTAGAAAGG
>NW_012122019.1:0-1051 GCF_000951035.1 Colobus angolensis palliatus
TAGCTGGGACTACAGGCGCCCGCCACCTCGTCCTGCTAGTTTTTTGTATTTTTTAGTAGAGACGGGGGTTTCACCGTGTTAGCCAGGATGGTCTCGATCTTCTGACCTTCTGATCCGCCCGTCTCGGCCTCCCAGAGTGCTGGGATTACAGGCGTGAGCCACTGCGCCCAGCGATAGTAATCCTTTTAATTGCCAATGATTTGAATTATAAATATGAACCTATACGCTGTTCTACTGAGTATCAATTTGGAGTTCATAATGATTGAAGTACGGAAACCCTTTAAAGAAGAGGCCAAATTTGTATTTGTCTATACCCTGTGAATGCATATTTGCCAGTGGTACTAATCAAAGTATAATTAGAAGTCAGTTTCCAAATTGTCCATTTAGCTTTACCTTCTTCCAAAGATATCCTTCATTTAGTTTTTGGTCACAAAGGACATCACAGGATAGAATAACTGCTTCTGGAAAACATTTTAAAGCCCATCTTTCACTAATGTTGGCTCAGTCTCATTACATACTTATGACATTTATTACATATGAAACAAAGATCGCATGTTTTTTAAAAATGGATTTACCTACCATTAATGTTATTATATTATCATTTAATATGATGATATATAAATTATATATAAATATATATAAATGAGGCTATATAATCATAGCCTCATTTATCATTTTTGCTCTCTCTGACATTGTCTCTCTCTATACATACATAATGTATATGTTATTAATAAGTACGCCCACACATACATACAAGTGTATGTAATACACTTACCACTTCTTCTGAACCATTTGTACCCATTATAGTCCTTTTCCCCTAAATATTTCAGTGTGTATTTCCTAAGAATAAGAATTTTATCTTACTTATATAACTATAATAGTAATCAAATTTATGAAATTTGCTTTGAGATAATACTTTAATCTGCCATCCATACTTCAGTTTCATCAATGGACAAAATAATGTCCCTCATTTTATATATATATATTTTTTTTTTTTTTTTTGAGATGGACTCTCACTGCAACCTCTACCTCCTGGGTTCAAGTAATTCTC
>NW_012122020.1:0-1460 GCF_000951035.1 Colobus angolensis palliatus
TCCTTCCTTCCTTCCTTCCTTCCTTCCTTCCTTCCTTCCTTCTTTCTTTCCTTCCTTCCTTCTCTTTCTCTCTTCTTTAGTGTTCTGAGAAGTATCTACAGTGACTCCACAGATAAGGATTCAAATATTTTCTTCCTTCCTTCCTTCCTACCTTCCTTCCTTCCTTCCTTCCTTCCTACCTTCCTACCTTCCTTCCTTCCTCCCTTCCTTCCTTCCTCCTTTTCTTTCTTTTTTAACCACATGATTTCTATTTCCTTTAGCAAGATGTTATCATCTGAGGGAAGTCTTAAGTTTCTATATTCCTTTATTCTTAGTGTTAGCGTTTCCTATTAAAGACAGATGTCCAGTTTTCTCTTTTAAGGGTTAACTAATTTCAAAGTCATAAAAAAAGCCCTAGAAATTAAGACATAACTTTGTCAATAATCTTCTAGAACATAATAGCTACCCTAAAATATTTGTTCAATGATGGGAAATTCATTGATATTTAGACCTTCAGAGATGAGATAAATACGTTGCCTTTGCTTTTCAAAGATGCCATCTTGTCCATTCATAAGAAAACTAAGACCCGCAGAATGACTACCCAAGGCCTCACAGTATAATTAGGACTTAAAAAAAAAAGTCATAAAACCTCTGGTATTGGGATATTTAAGAGAATTTATGTGTACATTGATAGATACTTTATCACTGTCTTTGATAAAATAACAGTAAAAACATTTTAATGGGACACATTTTTATAACCATTGTGAATTTGGTCCTCAAAAAAGAACTCATTGAGATGATGAGATAATGCATATTCATCCCTTTTACAGATGATGAAACCTTTTGGAGAAGGCAAGTCAGGTTTCCAATTTTTCATTCTACATAGATCATTGAATCTTTGTCCCTTGTATACAAAATCAACAATATGAAATGCGTGGAACTTGAAATGATAGTCTCCAACTTTTCTGTCTACAGAATGCCCATTTCCAGTTGCTTAACATTTAGATTGATAAATATGAAATTCATTAAACAGGAAACTGAATAAAAGACCTGGGCTGATATTTAGGTATTACTTAGTATTCCATCCAAGAAGTGTCTGCGACAGTGACTCCATAGATGATAAGGTTGCACATATTTCAGAAGCCAAATAAATGTTATGATTAAATGATTCAAAGGCCGGGTGCAGTGGCTCAAGCCTGTAATCCCAGCACTTTGGGAGGCCGAGACAGGAGGATCACGAGGTCAGGAGATCGAGACCATCCTGGCTAACATGGTGAAACCCTGTCTCTACTAAAAAAATACAAAAAACTAGCCGGACGAGGTGGCGGGTGCCTGTAGTCCCAACTACCCGGGAGGCTGAGGCAGGAGAATGGCATAAACCTGGGAGGCGGAGCTTGCGGTCAGCTGAGATCCGGCCACTGCGCTCCAGCCTGGGTGACAGAGCAAGACTCCGTCTCAAAAAAAAAAAAAAAAAAAAAAAA
>NW_012122021.1:0-628 GCF_000951035.1 Colobus angolensis palliatus
TTCTGATGGTTTGATAAGGCGAAACCAGTTTTGCTTGGCTGCCATTCTTTCACTTGCCTGCTGTGATGCAAGACATGCCTTTCACCCTCTGCCTCCCCCCAGCCATGTGGAACTGTAAGTCCAACTAAACTTCTTTCTTTTGTAAATTGCCTAGTCAGCAGCGCATTCCTGTACTTTGTGCAACTGCAGGTTTAATATCCCATGGAAATTGCCAAGGCTTATCGCTTGCACCGTCAAAGCAGTGACCCAAACTGTGTCTGGGGCCTTTTTGACCGTGACTGGAGCTAGAGTGGTTGGGAGGTAGAATGCTGTGAGCACTGTCCTGCACTTGCCCGGGGTGGTGCAGCCCTAGGCCCAGCCCACAAAACCAGTCTTCCCTTATAGGCCTCCAGACCTTTGAAGGGAGGGGCGGCCACCAGCCAAAGTCTCTGAAATGCCTTTCAGGCCCTTTCTTCTTTGTCTTCTATTAGCATCTGCTTTCCTTTTATTTATGCAAATGTCTTCAGCCTGCTTGAATTTCAGAGGATACCAATGGCCTTACAAGTACCATATGACCCCTAACACTTCCTGACTTCATTTCTGCAATATATTTTATTTTTTTGCATCATCATGAACATTGAAACTTTTT
>NW_012122021.1:5600-5921 GCF_000951035.1 Colobus angolensis palliatus
CTTCTACCTGTAACAAGACAAGCCTTGAATATCATTAGACATGTGTCCCATCAAGGCAGCATCTCATTATTAAATTTTACTGTGTGAATTGTTACTTCACATTCTCATATTCTGTGTTCACTATTTGTGTGCCTTTTCCATTTTTGTTTTGACCATATCTCTTTATTTTAACTGCCTTCTCCAAGACTGTAGATCTGCATTGACCAATAGAGTAACTACTAGTCACGTGTGGCTATAAGCTGCAAATTAATTATAATTAAATAACTAAATGGCATATCCTTAGTAGTAATAGCTAAATTCGTGGCCAAACTAGAAATTTTG
>NW_012122021.1:9876-11103 GCF_000951035.1 Colobus angolensis palliatus
TTTTGTTTGTTTGTTTTTATGATGCAAAACCCACCCAGCCTGGGTGTTCCAAGTGCAATCAGGAGACTTTCATGTATCCGGCCTCCAATTAAGTTTTCTGAGGACTCTAGGTTGGGTATCACGTGTCAAAGATTCCTAAATTATCAATATAATTTCTAATATTCCACTACTTTATTCCAGCCCCTATTCAGGCTATTTACAGAAAAAGACATGGGAGGTCTCATTTATGTATTTCTTTTTCTTCTATCCATCCTATAACCTCATAGGGAAATAATTGAGCCATTAACTGTACTGTTGGCTGAAATAGACTTAGGATTGTGATGAATGCAGGCAATAGAGATGCGTGAAGAGCAGAAGATCACAGCCCAATAATGAGGCTGATGTTCTAGCAGCTGAGTTCAATAAATCCCGTGTGAAAGGCCTTGGGAAAGAGCTTTACAATGTTGAGGCAAAAGGAGAGTTTGATAAAATATATTTGTGCTGTTAAAAACTTTGGAAAAGGACAACTAAAGAAGTCATTATTATTCTTATCCCCATTCGCTTTACCTTTTGATAATTAACCTTTATGCCTTCTGGTAACTGAAAGTAACATATAAGAAATACAATTACTTAATTACGGTTGCACACTCAGGACAAGGAATATAGTAGATAGAGTACAATTTAGGGTTCTGTGGAAATGCTTTATAAGGCCTGGTTAGAAAAAAACAAAACAGTAAAGAGGCCTTTTTATCCTTGAACAAGCAAAGTGAGAAAGTAAAGTTAAAAGAGAGGCAGTGACAACTGATGTTTGGATTGCCCAGAGAAAGTTGAGAACAGGAGGCTTCATATCACAGGAATCATCTAACTAAGACTTCCTCAGTATAGCAGCCTCAGCGGTCTTGTCTTGTGCTGCTGGACTGTCTTTAAGCCTTGTCCTGGACACCTGAATTACATAACATTAGAGTGACTCTATGTATGAATCGAATCCTATATTCTGCATAAAACTTGTTCAGTTCTGAAGAATGCTGGAGTCTGGTTCATTACTTTCTAACTTTTTCATGAATGAGGGACCAATGACCTGTATTTAATAAATATGTGCTGGATAGGAAACATGTTTTCTATTACTTCTTTAGATTATTCTAAGCACATAATAGGTCTTTCAACCATTTGATTGGTGAGAAACCTGTGGTTCATCTAGAGAAATAATTTATTTAATCACAGTCATGTTTAAAAAGTAGTAAATCATGG
>NW_012122021.1:15397-17472 GCF_000951035.1 Colobus angolensis palliatus
TTTATTTTATTTTATTTTGTTTTATTTAGTTTGTCACTCAATTAGAATGTAATCTTGACAAGGATTTCATGGTTTCCTTGGTACTCAGTCTCTAATACTCAGAACAGACCTGGGAACTTAATGAATATTTTCAATGTATTAAATTAAATATTTTCTAAATAACTCTTCTGCTTTAGTGGCTATGCTTAGGCTGAGACCAATTAGTGAAAACAATAGCAATATCTTTTCTGTATAGAACACCAATTATTTTTGTAAATCAAATGCTTTTTTTGTTCTGCATGAGAATAACAATAAACATACTGTGCAGAGATTTAATTATTCTCTTTCTGGAAAGACTGTGTATTATGCATTGTGTCTTGTAACTTAGGCATGGACTCAGTATTCATAGATCCTAACTGTTTTGAAATTCCTTTTCCTGATGGACCTTTCGTTTGGATGTATTTTCTAGTCTCACGTCGGGTGAGAAAAATCCTGGGGAGTTTTCTGTGTTCTAGGTCTTGTGGCCTGAGCTGACCTTCACTGTTTTTATTCTTCCTTGATAGCCTGCCTTACAGTTGGTGATAATGCACATTTATTGACAGTGAACTCAAAACACATGTACTGTTTCCACTAACAGGGTACCAGACAAGCAAATCCTATATAATTTTGCAGCTGGAGGAAGGAAAAGAGCTCTGGCGGGAAGGAAGAGAATTTCTCCAAGGCCAGAATCTGGGTAAGCAACAGGGTCCTGTGCTCTAATAGGAGGAGGTGTTTTGTCAATGAATAATATCTGTCAAATATTAATTAGCGGTTTTATTAAATGAGTGGTAGTTTCTAAAACGTAGGTGAAGCTACTGGAGCAGAATTCCTTAAATGTTATTATCATTTTGTTCATATGTCAGATACTACTCTTGTGTCCTCTTGCCTTTTCTTTGACTTTCAGGAAAAGGATAATTCATGTACTTGTTGGGGTTAAACTGTCACATGCTGACTCTTTCCGATACCCCTGTGAAGACTATCCCTCTATTTATCTGGCTGATATCTCATCTCCATTTTAACTCTTTTCACATTTTAATTATAAAACTCTTTTCTAATTGCTGATGCTGTACAATCTGTTTCATCTATTGAAGTATTTTCTTCATTTGCCACATTTGCCACATCTAAGTGTCAATTTTTGAAAAAAAGTAAGTGGGCTTTGGGGTTTTTCAAACAATTTTATCACCATAATACCAAGGTAACAATTTATTTTTCAATTATTTCAGACAAGGAAAGTGCCCTTAAGAAAAAACACACAATATCCATGCATCCTATCAGAAAAGACGCATCCAGCGGTATGACAATGGTGAGTTTTAGAGCTGTGTACACCAGTCATCTGCAGTTGGGATCTTACAAAAGAGAAAAAATCTGTGTCTGCAGGAGATAATGTGTATGTAAGTGTCAATCGAGAAAACTGACGAGACAAGTCTCAATGATTTTAGGAGATTGATTTGCCAGAGTTAAGGACATGCACCTGGGGGACAGGTGTAGCTCTTTCTCCAAAGGTGATTTTTTCTAAATTTATAGGGGGAAAGGGTGGGATATTGAGGAGTACACAATTTTCGTGTAAAAGGTGGGTAGAAAAAGATAGTCATTCATGCATTTCTCTGGCTCAGTGAATCTGGATTTTGTTTACATGAGATGACATAAACAAATGAGGCAGAAGAATAATGCAGGAAAGTTGCATTTTATAAAAGACAACATAGGCAAAATGGGGCAGGGAAACAATCGGATATGCATTTGTGTCTGATGAACTGGGGAAGACTACACCTGGAAAGACAGGCTATCAGTTTGCATTGCCATGGTGTAATTTTAACAGCTCATGAGGAATTTCCTTGTGGGCAAAATATGGGGGACGCATGTAGCTTTTCATCTTGTAGCCATATTATTTAGGAACCAGAAGGGGGAGGCAGGTTTGTGTGACCCTGTTCCCAGCTTGATTTTTCCCTTTGGTTAAATGAATCTGGGGTGCCAAAATGTAATTTCCTTTCACACAAGTAACATTGGAAAGATTTCAACTGGGCTCTACCACTGAATGGTTGGTCTAGGATTCAAAGGTG
>NW_012122021.1:18559-21507 GCF_000951035.1 Colobus angolensis palliatus
GAATGTAAGGAATATGGAAGAGACTTCAGCTGTAGTTGTAACATCTAAACATGCCAAAAGACTCACATTTTGAAGAATTACTGTAATCAACATGGACGTTACTTCAGTTACCTTTGTTCTTCAGCCCACATCAATAAATTCATGTGAAAGGGAAATTGTACGACATGTGTGTACCAAAGGCTTGTGAGTGATCTGATCATAAATGACACGAGAGAGCTGAAACTGTCAACATAATAAACTAAAAGTCTTCAGCAACAGTTTTAACAACTTAAAACCTGTGGGACTATCAGGTAGAGAATCTCTAGCTCTGCGTTCAGTGTGAAAATGTTTTTATGTGCAATTTGTTGTCAAATAACGTCAGAAATCTTTACTTGGATGAACCCTTTAGTTGTATTTTCTGTGAATAAACATTCAGCCAAGCACTAGGCTTGATGTTCACAAGAAAACACAATGGTAAAATGCTGCTAAAATGGAAAATAAGAGAGGAAATCCTTTATAAGCTAAATATGAAGGGAAAGTCTTTCCAAGGGCAATGAATCCTCTTGGAATACCAAACACTTCTTACTGGAGAAGTTATGCCTTGAAAGATCACGAGAATTCCTTTCTTCACAGAGTAACACTTGTGGCACATGTGAGATTTCACACTGGACAAAACACGGTTAGCATCTTGAAAGGAGAAGATTCTTTAGTGGTAATTCATTTCTTAGTTGACATTAAGTTTCTCACATTGAGGAACTATCACACTTGAAAATCACTGTGGAGAAACCTGATAGATTTCTCATCAGAAAAGTGAGTCAAGAAGGTGGACCTCTAGAAAAAAACTCTTAACACATAGTTTAGCAAAATAATTCAGAAATTTGAGAAAATGTTTATTCATAAAAATGCAGCACATATATGTATAATAGCAAAGTGTCCTGGGCATAAATTGAATGCAGAATTATATAAAAAATCTCATTAAACATTTCCAAAAGATCAATACTTACAAATATTGAAAGAATACAATCGGTTGTTGAAAAAACTTAGTGTGTTGACGAAGTCTTTCTTTCATTTATGCAGCCCTAACAAATCGATTTGCATCTGCACTCCTTGGCTTATGGGTCGAGATTCCATCACAACTTCTGAGTCTCCCCAGTCTTCACAGCTCTTTCCTCACAGCTCACCTCCCTTTACTTCAATGTCCACTAAAACCACTTGTTTCCATCCAACCCTGGAACTGACACATCAGGGATCTTCAGCTCCACTTGCCAGATTTCTCAGTGTGTCATTGCATAGATTTAGCAAGGAAATGGAGGCTGAATCAAATACACCTAGTATATGCATTTGGATTCCCCAGCTCTTGCCTCTATCTCTGAGTAGTTACCTGGGATCAGAGAATAAGGCAGCCCTGCTCTTCTATCCCTCAGAAATCTCTTGAAATTTTGTCCCTGAAGCCTCTCTAAGTGGAGGTAGCAGTTCATCTCATGGCACCCCAGAGTATATTCAGGTAAGTCCTCAGTTATTACACAGAGACAGACACAGCTGTGCTCCTTTTACTTCTGTCCAGAAGATAAAACACCAGCATGAGAAAACAGCCGAACCCGTCAGCCACCATGCAAGCCTTTCCTATATTTGATTCAATGTACATTTCCAGAAGCAAAATGAAAGTTCTCACAGAGGGGGCCTCCTCTGCCTTGTCCTCAGAATTGGAAAATGTATCGTCCATCAAGGAGCCTCAGTATTGAAACTAAATCTCAAGAGAACATGTTTCCTGAATAACAAGTGGAATGATGACTTGAAATTTTGCAAAACAGGCACAATCTTAATACGATAGGCCTTACTAAGGCTAAATGGCCTTCTCCATGTTTGAAATGGACACATCATTATATTAAAAAATCTCCACAGGTGATGGATTTTACTCTGCAGCCAGGGTTTATGTCAAGTATGAGGATAACGAGCAAGAAATTCGAGCCCTTGGCAAACTGGTTGGAGAGGCAAGGATTGTGTCCAGGCAGAGCTCATAACATTATTTATTGTTTAATCTATTTAATTAAATATGTAATTTATCCTCAAACTGTGGCTGCCATTATAAGTAGTCCTGAGCCACATTAAGATGTACTATTTGTGCTGTGAAATTCTACGGGATTTGACAAATGCATGGTGGCAGATCTCCAGCATTAAAGCATAACACAGAATGCTTCTCTTATTCAAGCTCTTCTTCCTTTCGCATAGAGGGAATCAATCGACTTTTGTATACTAACTTTCGAATTTGTTTCTTTATTCCCATCTTCTTTAATTAAAGCACAAGATACCGTACTCAATTTCCATTTGATCTTCCAAAAGAAAGGTACTGAATAATCCATACCTGAATTTCAGTGATTCAGACTCAGGTCCGCTGCTAAGCAGTAAAGGCCAAACGTTCTGTGCTGCCACCTCACGGCCGGCAGAGGGCAATGAAACCCATCGTTCCAGCCATGCAGGGCGCATGCGCGGTCTGCTTCCCGCGGCGAGCCGGGTCTCCACGGAGGAGCTGAGTTTTCTTTACCCAGGGTCAGGGAGGCGCCACTGCCCAGGCTCTGGGGCTGGGGCCTCCAGGGAGGTTCCGGGTGGGAGCATTGAAGAGGCTGCTCTTTTTGCAAGGCCCAAGATGGCGGGCCCTGCGCAGGCCGCGCTATTCTGCGCCCTCAGGGCGTCACTATCCCATTGGGGCCGGGTGCCCCCGCTGGGCCCAGAGCATCCTTGGCGTTGCCCTCGCAGAGCCGCGCTGAGGCTGAGGTGGCGTGGGGGGCCCGGGCTCCACGAGGAGCGGCAGCAGCGAGGGCTGGAGGACCCGGGCTCCGGGTCTCCGGGGCGTCTGGCTTGGGTGGGACTGAGCCCATCCAGGGACTGGGAGTCCCGGGTTCCGGTGCGGGTGGATCCTGGGCAGGCTCAGGACCAAGTCCCTCTCCTTCCACCAAGGAGCGCCCAGAGGA
>NW_012122021.1:22366-22665 GCF_000951035.1 Colobus angolensis palliatus
GTTATCTTTGAAAAACTTGAAGAGACTCACAGAGACCATTCACTGGTATTTCATGACTGCAAGTGGGGTTTCTGGTTCCTTGAGGTTACTTAGAATATTTGAATGGCTCTGAATGGCCAAGAAACCCTCCCTGGTTTTGGAGGCTGCCAAGAGCTATTACTGGGCCTCTGAAGATTCTTTAAAATTTTTCCAGGTACAGCTGAGAATAGGAAACTTTTCCTGGTGTAGCCCAACCAGCTCAGGTCGAGTCCTGAAAAACTGGTGGGTATTAGGGGAGCTCATCTTATGAAAGAGCAATT
>NW_012122021.1:22780-23067 GCF_000951035.1 Colobus angolensis palliatus
ATTAACAATGGTAGTAATAAAAATATTGATGAATGTTAACAGGAATGATGATCATCATGATACTGGTACTGGTGGTTATAATACTGATAATAATAATAACCCTATGGACGTGGGACATACAAGTTTTCCCTAAGTGGATAATAGGCATAAATATTTGGCAGTGTAGGGTTATTTCAAGTCCCAGAAAGCAAGGATGGATATCTAGAATGAGAAGAAAAACAATCTGGAGGTTGGCATGTGCATACCTGGGGACTCCTGTGTTAACTTGTGGTGTTTCAGCCTAAGAG
>NW_012122021.1:23414-23714 GCF_000951035.1 Colobus angolensis palliatus
TACTCTCCCACCTGCAGGAGGCAAGAAAGATAGAAAGAGCTAAATACCATGGCTTCTGGATCTTTTTTGGTGGGCATGGCATATTTTGCATTTGCTTTGATAGTGGTGGAACCCAGTCAGTGGCTTGCAATACAGCTCTGGATGACTCTGGACACCTGTAGAGATTGAGACAATTTCCAGAAGGTCGCAAGTTCTTGGAGGACGTTTTCATGAGTTCTTTGACTGAAAAGGTGGTTCAAAGAACTACTGTACTGACTTAGAAAATGTTGCAGAGGCTGGGCGCGGTGGCTCATGCCTGTA
>NW_012122021.1:28700-30545 GCF_000951035.1 Colobus angolensis palliatus
ACCAAGTATATCATTCCTGATGTTTCCAGGGCAGATTGGACTGCTTAGGCCTCTGGGAATATTCTAAGTCCTCTCAGATTTCCATGGGAGACTGTAACTCTCCTCCTAGAGCTCACACCACCCCCAGCAAGCTCATTGTTCTCTAAATATTCCAAGGAAGTCCATCCAGGGTATGCCTGTGTTGGTGAGTTTCACCTTGGACTGGCAGGAGAACACTGAGAATGACACATCCTGACTTCACTTGGTAAAGGTAGGGGATCCAAGAAGTCCAGATCTGGAGAGCACCTCAAACACCAGATGGCAGAAAGAAGGACAGTAAGGAAGTGAAGTCAGAATCTCTCAGCATTTGCTTGTCTGTAAAGGATCTTATTTCTCCTTCACCTATGAAACTTAATTGGCTGGATATGAAATTCTGGTTTGAAAATTCTTTAGGAATGTTGAATATTGGCCCCTACTCTCTTCTGGCTTGTAGAGTGTCTGCCAAGAGATCTGCTGTTAGTCTGATGGGATTCCCTTTGTGGGTAATGCGACGTTTCTCTCTGGCTGCCCTTAACATTTTTTCCTTCATTGCAACCTTGGTGAATCTGACAATTATGTGTTTTGAAGTTGCTCTTCTTGAGGAATATCTTTGTGGCATCCTCTGTATTTCCTGAATTTGAACGTTGGCCTGCCTTGCTAGGTTGGGGAAGTTCTCCTGGATGATATCCTGCAGAGTGTTTTCCAACTTGGTTCCATTCTCCCTGTCACTTCAGGTACACCAATCAGATGTAGATTTGGTCTTTTCACATAATCCCATATTTCTTGGAGGCTTTGTTCATTTCTTTTTGCTCTTTCTTCTCTAAACTTCACCTCTCACTTCATTTCATTCATTTGATCTTCAATCTCTGATACTCTTTCTTCCAGTTGATCGAGTTGGTTACTGAAGCTTGTACATTTGTCATGTAGTTCTCGTGTCATGGTTTTCATCTCTATCAGGTTGTTTATGGACTTCTCTGCATTGGTTATTCTAATTATCCATTTGTCAAGTCTTTTTGTTGTTGTTGTTGTTGTTGTTGTTGAGACAGGAGTCTTGCTCTGTCGCCGGAGCTGGATTGCAGTGGCCGGATCTCAGCTCACTGCAAGCTCCGCCTCCCGGGTTTATGCCATTCTCCTGCCTCAGCCTCCGGAGTAGCTGGGACTACAGGCGCCCGCCACCTCGCCCGGCTAGTTTTTTGTATTTTTAGTAGAGACGGGGTTTCACCGTGTTAGCCAGGATGGTCTCGATCTCCTGACCTCGTGATCCGTCCGTCTCGGCCTCCCAAAGTGCTGGGATTACAGGCTTGAGCCACCGCGCCCGGCCTCAAGTCTTTTTTCAATGTTTTTAGTTTCTTTGTGCTGGGTTCGTAGTTCCTCCTTTAGCTCTGAGAAGTTTGATCAACTGAAGCTTTCTTCTCTCAACTTGTCAAACTCATTCTCCGTCCAGCTTTGTTCTATTGCTGGCGAGGAGCTGCATTCCTTTGGAGGGGGAGAGGTGCTCTGAATTTTTTAATTTACGGTTTTGCTGCACTGCTTTTTCCCCATCTTTGTGGTTTTATCTACCTTTGGTCTTTGATGATGGTGACCTATGGATGAAGTTTTGGTGTGGATGTCCTTTCTGTTTGTTAGTTTTCCTTCTAACAGTCAGGACCCTCAGCTGCAGGTCTGTTGGAGTTTGCTTGAGATCCACTCCAGTTAGGCTACTCCCAGTGAGGCTCTCCACTTAGGCTACTCAGGGGTCAGGGACCCACTTGAGCAGGCAGTCTGTCAGTTCTCAGATCCCAACCTCCATGCTGGGAGAATCACAACTCTCTTCAAAGCTGTCAGACA
>NW_012122021.1:31440-32394 GCF_000951035.1 Colobus angolensis palliatus
CCTTGAGCTGCAGTGGGCTCCACCCAGTTCGAGCTTCCTGGCTGCTTTGTTTACCTACTTAAGCCTCAGCAATGGCAGGTGCCCCTCCCCCAGCCTTGCTGCCACCTTGCAGTTAGATCTCAGATTGCTGTGCTAGCAATGAGAGAGGCTCTGTGGGCTTGAGACCCTCTGAGCCGGGTGTGGGATATAATCTCCTGGTGTGCGATTTGCTAAGACCCTTGGTAAAGCACAGTATTGGGTGAGAGTGACCCAATTTTCCAGGTGTTGTGTGTCACAGTTTCCCTTGCCTAGGAAGAGGAATTCCCTTCCCCCTTGCACTTCCTGGGTGAGGTGATGCCTTGTTCTGCTTCAACTCTCACTCAATGGGCTGCACCCACTGTCCTACACCAACTGTCCAACATGCCCCAGTGAGATTAATCCAGTATCTCAGCTGGAAATACAGAAATCACCCATCTTCTGTGTTGCTCACGCTGGCAGCTGGAGGCTGGATCTGTTCCTATTCGGCCATCATGGCACCAAACTTACTTGATATGATTTCTAAATTTAAATACCTTTGAGACAAATGTGAATTGTGAAGGGATTTAAAAATGTCAGTGAAAAATGGAATAAAAATAAAAATAAAAATATCAACTTTATTTCTCAATATAATCTCTACTGAGGTCAAGACACTACATTAAGGGATGATCCCAACCATTCAGTCCATTGCTAAAAAACTGAGGGTCATGGGAATTTAACCATGTCCCTCAGTTCTTCTACTATTAGAAGCCCTGCAGTCTTCTACTATTAACTAAAGATAAATGGATGCCCTTTACAGTTATTTTAAGATTACGAAAAATAAGGTCAGAAGAAACCAAATCAGGACTGTAATGTTGATGCCTAATAATTTCCCATGAAAACTCTTGCAAAATTACCTGTGTTTGATGAGGGAAAGGAACAGAAGTGTTGTTGTGGTGC
>NW_012122021.1:37649-38675 GCF_000951035.1 Colobus angolensis palliatus
GATGGTCTCGATCTCCTGACCTCGTGATCCGCCCGTCTCGGCCTCCCAAAGTGCTGGGATTACAGGCTTGAGCCACCGCGCCCGGCCAAGAATTTGCATTTTAAAGAATGGCAGAACCATAGTTGTTCAAAAATCTAACTATATAATTCTATATATGATAAATGTCTACTAGAAAGTTCACGTTGAAAATTGCAAACAGGACTTAGAAAAAATAAAGCTTTTAAAAATTTTATTTTATTTCATTTTAACTTCCAGGATACATGTGCAGGACGTGCAGGTTTGTTACATAGGTAAGTGTGTGTTATGGTGGTTTGCTGTACCTATCAACCCATAACCTAGGTATTCAGCCCCACATGCATTAGCTATTTATTCTGATGCACTCCCTCCCCACTCACCACCAGACAAGCTCCAGTGTATATTGTTCCCCTCCCTGTGTCTATGTTCTCTCATTGTTCATCTGTATTTGGTTTTAAGTGAGAACATGTGTATTTGGTTTTCTGTTCCTGCATTAGTTTGCTGAGAATAATGGTTTCCAGCTTCATCCATGTCCCTGCAAAGGTCATGATCTCATTCCTTTTTATGGCTGCCTAGTATTCCATGGTGTATATGTATCACATTTTCTGTATCCAGTCTGTCACTGATGGGCATTTGGGTTGATTCCATGTCTTTGCTATTGTGAATAGTGTGGCAATGAACATATGCATGCAAGTATCTTTATAATACAAGAATTTATATTCCTTTTGGTATATACCCAGTAATGGCATTGCTGGGTCAAATGATATTTCTGATTCTAGGTCTTTGAAAAATCACCACACTGTTTTCCACAGTGGTTGAATTTACATTCGCTCCAACAGTGTAAAAGTGTTCCTGTTCCCCACAGTCTCACCAGCATCTGTTGTTTCTTGACTTTTTAATAATCGCCATTCTGACTGGCATGAGATGGCATCTTACTGTGGTTTTGATTTGTATTTCTCTGATGATCAGTAACGTTAGGCTTTTTTTTTTTTCACATGTTTGTTGGCTGCA
>NW_012122021.1:39693-40791 GCF_000951035.1 Colobus angolensis palliatus
AATTTAGGCTGTGAGGCAAAGTCGAGAGGTATAAAGAAACAGCTTCTGACCCAGGGCTCATGATGTCAGGACAGGTTCAGAGGGGATGGTGGAGTGAGCACAGTACAGTCTTTGGAACCATTCCTTCCCCTTATTTGTTCATAGGCCAGATGTGCTCAACCAAGGGGCATCTCAAGTCTGATGAACAGAGTCCGGGAGAGACAAAGGGGCAATCCTGAGGAAGAGGCTGAGCAAGGGGGAAGGAGCCACCATTCTCTCTCCTGAGAAAATTCCTTCTCCCTAGGAAACCATAGGATTTTCCTTGGTCCCAATGAGAGTTTTCCTGAGTGAAGAGAACAGAGAGAGCAAGGGAATGATGTGTTATCTGTTTCAACCACCTACAGTGATTCTGAAACCATGGGGGACAGGACAATTATCTTCAGAATCATGAGCAGTCCAGATGCCATGGTTTCACACAAGACACTGGAGGTTCTTATCTGTGGTGGGTAGGCACTGGTCATTGATATTCTTTAAAGCTCACTCACTGATTACAAAGTGAACCAAATTAATAATCTACTGCAAGTTTTACTAATCTAACTTTACTTCACACACAATTCACAGAGACACATTGTTAATATACACATTTTGATGCTTGGACAGGGTTGGACCCAGGATTCTGTACTTCTATGGAGCCCTGTGTTCTGCCAAGGTGTCATTTACTCTCAGGTGAGTACTGATCACCATAACAAACAAGAGATTGATCTGTGACGATTAGAAATGAAAAAACTTCCTGCTTATGATTTATTGGGACGGATTCTATTAACATTTAAATACCGTTTAAAAACACAGATTTACAATGAAAAGTAACAAGCAAATATAAAAAGTGAAGGGGCTATTACCCAAACTAGTTACCACTGAAATACCACCAGAGAAAAACAACTCTCAGGACAGGGATACTGCTTCAAAGACACAGATTTTACAGCTGGATGGTTGATCTCGAATTTCCCAAAATTCCATCCTTTACTCATGAAATGCAGTTTATTTAAGAACTTTCTAATTTGACTGTAGTTTCATACACACACACTTCCGTGTATTGTGTATTATTCCATTTATGATAAG
>NW_012122021.1:43534-45279 GCF_000951035.1 Colobus angolensis palliatus
GTGTTCTTTCATGCTCATAACTGATTTTGAGGTGAGCCCAATGGATCACCTGTCTGCCAGTCATACTCATCGCGCTGCAGTTTGCACACACGTCACACAGAGACACTGTTAATACGCACATTTGTGTGCTTGAGCCGGGTTGCGCCCAAGATTCTGTGATTGTACGGAGCCCTGAGTTATGCCCTGGACATCTTTATTCTCGGGTCGGTCGACTTGGATCACTGCAGCAAACGAGAAATGGAGCCTGAAATCCAATCAGCGAATACACAAAGGAAGGGGCCATTTCCCACAATCATTTCCACTGCAACACCACCTCGGAAGAACAAGTCTCGTTGCAGGTCAGGGACTGTTCTTCAGAGATGCACCTTTCCCAGCTGGACGATTGACCCGGAATCTCCCCAGATGCCATTTTTATACACACCAAATGAGATTTATTTCAGTGCTTGCTGATTTTATTTTAGTTGAATACACACACGCTCCTTTGTTTGGTTTCCTTTACTATGAAGACGACTTACTTCCAAATGACTCACACACCAGTGGATGATTTTCCGCTTCAATTCATTGGAAATGGACACCATTCAATAGGCAAGTGTGTCTGTTTGTCTGTCTGTTTCCAGCATTCTATGGGTTCCACCAAGGACGCAAGTCCTCAGGTGCCTGAGATCCATCCAGCAAGCAATGTAAAAACGGAGAGGCAGGTTCAAAACAAGAACACCCTTCCTCTCTTCCAATGCGTTCTAGTTTCCACTACTCAAGGTGGCGAGAAGGATCCACAGAAGTCCCACGTTCGCAAAATTTCAATTTATGGTGGTCACCAACAACTGACGAATGAAACACACCCCAAGAGAAAATAGTCAACCCCATCACCTGCAATAACCTCACACGCAACCCTACACCGCAATATGTCCTCTTCAGAAATTCACTCTGAATATCATCTACCATGAGCACCAACACACAGACAGTCCCTCCAGAGGTTGAGAAGACTCACGACTGCAAAACTCGATGTTTCCCATGTCTGGGCTCATCCTGAAACGCAGCCATCACTATCCAGTTGTCCCTCTTGTGTAGACAGAAACCTGGGTTCCTCATTACTTTATGTCGGGTTGACTGTGTATGTGATGGTGTGTGTCTGTGTGCAGGCGAACCCCCCCGTGGGTGTTTGTGTGTGTACGTCTATGTGTGTGTGTACGTGTGTGTGCGATCTCCTGCGTGTGAGTGGATACTTTTCCTGACATCACTGGTACACAAACAGAGCCCTCTTGCTGTGTTTGTTCTTCCTTTTGAATCTGCTTGTCCTACCTTGCAGAGAAGTGAGTATGCCAGTGTTCATGGTCTCCTGGTGTGTCACATTTGCGTTAGTTTCCTTAAAATATTGCTAGGGAGTAATTCTGTACTTATGAAACAATGTGTCTGTTTGCTTGCATGAGCTTGTGGTCATTCGCAATCATGCCCGTGTGAGTGTGTCTTTGTGTTTTTTTTATTTCTGGGTGTGTGTGTATTTGAGCTGGGATGTGCCTTCAACTATTTGCTTTTGACATATACGATCATCCTTTCAGGCATTGAAGGACTTGAAGTCGGACCTGTACTTTCTTACTTGAGAATCGTCAATGAAGTACAGTTAATAACACAGCGTATTTGATTCCTTAATACCAAAGAAGAGATCCGTGGAGTCAAATAGATATTCCAGCGATAACCTTTCCATGTTCAGCCTATTGATTCTGTATCCGAATGAAATGACTTGCCAG
>NW_012122021.1:45329-45752 GCF_000951035.1 Colobus angolensis palliatus
GGATTACAGGCTTGAGCCACCGCGCCCGGCCCCCTTTATTTCTTTCTATTGCCTGATAGCCCTGGCGAGAACTTCCAATACTATGTTGATAGAAGTGGTTACAGAGGGCTTCCTTGTCTTGTACCAGTTTTCAAATGGAATGCTTCCAGCTTTTGCCTATTCCTTATGATATTGACTGTATGAAATAGCTCTTATTATTTTAAGGTATGTTCCATCAATACCTAGTTTATTGAGAGTTTTTAACAGGAAGGGATGTTGAATTTTATCAGAAGCATTTTTGCATCTATCAAAATAATTGTCTGGTGTTTGCCTTTGATTCTGTTTATGGGATCAATTACATTTATTGATTTGTGTATGTTGTACCAGCCTTTCATCCCAAAGATGCAGCCCACTTGATCATGGTGGATAAGCTTTTTGATGTGC
>NW_012122021.1:53177-54427 GCF_000951035.1 Colobus angolensis palliatus
TACATCTTCATCTTTTCCTCTGGGTTTTCTCTCAGAAATGGCTGTTGCTTACCCCTGCGGCAAAAATGCCAGTGTCTTCTGCCAGAGTGGGTTACTGAGGGCCATGGTGGTTCCACTTTGTGGCTGATACTGATAGTCCCTTTCTGCTTTTCTTGTTCCTAGCCAAAAAAGATGTTTCTGCTGTCTCAGGTATGCTGATTTCAGCAGTTGTTTTTTCTATATGGCTATTTGTTTGGGTTTTTTTTTTTCTTTTACTCTCTCTCTCTCTTTTTTTCTTTTTTCTTTTTTTTGGCTTCACTGTGCTGCCGTCGTTTCTTAAGTGGTCTCTTGAACCATCCCAGGGCTATTTTGGTTTGTACATAGCTATCTGTATATTTTTTCTTGCGGGAAGTGTAGAGTTAAAGGCTGTTATATCCTGCTCTTGCTCCCCCAAGTGATTTTATTCCCCCAAGCTAATAGTTCAGGCTTTCAATGTATTCGTGCTTTCATCTGTTCAAAAATAAGTAGAAATTACTTTTTCTCTCCACATTTAGATTTGCTCTGTCTACTTTAATTGCTAATAGTGTCTTAGTCATAGGATAGATTAGTTAGAAAAAAGTATATTTTTGACATTATAAATGATCCTTTCAATTTGTGTCTAAAAGTGGAAAATATTGGAAAGCTTAACATTTATTATTGTGTCCAGACCAGTTTTTCCTCCAGATGATCTTTATTACAACAAAGATAATTTCATGAAGATCTCTCTAATGGTAAAGCTGGTGGCTTTATGCTCTTATAATATCCTTAAAAAAGAGTGACAGTCCGGTGGAAAGACCAACTAAAGCAAGGGTTAGGAAAAAAACAGTTATTACCTTCATTTTGGTCTCACTCTGCATTAAGAGTTTTTGTTGTGTCAAAGATTTATTATTCGTTAAGTAACCTAATGTTCATTTAATAATAAATGGATCCTATTAAATATGATTTTTAAAATTATAATCACATTACTTTTATTCACATCTGTCTACTGATGCCATTCATAGATGAGAATGGTATAACATTATTTTATTTTTTTCATTTTGCCACATCTTTATTTACTTAGGTTTATGCTATATCAAACAATGTATGTGTGGGAGTAATGGGGGATTCAGGAATGCATGAGGGGGAGGTTTAGCTCTTTAACTTTGAGCAATTAAAATTAGCAACATAATATTGAAATACATGCATAACACTCAAGTGGTACTTTCAAAATATTGTATATTTCCTCTGTTTAT
>NW_012122021.1:59532-59919 GCF_000951035.1 Colobus angolensis palliatus
GGCCGAGACGGGCGGATCACGAGGTCAGGAGATCGAGACCATCCTGGCTAAAACTGTGAAACCCCGTCTCTACTAAAAATACAAAAAAAACTAGCCGGGCGAGGTGGCGGGTGCCTGTAGTCCCAGCTACTCGGGAGGCTGTGGCAGGAGAATGGCGTAAACCCAGGAGGCGGAGCTTGCAGTGAGCTGAGATCCGGCCACTGTACTCCAGTCCGGGCGACAGAGCAAGACTCCACCTCAAAAAAAACATAAAAACAAAACAAAACAAAATACATATATAAAAATTAGCCGTGCATGGTGGTGGGTGCCTGTAGTCCCAGCTACTCAGGAGGCTGAGATAGAAGAATCACTTGAGCATGAGATGTGGAGGTTGCAGTGAGCCAAGAT
>NW_012122022.1:0-2255 GCF_000951035.1 Colobus angolensis palliatus
CCGCAGGGTGGAGGTTGCAGTGAGCCGAGATCGCACCACTGCACTCCAGCCTGGGAGACAGAACAAGACTCTGTCTCAATTAAAGAAAAAATTATACAGTTCTAGCTATAAAAATGTAAGGTACCATGTTATTTTTATTCCTGATGTATGTCATTGGAATCCAATGACCTGATTTCTATCTTCCAGAGATAATGACCTCTTATCCTTAGCATATTCAGGATGTTTTCATCTGGAATGTAGCTTTCTTTACTCCACATATGTTTATAGTTTTATTTTTTCCTTCAAAATAATAATCCGTAGTTAGTAGCCCATCTATTCTTTACTGTGAATTTCTCAAACACATAGATATTCAATATGTTTGCCTTCTTGTTTTATTTTGCATCTAGTAAAACCTTAAATTGCTTTTTAATTC
Organism: Colobus angolensis palliatus; assembly: GCF_000951035.1. Classification (NCBI taxonomy): domain Eukaryota; kingdom Metazoa; phylum Chordata; class Mammalia; order Primates; family Cercopithecidae; genus Colobus; species Colobus angolensis. The sequence goes on from NW_012122022.1 coordinate 413, forward strand.
TTTTATAAGTCATAATATACCTTCTAGAGGAATATTATATAATATTTGTTGACAGTGCCAGCATCTTCTAATCACTCACGATGATAAACCTACATAAACTATTACTGATTGAATGAATCATGAATACACTGATATGTTGATCTATGAGTTGACATCAGTTCTTAGTGCACATTTCTATTTAAAGGGCGGTTCTTAAAGGGCGGAGATCACAGTTCATTTTATGTCATATAAACTTATTATTGATTGAATTTTGATGTAATTTAGCAAGTATACTGTTTGTTTGTTTGTTTGTTTGTTTGTTTTTGAGACTGAGTCTCACTCTGTAGCCCAGGCTGGAGTGCAGTGGCATGACCTCGGTTCACTGCAACCTCCGACTCCTGGGTTCAAGTGATTCTCCTGCCTCAGCCTCCCAGGTAACTGGGATTACAGGTGTGTGCCACTGAACCTGGATATTTTTTGTATTTTTAGTAGAGATGGAGTTTCACCATGTTGGCCAGGCTGGTTTTGAACTCCTGACCTCAGATAATTTGCCTGCCTCGGCCTCCCAAAGTGCTAGGATTACAGGCATGAACCACCTCGCCCGGCCAAGTATGTTGTAAAATTTAAAAAGTGCAACAGGATAATAGAGGGAGAGAGATTACTTGTGGTAATATTAAACAAAAGAACAAACACTAAAATGAGTAATTGTACAGGTGAGTAACGGTTCATGCTAGTACAGCTTTCAAGAGAACTTTGCCAATCAGGAATATCATAGATGAATCCAGCTTATAGGCTGGAAGGTAGACTAGATGACTAAACATGAGGTGTGCTGCATAATGCTTGCATAAGAATATCTTTGGTGAGAAATTGAGTTTTATGTGAATATGAGGAATACATCTTCCCCTGTACTCTGGGAATGGGGAACCACAGAAATCAAAGCAAGAATCATATACTATAATTGAGTGACAATCATTAGATCACAGTTGAGTCAAAATCATTACATAATAGTGGACTTGTTATTATTGGCTTGTCTATGCAAAAGTGCATGTTTTCATAAAACAACTAAAAACATATTGGTCACATGTTGAAAGCAGAACCTGCTTGATTATTGCAAGCAAACTTAGTTGAGTATTAATGACTAGTGACTATCCATACAATATATGACTGGAAAAGATCTGTATATTTGCCTTCAAGGCTACTCAATCTGATATGATTATTACTGAGAAAATCAATAGTTTATTAATCATAACTGACATTTACTGAGTCCTTACTGTCTGCCTTCTAATTATCTACTAAAGTACACTGAATTTTTGAGGTTGTCCTCATTTTAGAAATGTTTCCATTTTAGAAACTGAGGCTCAGAGTTATTAAATCATTTACCCAGAGTTATTCAGCTGGTAAATAAATGGTGGAGATAGGATGTAGACTCTGGTGTCTCCAAGTTCAAATAATATTTTTTACTGCCACACCAAAGTATCTGTACTTCTGGAAATGACACCTTCAACTCCGCTATCACCATTAAAAGCAAATGTGTCACACTTCTATAACTTAGAAGAGAAAATAAATCATGTTCTTCACATATTATAAAGACAAAACACGGATTGACTTATTTTTCTTATATTTTCAGATATTTGTTTTTCCATTTGTATATAAACACCAGTGGATAAATAAAGACTACGTAAGAATTTTTATTGGATACAATTGAAAGTAATAAGCATATAAGAGATCAAAATGTGAAGAATACTATGACTAAAAAAGTAGATCACAAATATGTTAATTGATTTTTATTGATCATGTATTACCAGGTGCTTTATTTATATTTTCATAGATTAATCAACATAATAGTCAAGCTCTTTTTTTTTTT
>NW_012122023.1:0-2335 GCF_000951035.1 Colobus angolensis palliatus
GTCGCAGGTGCTTGGGAGGCTGAGGTGGGAAAATCCCTTGAGCCCAGGAGTTTGAGGTTGCAGTAAGCTATGAGCACTCCACTATACTCCAGCCTGTGCGACAGTGAGACCCTGCAGCTAAAACATTGTTTAAAAATGTCTAAAGGGCTGGGCGCGGTGGCTCACCCCTGTCATCCCAGTACTTTAGGAGGCCGAGGCAGGCGGATCACTTGAGGTCAGGAGTTCAAGGCCACGCTGGCCAACATGGCAAAATGCTGTCTCTAGTAAAACTACAAAAATTAGCTGGGCATGGTGGTGCATGCCTGTAATCCCTGTTAAACCCTTGGGAGGCTGAGGCAGGAGAATCACTTGAACCCGGGAGGCGGAGGCTGCAGTGAGCTGAGATCGTGCCACTGCACTCCAGCCTGGGCAACAAGAGCAAAACTGCATCTCAAAAAAAAAAAAAAAAAAAAAAGTACACACACACAGACACATGTGTCTGAAAAAAAATTAAAGGAAATGGGGCAAAATGTTAATAACTAGTCAACGTGAATACAGAGCATTCTGATATTCTTTAATTATATTTGCAACATTTCTGTATGTTTAAAATTGTTGATCCATAAAATGTTTTAAAAGAAAATTGACCAATTTAAAAATTATACAGAACTATTTCATTGCTATTTATTTGTCAAGATAATTGTCATCTTGTCAAAACCCATCAAAAATCGAAACTAGATTTTCCTCAAAAGAAACTCTTCCTGACACCTCTACAATTAAGACCACTCACTTTTTCTGGTTTTGATTCCTCTTCATTCTCATCATCAGAGGAAGGACCTGCCAACGTTGACACTTTACTAATTACACCAAGTCTGGCTAGCTGATCCAAAAATATATCACCGCCTTTATCTACTAAATCCCTTATGATCTGCAAAGCCAGCAAGTGGCCATCATCATCATCCTGAAAAAAAAAAAAGGAAGGGGGAAGTACATGATAGCAAGGAAATGAAAGAAAAACAGTAAAAATAAGTTTAGTTGCCAGGAGCAAAGAAATGCAGTAATTTGCACAAAATGATTTACTGAAATTAAAACAAAATTTTTATTTCAGACGACTACCTAAAGGAAATTAATGCTAAAAGAGTTCTGAAAAAGAAACTGACCTCTTGATCCAGGACAGTTGCAGTGATTTCCACTAGTATTGTAGGCAAATTGTGACCAACATCAGAATCGCAAACTTCTTTTAACAGTGCTTCAGAGCAAAAATGAATCATTTTTCGAATTAGAGCAAGACTTGCTTTCCTTGAAAAGTAAAAATAGAATTGTATGAAGCCAAATGAAGTTAAACCAAAATGCATGCATTAATGAACAGTAAAATATCCAATGTTACGTTTTATACACTCTAAAAGAATACACTTAATAAAAAAATACAAAAAAATTGGGACTCAGCACATGTGCATTTTTGAGATAATTCCATTTGTTTTCTATTATAAACGTATTGAGCTCACCAAAAATGACTTATAATTTTCTTAAATGCACTCTTCTATGTTCTACACTTTACCAGCATGAACGTTAACATGTCATGATAATTTTAGAAAATCAAGTAAAAACTACTACAACTACCAAGAAAATAAATGGGGCCCAGCACGGTGGCTCATGCCTGTAATCCCTGCATTTTGGGAGGCTGAGGCAGGTGGATTACTTGAGCTCAGGAGTTCAAGACTAGCCCGGTCAACTTGGAGAAATCCCGCCTCTACCAAAAATACAAACATTAGCTAGACATGGTGGCAGGCACCTGTAATCTCAGCTACTCAGGAGCCTGAGACAGAATAATCACTTGAACCCAGGAGATCGTGCCACTGTACTCCATTCTGGGAGACTGAAGGAGACTCCATCTCAAAAAACAAAAAAAAACAAAAAAAAAAAAGCAAAGAAATGATACAAATTATAAACTAATCTAAAATTTCCTATAATCCAAAATACAATGCTCTAAGAACTTAAGATACCAGGTAATTTATACGAAAAACAAAATTTTAAATTAATTTGTCTTTCATCAAGTTTAAAATCCATGTTCACTACAACTATGGACTCATATAAATGAAAATAAGAGATCCTAATAATCCCATGCCCCAAAAATATTCCCACCATTAACAAATTCACATGCCTTCTTTCCCTTTTATTTACGTACTGCTTTGCTTAAACCATAAAAGACACTCAATGAAGTCACACAAAGTAACCTCACTTTTTTTTTTTTTTTTTTGAGATAAGAGTCTCGCTCTGTCGCCCAGGCTGGAGTAGAGTGGTGCAATCTCAGCTCACTGCAACCTCCGCCTCCCAGGTTCACGCCATTCTCCTGCCTCAG
>NW_012122024.1:0-1906 GCF_000951035.1 Colobus angolensis palliatus
CAGGATGGTCTCGATCTCCTGACCTCGTGATCCGCCCGTCTCGGCCTCCCAAAGTGCTGGGATTACAGGCTTGAGCCACTGCGCCCGGCCCACTCCATAGATTTTATGGCAACTTTACTTGCCAGAGTTTATGTAAAATGGAAGTAATATGGTCTCTGTGCATATTTACATTAAGGAAAAGAGCCCGAAGGCCCACCTGCAAACTATAGAGTTCTTAAGTCCTCTTTTCCTGTATTTTATTTTCTGGCTGCTTTAAATTTGCTGCTATTTTTCTATTAAGTTAAAAACCACTGTTTGGATCCAACAGGTTCTTTTTGCAAGCCAGTGAATTTGTATTTATCTCATGGTTAAAGTTCTGAAGTAAAAGTGATAGAATCTTTGTGTGTGTGTGTGTGTGTGTGTGTGTGTGTGTGTGTGTGTATCTTTAAAAGGCCTTTATAAATTCTATAATTGTGTGTTTAATTGGCAATTTAATCCATTTCAATTTCTCTCTAGCACCACAAACGTTTTCTGTCTGTACCATATGGTGTAAATTTTGCTATCTGATTTCCACTTGAGTTGTTTTCTTTAATATGCAGGTTTAAGGCTATTTAGCTGACAACTGCCTGGGGTAGTAAAACAGGTTATCAAGAATTGGAATGTTTAAGATTAAAACGGTCTTTATGAATCTATATAATGTACTTCTATTGACATGCCTAATACGTATTGACATGCCTAATACGTATTGACATGCCTAATACGTCTATGTATTTATGTGTTGTGTGCACAGTTGCACTAGTGAAAATATATAACAGAGCTATAATTAATTGGCTTAAGAAAATAAAAGCTCTTGAATCAAATACTTTATCAGGACAAAATAAAAGACTAAATGCTTTTTAAAGTGTACATAACTTAAGTAAAATCTTTAATAAGTAAGCTAGCATTAAAATTATTGAAAAAGTAATATTCAAAATGTTTTGAGAATTGCCAGCATACATTTCTGTTTGCATTTGTTAATCAAGCAATTTCATATTTATCCCTGCCAAATACTATAAGGTGTGAAAATTTGGCATAAGGGTTAAAAAACTATAAACCCAGTCCAAGACAAAATAATCTTTGCTTATGTATTTTTCAATAAATAAGATATTAATATTGGTTTAATGAAAATAGCTATATCTTGAATTTAGTAATATTACCATAACTTCTAACCTTGTAGCTTTAGGCGGTCTAGTTCACAGGCAGTAAGGTTTGTTTGCGGAAAGGACCGGTATCATCTTTGTTTTAAAGTTAAACTATAAACTAAGTTCCTCTCAAAGTTAACTTGGCCTATGCCCAGGAATGAACAAGGACAGCTTGGAGGTTAGAAGCAAGATAGAGTCAGTTAGGTCAGATCATTTTCAGTCTCAGTTATAATTTTGCAATGGCGGTTCCATAACTTTAAAAGATGACTATTGCAGTTTTCATGAGTAATCTAGGTAAATGATTAAAATAAAAATAATTAGACAAATGTAATGGGATAAATACTTGTAGGTAAACTCATCATATTTTAGAATCTAAAGTTATATTACATTAAATAATAGATATTTCATTACTTGGGTATTTTCTAATATAAATATATTGTAGGAAAATACTCTTTTTTAAATTATACTTTATGTTCTAGGGTACATGTGGACAACATGCAGGTTTGTTACATATGTATACAAGTGCCCTGTTGATGTGCTGCACCCATTAACTCGTCATTTACATTAGGTATATCTCCTAATGCTATCCCTCCCCCCTCCCTCCACCCCCGGAAAATATTCTTTCTTTAAAAAGTGTGTCCTTTTTAAAAAGGTGAACAATTTTTGTCTAATTCAAAGCTTATTTAAAGGTTATGTATACAGCAAGTTAAAAGAAACCAGAAAATAAGAGAGATGTAAAGAAAAGT
>NW_012122025.1:0-1094 GCF_000951035.1 Colobus angolensis palliatus
TGGCCAACATGGTAAAACCCTGTCTCTACTAAAAAAATATACAAAAATTAGCTGGATGCGGTGGCGTGCACCTGTAGTTCCAGCTATTCAGAAGGCTGAGGCTGGAGAATCCCTTGAACCCCGGAGGTGGAGGTTGCAGTGAGCCAAGGTCACGCCACTGCACGTGATAGCCTGGATGATAGAGCGAGACTCTTATCTCGAAATAAAAATCCAAAAAAAAAACACACAAAAAAACTATACTCAATGAGATACAAGGTTTGTTCCCTCTCTGTTTTCCTTTTAGTTCCTTTTTGGAAAAGGACTGCATTTTGTATCTATTCTTTGAAGGACACTAAAATTTGTTTCTTCCTTTGTTTTATGCCTGTGGTTTCTTGTTCTAATTTTCGTTATTCCTCATAAACTAAAAAAAAAAACAAAACAAAGACTAAGGCTCATTCTCTCAAAGTTTAGCTGCTTGTGATTCCATTTGTTTTTAAAAATCCTTACAAAGTAAATATAATGGGAATGAGTGTTTGAATAAATTGTTTTTGCTTCCTTAATCAGGGGAAAAGGTATTATAACTATGCAGAGTCAGACTGAGAGGGTTTCTCACCTGAAGTAACAGACAATTTAAAAGGTAACATACTTATAGCCGTACTTGGAATTTATGGATTATGGCGGGAAGAACGCCTACCAAACTGTAAACAGTAGGAAGTCCTGTTGTCACCTGGTTTCATCTGTAATGTTAAGATAAATTATTGGCTGGGCCCAGCACTTTGGGAGGCCGAGGTGGGTGGATCACCTGAGGTCAGGAGTTCGAAACCAGCCTGGCCAACATGGCGAAACCCTGTCTCTACTAAAAACACAAAAATTAGCTGGGTGTGGTGGTACATGCCTATAATCCTGGCTATTCAGGAGACTGAGGCAGAAGAATCACTTGAACCCAGGAGGCAGAGGCTGCAGTGAGCCGAGATTGCACCACTGCATTCCAGCCTGGGAGACAGAGCGAGACTCCATCTCAAAAAAAAAAAAAAAAAAGATAAATTATTTTCTAAATGTATATATGCAAGTTTCATCCAAGCAGTTCTGACATCTTTTGGTGAGGATTCTCCAAG
>NW_012122026.1:0-1066 GCF_000951035.1 Colobus angolensis palliatus
GAGGCAGGAGAATGGTGTAAACCCGGGAGGCGGAGCTTGTAGTGAGCCGAGATCTGGCCACAGCACTCCAGCCTGGGTGACAGAGCGAGACTCCGTCTCAAAAAAAAAAAAAAAAAAGGAATTCTAAGGAAACAAAGGGAATTGATATCCTGCCAATTTAAGTATTAAAGATTCTTTTTAGATGTGCAGGTTTTTGTTTTAACATTTTGAAAGTCTTTTCTCCCCCAAAATCTTATTTCCAGTTGTAATACAGAAGAAACAGAATGCACCAAGATTTTTAAAAAGGTGACAGGGAGGAAAAAGATAAGTTTACAGATGTATACAAGGAATGTCTATGTCCACTCTGCTTCTAAGAGGGGTATACTTTCCTGGAAAGGGATGTGTAGCCATGTTATTGAATCTAGTGTACTAAATGTAACTCTACTTTGATTATGGCCTACTTCAAGGATAGAAAAACTAAAAACTAGTTCTCGCACCTTTAAAAAAAAAATAGATAAGGAGAACCTGTGATCTCTGAATTAGTATCTGGAGGGTGAGGCAGAAAGGGAAAGAAGTGCTTACAACTCAAAGCAGCTTGGAAATCACACCTTATTTGGTTTCTTTGGTCATACACAACAGAGTGGAATAAGAATAAGGAACCCTTTACCTTAGTTATAGCTTTGTCTTGTAATTATAAAGCCACTTTTTATTTGTATCAATTATGGGCATATTTTCATGATTATTCACAAAATTATTGTTTGTCAGAATTTCTGGGCATATATAGTTAATTTACTTATGAATAAAACCTCCTGGCCAGGAGTGGTGGCTTACATCTGTAATCCCAGCTCTTTGGGAGACTGAGGCAGGAGGATTGCTTCAGTCCAGGAGTTGGGGACCAGTCTGGCCAACATACTGGGACCCCATCTCCGCAAAAAAAATTAAAAGAATTAGGCACACCTGTAGTGCGAGCTACCCAGGAGGCTGAAGTGGGAGGATCGCTTGAGTCCAGGAGGTTGAGGCTGCAGTGAGCCATGATCACACCACTACACTCCAGCCTAGACAACAGAATGAGACCTTGCCTAAAAAA
>NW_012122027.1:0-1527 GCF_000951035.1 Colobus angolensis palliatus
ACTATGCCAGGGACTGTAATAAGGATTGAGGATGCAGCAGAGTATAAAACAGGCAAAATTCTTGCATTTAAGGAGCTCATATTCTCGTGGTGGTGAAGGGAGATAGATGATACACGTATAAATAAGGTAATATGCCCAAGGTGATAAGGACTATCAGGAAAAATAAATCAGGTAGGGGTTTCGAAAATGGATTTATGTAGGCAGATCAGAGGAGACCTCACTGGGAAGAGCGATATGAACAGAGACCTGAAGGAGGGCAGAGAGTCGGTCATGTGGATGGATATTTGGAGGAAGAGAATTCCTGGCACTAGAAGCAGCAAGCACAAGGGCCCTGAGGCTGGAACACATCTGGCCTGCTGCAGAACAGCAAGAACACCAGTGAAGCCAGAGTCAAGTGTGCTAGAAAGAGAAGCTGATCAGACACCAGATAAGTGGGGACTTGGGGAAGGGGTGTATACCACGTCAGGCCTTTCAGGTCATTGTAAAGTCTTCCTGTACAAGAACACTGGGAAGGTGGCCAGATTCTTCACTCATTTCCATTGCAGCCATTTGTTCTTTTATTCAACTTATATTCATCACAGCAGCCACTCTGTGCCAGACAGCATTCTCATCCCTGTGCCATAGACATGCACAGAGATGAGAATCACCTCTGCTCTCAAAGAGCTCAAAATTAAGTAGGGTTAGTTAGGATTAATCAAATAAACACATAAAAATAAGACCACTCCTTGGAAGGATGATAGGGGAAATGATAGGGAGTACTGACATGGTCTGGCAATCTGAGAAGTTGCTGCAAGGAAGGGACGGTGGAGTGCAGGTATGGGTGTTGGGCAGGTGGGAGCTCAGCCCCTTCAAGGAGCTCTACAAAGACCAGTGTAGTGTGAAGGTGGAGAGCGAGGGCGAGCCTGGAGGGAGTGTGAGGGCTGGAGTGGTGGGCAATGAATGGCTGGATCTCACAATGAATGGCTGGATCTTACAATGAATGCCTTGTGAGCTGGGCCAAGACCCTCTTTTCCTTCTCCTAAGAGCGAGGAAATCTCAGAAGTGAATAGAGAATGGCATAATCACATTTTCCTTTTGAAGAAATCACTCTGGCTGTCCTCACTAAGGGGGAATCAGAGTGAATTTGAGGTTACCAGTGAAGAAGTTATTACAGTTACCAAGTTGAAGAATTATAGTTACTTTGATAAGATTTGAATCAGGGAGGCTGAAGATAGGTAGACAGATCCTAGAAATATTTTGCAGGTAGGATTGAGAGAACTTGATAGCAGATTAGCTATGGGGAGTAATGAAGAAAGAGCACAAAAAAAAACCTCTGAGATTTGGGATTTGTGTCCCCAGAAGAAGGGTGACCAGGATGTTGGCAGGAGGATTGAAGCCTTGACAGTTCCCATTGCTGTGATCTGCCAGAACAGGGCTCCTGGAAGGTAAGGACCATGGCTAGTTCCCTGTACTGCACCTCGCCCTGCAACTGGTTTACACAGCAGGTACTAGATCCCTGCAGAGGTAAGGGTTCCTTTAAGCCAGTCC
>NW_012122028.1:0-2992 GCF_000951035.1 Colobus angolensis palliatus
TGAGACGGAGTCTCGCCCTGTCACCCAGGCTGGAGAGTAGTGGCATGATTTCAGCTCACTGCAACCTCTGCTTCCCTGGTTCAAGCAATTCTTCTGCCTAGGCCTCCCGAGTAGCTGGGACTACAGGAGCCCACCATCATGCCTGGGTAATTTTTGTATTTTTAGTAGAGACGGAGTCTCACTATGCTGGCCAGGCTGGTCTCGAACTCCTGACCTCGTGATCCGCCTGTCTCAGTCTCCCAAAGTGCTGGGATTACAGGTGTGAGCCACCATGCTTGGCTTTATTCATTCTTTCTAGCTATTTTTTTTTTTGTACCCATTAACCATCTTCATGCCCCACCCCAATCCCCACTACCGTTCCCAGCTCCTGGTAAACATCTTTCTACTTTCTATGGCCATGAGTTCAATTGTTTTGATTTTTAGATCCCACAAATAAGTGAGAACATGTGACATTTGTCTTTCTGTGCCTGGCTTATTTCACTTAACATAATGTCCTTCAGTTCCATCCGTGTTGTTGCAAATGTCAGGATGTCATTCTTTTTTATAACTGAATAGTACTCCATTGCATATATGTATCACATCTTCTTTATCCATTATCTATTGGTGGAAACTTAGGTTACTTCCAAATCTTAGCTGTTGTAAACAGTGCTGGACAAACATAGGCGTGCAAGTATCTCTTTGATATTCTGATTGCCTTTCTTCTGAGTACACACCTAGGAGTGGGATTGCTAGATCACATGGCAGCTCAATTTTTAGTTTTCTTGAGGAACCTCCAAATTGTTCTCCCTAGTAGTTGCACTAATTTACATTCCCATCAAGAGTGTACAAGGGTTCCCTTTTCTCCACATCCTCGCCAGCATTCATTATTGCACATGGCTTCACCTCTAAATCATGAACAAATTTATAGTGTTGGATGAAACTGGCTTTGAGTAATTGGGTTTTATCTAGCTTGGAATTCAAACTGTGTTCTTTAACCTGTAATGATATCTTCCACTAATTTTGGAAAATTTGTGGCTTTCTTTTTAAATTTTTTTTTTTTTTTCTCTTTACTCTTTCTAGAAATCCAACTACATATGTTGAAAACTTTCAGGCTGGGTGCAGTGGCTCACTCCTGTAATCCCAGCACTTTGGGAAGCCGAGGCAGGTGCATCACTTGAGGTCAGGAGTTCGAGACAGCCTGGCCAACATGGTGAAACCCTGTCTCTACTAAAAATAACAAAAATTAGCTGAGCTTGGTGGCTTGCACCTATAATCCCCACTACTCGGGAGGCTGAGGTAGTAGAATCGCTTGAACCTGGGAGGCAGAGGTTGCAGTGAACTTAGATTATGCCATTGCCCTCCAGCCTGGGCGACAGAGGGAGACTCCATCTCAAAAGAAAAAAAAAAAAAAGAAAAGAAAATGTTAAATATGTAGTTTTGCTGTTTTCTGCATTTTCCATCCTTTTATCTGTTTGCTCTTCAGTCTGAATACTTTCTCCTGACCTATCTTATAGTTCACTAATCCATTCTGTGGTGTCCAATCTGCTACTAAGCCTAAGATCTTCATTTTAGTTAATATACATTTCAGTTCTAAAATTTCTATTTGATACTTTAATAAAGTCCAGTTTTCTGATAAAATTCCCCATCTAATCATTTATTTCTTACATATATTCATCACATTGATTTTAGAGATGATTATAATATCTGGATCACCTATGGTCTGTTTTATTATCTGTTTTTTCCTGGTCTTGTTTCTTAGTATGTCTAGTAAGTTTTGGTAGAGCAAGGAACATTGTGTATGAAAAATTATAAAGGCTCTAGATGAAAAAAAAATATAAAAGCTGTCTTTCTTCAGAGAGGTTTTACCCTTTCTCAAGATAAATCTAGCTATCTAGAGTAGGGGGTGTATAATCTCGACTGAATCAAGGGCTCAGCTGACTGGAGAGAAAGTTTTATCTTTCTCAGCCCGGGTCTACCTTGGGTTCACTTACTCTTATAGTGGTGTCTTCTAGGGATGCCAAAAGGAGCCTGAATGTTTTCTGCAGCCTCTCCTCCTGAATTTCAAGTTTTGTCTTTCTGGCACCATGAGATTCTGAAAACTTCACTCTGTTTTTTGGCAGCTTTTCTTTGGCTTGGCTTCTTACCCTCTTGCCTTATGCAACTAAGAATGAGAAAGTTACTGAGGGGGCATGAGTTTTGCATTGCCTTTTTCAGAGGGGTTGACCCCTTAAATCTTGGCAGCCTTGGCAGATCTCTGATACCTTAAAAACAGACTCATATTTTATATTTATATTTTAATTTAATTTTATATTTATATTTTATTTTATACTGTCTCATTTCTCCAGTTCTTCCTGGGAGCATTGGTCTGTTATAAGCTGTTCCATCCCAGTCAGAAGTAGAAGTGTTGAATAACTGTGGTTTTCGCAAAGGCAAAATCCTACAGGCTGAAAACTATCCAAAAACCCAACTAGGAAAATTTATTCTATATGCCAGGAACTGATTTCTATTGGGGTTTTCAAATGAATAAAATAATATTCCTATCCTGAGGGCATTCATATCCTACCAGAACTCTTCTAAGGTACACTTGACTCTGTTCCATCCTTATTCTCTTCTTTGTTTATTTTAAATATTAAGTTCAAGACGCCCAATAAATCTTTGATGAAAGAGTTAGGTAAATATTGAGACCTTCTTTCCCTGAAACCTCATATTATTATCACCAGCATTTCACAGAACAACATATCACAATGCTTGAATTATTGAATAAACTGTTCCTTACTCTCTACTCCTTCCCCTTACCAGATCATGAGTTCCTTGAATAGAAGAACCAGGTTTGATACTTATGCTATAACCTCCAAATCCATACATATAATAATTATTATTATTTCATCGTGATCACTGGGCAAATTCCCAAACTCCTGGTAACTTTTGTGTGGGAAAGAATGGGGAGATCGGCCGGGCGCGGTGGCTCAAGCCTGTAATCCCAGCACTTTGGGAGGCCGAGACGGGCGGATCA
>NW_012122029.1:0-1134 GCF_000951035.1 Colobus angolensis palliatus
TTGCAGTGAGCCGAGATGGCACCACTGCGCTCCAGCCTGGGCAACAAGAGCAAAACTCAGTCTCAAAAAAAATAAAATAATAAAATAAAATTAAAAAATGAGGAAGGCAGGGAAGCAGGGAGGGAGGGAGAACTGTTTGCAGTAATTTCGTTATTTCAGACACGTTTTTAGAGACGTTTTGTCACGTAGACCTCTAAAATGGTTCCCATGTTAATTTGTTAAACAAAAACAACCTGCATATTTTCAATTTCACCTTTGACTCAAACTCTTCTACATTTTTCAAATTATAACAATACTTCAGATGGGTCCTACTCATTTCTTAAATATTCTGTTTTATGAATTGAATGATCACTTTCCCATCATGGATGATAAATGTCAATTGCAGTTAAAAGCCTCTGATCTGGTGGCAGTGTGAGTGTCTCCACCCGACCTTCTGCTCTTTCATCTGCTCACTTGTTTTTAGGTGATTCTTTGGTGTAGCCCAGCAGCAAAAATCACATGATCAGCAGATAATGGCAATTTTATTTCCTGCTTCCCAGTCGCTTTGCCAATTCTGACTCACAGAATGGCACTGTCCATAATGTATTTAGCTCTTACAGTACAGAAAAGGCCACAAGGAATACTTCACATATGTCATCTGATTTAATCCTCAGAGACTCCTAAAACAAGCAAACCAAAGCTTGCCCCAGCCACAGGGAAGGTGGAGGCAAAGGTAGAAGTTAAACTCCAATCTAGGGGAGTCCTAGCTCCTTAACACAGTCGTGCCTGAGCAGAATGTTGGAAAGTGCCTTGAGTCCTTGGATTTTAGTGAGGATACCTCGGGTGTTTTATTATTAGATGATGTTGATTGGTGGGCTGGGGCAAATATTCCCTACCAGGTTAAGTACATTCTCTTTAATAGATTTTTGAAATTCATGATATATGCTAGATATATATATATACACACATATTCTTTTTTTGAGATGGAGTCTTGCTCTCTCGCCCAGGCTGGAGTGCAGTGGCCGGATCTCAGCTCACTGCAAGCTTCGCCTCCCGGGTTCACGCCATTCTCCTGCCTCAGCCTCCTGAGTAGCTGGGACTACAGGCGCTCCCACCTTGCCTGGCTAGTTTTTTGTATTTTTTAGTAAAGACGGG
>NW_012122030.1:0-1180 GCF_000951035.1 Colobus angolensis palliatus
CTTCCTTCCTTCCTTCCTTCCTTCCTTCCTTCCTTCCTTCCTTCCTTTTCTTTCTTTCTTTCTGACAGAGTTTCTCTCTGTCACCCAGGCTGGAGTGCAGTGGTGCCATCTCGGCTCACGGCAACCTCTGCCTCCTGGGTTCAACCGATTCTCCTGTCTCAGCCTCCTGAGTAGCTGAGATTACAGGCGCACACCCCCACGCCTGGCTAATTTTTGTATTTTTAGTAGAGATGGGGTTTCACCATGTTGTTCAGGCTGGTGCAGTCTAATTTCTTACCCAGTCAGCAGCAAAAAGGCTCTCTGGGCTCTAGGTAAACACATGAAATTTATGTAGTGTGTTTAAGTGTGGTTCCTGTGCTTCTGGAGTTGGCACAGTAGTGGTACCATTTGCTATATCGACAACGGGGGATATAGACCAAAAACAGATTGACACCTCTGAAAGTATATATGAACACATGTTGATGCAGTGTTTCTGGTGAAACTAAACAAATTGGTAAAGTTGGCCTAGGGTACAAGACATTATGTCATGTCCCACTGCATTACGATTAAACACAAGATTAGAAAGGAGAAATGATGGCAATAGAACCAGAGTTTCTCCAGCTCTCTATTCTCATGTTCATCATCATAGATAGGAAAGTGCACGCAGCCCTCCTCATCTGCAGGTTTCACATCCTGGATTCAGCCAACCACAGATCAAAACTATTTGGAAAAAAAATGTAGATGGTTGCATCTGTACTGAACATGTACAGACTTTTTTCCTTGTCATTATTCCATACATAATATAGTATAGTAACTATTTATATAGCATTTACATTGTGTTAGGTACTATAAATAATCTAGAGATGATTTAAAGTATACAGGAGGGTTGGCCACGGTGTCTCACGCCTGTAATCCCAGCACTTTCAGAGGCCAAGGTGCGTGGATCACTTGAAGTCAGAAGTTTGAGACCAGCCTGGCCAACATGGTGAAACCCCATCTCTACTAAAACTACAAAAAAAAAAAAAAGAAAAAATTAGCCGGGTGTGGTGGCAGGTGCCTGTAGTCCCAGGTACTCAGGAGGCTGAGGCAGGAGAATCACTTGAACCTGGGAGGTGGAAGTTGCAGTGAGCCGGGATCGCACCACTGCACTCCAGCCTGGATGACAGAGCAAGACTCTGTCTCATTAAAAAAAAAAAAAAAA
>NW_012122031.1:0-1134 GCF_000951035.1 Colobus angolensis palliatus
CAACATAGTGAAACCCCGTCTCTACTAAAAATACAAAAATTAGCTGGGCATGGTGGCGTGTGCCTGTAGTCCCAGCTACTCGGGAGGCTGAGGCAGGGGAATCGCTTGAACCTGGGAGGTGGAGGTTGCAGTGAGCTGAGATTGAGCCACTGCACTCCAGCTTGGGCAACAGAGTGAGACTTCGTCTCAAAACAAAAAAAAAAACCCAAAATAGGCCCATAAAAATTTAGACTGCTGGTTCACTTGCCACATGATTCACTAGGAGGTAAAGCAAAAAATAAAAATGGTTTTCCAAGTAGATTTGGGCAGGAAATGAGAGCAGAAAATGTGCATAAAATGAAAATAAAGAAATCTATAAAAGGAAGTTTAATAAAATTAGTGGTAGACTCCCAAGTAGTGCCCAAGGGATTTCAGAAGGAAGGAACAAAGCTGAGCGGAAATGGCTAGTTACCAGGACTCTGCTTCATTCTAGGGGCAGTGTCCTAAAGAGAAACATCTAAAGAATCAAAAGACCACAGGTTACAAACTAGTTTACCAAGCATAAGGGAGGTATTTAAATATGACTAAATGTTATTGTAATGAATGTTGTTGCAAGTAATTAACACATTTTAGTATTTGGAGCTCTGAATTCTTTTTTTCTTATATGGACACTGCTAAATGGAGATATCTTTGCAGAGTTTTAATTAAGTTTTCTCTAAAAGGACTAGGTCTTTGTCTAGGTAGGAGATAAACTGGCCAGGTGCGGTAGCCCACACCTGTAATCCCAGCACTTTGGGAGGCCAAGGCAGGTGGATCACTTGAGGTCAGGAGTTCCAGACCAGCCTGGCCAACATGGTGAAACCCTGTCTCTACAGAAAATGCAAACATTAGCTGGGTGTGGTGGCAGGTGCCTGTAATCCCAGCTACTCGAGAGGCTGAGGCACAAGAATTACTTGAACCCAGGAAGTGGAGGTTGCAAAGAGCTGAGATCTCACCACTGCCCTCCAGCCTTGGAGACAGGGCAAGACTTTGTCTCAAAAACAACAACAAAAGGAGAGATATTAAAAAGCAGAATAGGCCGGGCACGGTGGCTCACGCCTGTAATCCCAGCACTTTGGGAGGCCAAGGTGGGTGGATCACAAAGTCAAGAGATCG
>NW_012122032.1:0-1461 GCF_000951035.1 Colobus angolensis palliatus
TTAATTATTATTAAAATGATTAAAAGTTTATTAAAAACAGTTCTAGACAAAACTTTCAAAAAATAAGAGTAAACAAAAAACTTGCAAGTATTGCAACTATCAGGGGCCATTTGTTTCATATAATTGCCTCAATTTTCCACACCAGCTTCCAGGAAGATTAGTAAAATATTGATAATTTATTTTTTCTTACTGTTACTGATTAGTAAAGCCCATGTATTGTCTTTGTTGATCTTCAAACCATTAAACTACAAAAACTTGCCAAGGCAAAAAGGAATAAAGTAATACTTCTGTTATGGAAGTGAAAACGTTTGAATAAGAGGCTCTTAGACAAAAGAAAAACAATTAGCAGTAGGCATAGTGTGTTCATACCAAGAAGCCTCAGTAAAGAATACATGCTGTTTTACTCTTCTCAGGCTGCCATATCAAGATACCATCAACTGCCGGACTTAAACAACAGAAATTTATTTTCTCAAATTTCTGGAGGCTGAATGTCTTAGACCAAGGTGCCGTCAGCATTTATTTCTAGTGAGATCTCTCTTTCTGGTTTGTAGACAGCCACCTTCTTGCTGCGTCCTCTCATGCCCTTTCCTTTGTGTGCACAGAGAAAGAAAAATATCTAGTCTAGGCTGGGTGCGGTAGTTCACGCCTGTAATCCCAGCATTTTGGGAGGCTGAGGTGGGTGGATCACTTGAGGCCAGGAGTTCGAGACCAGCCTGGCCATCATGGTGAAACCCCGACTCTACTAAAAATTCAAAAATTAGTTGGGCATGGTGTCATGTGTCTGTAATTCTAGCTACTTGGGAGGCTGAGGAACAGGAATCACTTGAGCCTGGGAGGCAGAAGTCGCAGTGAGCTGAGATTGTGCTGTTGCAGGGAGCTGAGACCATGCCATTGCACTCCAGCCTGCATGACAAAGGGAAACTCTGTCTCAAAAAGAAACAAAGAAAAGAAAAATATCTAGTGTAGTTTCCTCTACGTACAAGGACACCAGTCGTATAGGATTAGGAACCCACCTGTATGACCTCATTTAACCTAACTGGCTTCCTAAAAAGCCCTATCTCCAAATAGCCACGTTGGGGGTGAGACTTTAATATCTGACTTCTGGGGTATACAATATCTTCATCATTTGCACATATCCACTTTTTCTATGAGTCAGGATGTTTCAAGTTGCAAGAAATAGAAACACTTTATCTCAGTAAATGGAGATGTATCAGAAGATATATTTCAGGACGTAGGGTTCCAGTATTGCTTCTCTGTTTTCTGGTGATGGCCTCTCTCTGTGTCTCATATTCAAAAGTCAGGAGCAGGACTAAGATTGGCTTCATTAGTCACAACAGAGACGTGCCCTGTTATAGTGGGCCTGTTGTGCAGAGCTATTTTACAAGACCGTTGTTTGGTATGAATTATTCACCTGTAAATGTCCACCTTTCTGCCTTGAACTGTTCTCTGGACAAAGGGCTA
>NW_012122032.1:8701-10135 GCF_000951035.1 Colobus angolensis palliatus
CCACTTTTTTTTTAAATTTTACTTTAAGTTCTGGGATACATGTGCAGAACATGCAGGTTTGTTACATAGGCATACATGTGCCATGGTGGTTTGCTGCACCCATCAACCCGTCATCTAGCTTTTAAGCCCTGCATGCATTAGGTATATGTCCTAATGGTAACTTTCAATGGCAAAGAGGCAGAAACTAGAATGAGAATGACTTTGAGTAACAAATATTTAGCAAAATCTTCCAATTAATTAAATTGCCTCAAAGCAAAGTTCATACTAAGGAGTGGTACCCAGTAAATTTTTTCAGTTTAAAAAATTATTAGAGGAAAAGTTTATGATAGTGATGTGGCTCTTTTAACTCTTCTGGTTATATAACCTCAAGGTGCCTACCATTAATTCCACTAAGTGAGTGAAAAAGGCAAGGGGAGGGAGAAGAAGGAGAAAGTGGAAAATGAAGAGCCAAACATATTCATCATGAGAAATGTAACTGTAACGAAACAGTAGGTTGGCCAGGTGCAGTGGCTCGCACCAGTAATCCCAGCCCTTTGGAAGGCCAAGGTGGGCAGATCGCTTGAATTCAGGAGTTCAAGACCAGCCTGGGCAACATGTGAAACCCCAGCTCTACAAAATATACAAACATTAGCTGCATGTGGTGGCACACACCTGTAGTCCCAGCTACTCAGGAGGCTGAGGCTGGGGAATGGCTGGAGCCCGGAAAGTTCAGGCTTCAGTGAGCCATGATCCAGACTGGGTGACAGAGAGAGACCCTATCTAAAACAGGAAAAACAACAACAACAAAACCTGTAGGCATAGTTACTGGTACATGATGCGGATACAAGAGAATACAAACAAATCACAGTAACCAGGTTTTAGAGTCTGGATTAAAAGAGACTGTAACTAAACAAGCATCGAGGCCCCAGGGTTTTATGGCAAAGAGAAAGCTACACAATGTCACATGTATACATATGTAACAAACCTGCACGTTATGCACATGTACCCTAGAACTTAAAGTATAATCAAAAAAAAAGAAGAAGAGTTTATTTCCTAAACTCAATGTCAGTTACGATAAAGAGAAAATAGAGAAAGAAGAATTTCAGAAAGGAAAACAACTGTAGACAGTGAAGTCACTCTCAGGGTGAGGGTCTGATGAGCAGTTTCCCTCTCCAGGGTGGGGGCAGACATGACATCTGCCCAGTGAGCTTTCAGAATCTGTATGTACTTTTTTCTCTCTAGTCAGATATATTCATTGTAGCTACCTCAATCCTATTACTGTTACACATTAGATTTCGTGGAATAACTTCTTTTTTTTTTTTTTTTTAGGTTAATTCACCTTGAGACCAAGAGAAAACAATGGTAATGACTATGTAGGGACTCTCCATACCTCACCTACGTATTCCAAACTTAGAGCAAGATAAGCAGAAACATCTGGGCTATCTCCCTTGGGGA
>NW_012122032.1:11005-12835 GCF_000951035.1 Colobus angolensis palliatus
ACAGTCATGCACCACTACGCCCAGCTAATTTTTGTGTTTTTAGTAGAGACAAGGTTTCACCATGTTGGCCAGGATAGTCTCAATCTCCTGAACTCGTGATCCTCCTGCCTCAGCCTCTCAAAGTGCTGGGATTACAGACATGAGCCACTGCGCCTGGCCTGATATTTTAACTTCTAACAGCTTCTCCTAAATGCATGGCAGTGCACATTTTGTTTTGTATTGTGTTTGCATCCTGCCTGGGACTTTAAGGCAGGAGTGAATCAACCAGATGCATGTGATATGTCCAATTCCACTCTTTCCTCCCATAGCTGGTCGTCTATTAATTCTCCAGTGCTGAGAAGTGTGGGTCACCACGGGGACTGATTTGC
The DNA here is from genome assembly GCF_000951035.1 of Colobus angolensis palliatus. Classification (NCBI taxonomy): domain Eukaryota; kingdom Metazoa; phylum Chordata; class Mammalia; order Primates; family Cercopithecidae; genus Colobus; species Colobus angolensis. Next base: position 11,374 of record NW_012122032.1, read on the forward strand.
ATTCGTTAACCCAAGAAGATATTAAAGCTATAGAGAGATGTTCACATGAACACACTGAACAGTCTGTTATTTCCCCATGCGTTTCCACCAAGCAAGCAATCAATCATCTCAATGTAATATTTACCTATTTGCTAAGCTTTTACATCAGGAACCATTAAAGTTTATATTTACCTAATTGTTTAATGACTTGCTTTAAAAGATTATATACAATTCTTGCTAAATTTCTTTGTTTGTTAATCTGGTTTATTGACATTGTTCCCAGGCTCATGGGGCATTCTGATTTGCTCTAGTTGTAGTGATATATTCAGAGATGATGGGATTCTCCAACTTCTCATACACTTTCAATTCTTCCTGAGTAATCTCATTCAAATTTCTAAGTGCCTGACCCTCACTGTTAGAGACCTTGACCATGATCTTGACCAGGAAATTTTATCACCTTTAGACTTCAGTGTTTTGGGTTGTTTTAATTGTGCTGTGCATGTCTTAAGTGCTAGTTTAAAGCTAGCTTAGAGCACCAGTTAGAAGAAGAAAATATAAAATAATTTTATATAACACAAGTATTTTTCTTCTTTTTTTGTATTTTTCCTTATGTAGTAATTTAGAGGTGTGAGAAGCAAACTTTATTTCTACTGTGTCTATGTTACTTAACACACTGAAAGAATTCCAAAACTGTAGTCAAAACTTTGCTTTGGCAGGGACATCTTTTATATAAGAGATCATCAGCTTCACAGACAAATCATAGGCTACCACTTGCTATCCCCTCCACATTTGCACCATTGCTATTTCCATAACCTCCAAGCTTCTCCAAAGATCTGTTACTCAAAAACTACCTGAAATAGCTATTTTTGATCATTTTTTTCAAGCTACAAAGAACATGGACTTGTTCTGGTTACCTCAGTTAAAGATGATTTAAGAAACACAGAAGACAAAGAACAAACACTTTCAAAAGTTGTGTAACAAAGATTCTTAAATTAGAGACTCTCAGTTTACAAGACTATCCTAGCAGTTCTCTTTCCCAAGGTTGCAATGGCTAAACTATGTTTCTGTCTCTCTTTTAATGTCACACATACTGATATAATACATGCATACCACATACACACACATATACACACAAGCATACACACATCATTCTCCCACTCAATGTTCTTATTTCATTGCTTTTCCAGTGGACTTGCTTGGATTCTGTTGTCAATATTCCTGACTCCCTTTCACAGTAAAACTCCCTAAGCAGCAGTCCTAATTGTTTAAGTGTAATGTGTCATTATCAAATATAGAGTACTTTTACTGAGCAGAACCTTTGTTTAAGAAATCCCTTAGTCGGGCACAGTGACTCAGTCCTATAATGCCAGCAGTTTGGGAGGCTGAGGTGGATGGATGACAAGGTCATAAGATGGAGACCAGCCTGGCCAACATGGTGATGATGGCCAACCATCTCTACTAAAAATATAAAAATTAGCCAGGC
>NW_012122032.1:18639-19025 GCF_000951035.1 Colobus angolensis palliatus
TTTTTTTTTTGAGACCGAGTTTTGCTCTCGTTGCCCAGGCTGGAATGCAATGGCACGATCTTGACTCACCACAACAACCACCACCTGGGTTAAAGCAATTCTCATGCCTCAGCCTCCCAAGTTGCTGGGATTATAGGCCTGCACCACCACACCTTGCTAATTTTTGTATTTGTAGTAGAGACGGGGTTTCACCACGTTGATGAGGCTAGTCTTGAACTCCTGACCTCAGGTGATCCACCCACCTCGGCCTCCCAAAGAGCTGGGATACAGGCGTGCGCCACTGCTGGTGGCACCACTCAACTACATGGAAACTGAACAACCTGCTCCTGAATGACTACTGGGTACATAACGAAATGAAGGCAGAAATAAAGACGTTCTTTGAAACC
>NW_012122032.1:22535-23862 GCF_000951035.1 Colobus angolensis palliatus
TACTCACCGGGTCTTGCGTTACATCTCCCGAGTCTTCACTTGGGGTGGGTTGTCTGCACACGCAGTGACCTGCCAGTTTCGGAGGGGCTGCATGTGCAGTGTTTACTGGAGTTGTATGCATGCTTCCTTGAGGCGTTCTTCCCTTGACAGCCAAATGTCCCTTGAAGGTCATATATACCAGTTAACCACCACCATTTTGCCTCTCAGTGCGCATGCTTGAGCCCACTAACCCAGCTCCTGACATACTAATATGATTGGGAAGCGGCTGACAACCAGTTTCAGGTGTTTCTGTTTAGAGGGAGGCTGCCTTTTCCTGGCGCTCGTTAGGACCAATTATTATTTTAAAGAGACAGTGAAACGCCTGCCTGACAGTCACCTGACGATGGTCACCCTACATTCCTGGTGGGCAGGAGCCCTCTCCTCCTCTGCTCATGTCTGACTAGCTACCTAGTGTAATATGTATAAAACACAGGTTTTAATGTTTAACATTTTGAGGTGTACCTCCAGATGAGATGCCAGCATCAAGAACCTTATCGCTATGGGTAAGGTATACCTTTCCCTTCTGTTCCTTCATCTTGTTTATGTTCATTCTCCTATCCTTCTTCCTTGTGGCAACCTCACCAAAGAGATTGCAGTTTCAGAAGTATTGCTTTCCAGCTTTCCTTATATCTAGAAGGACTTGCAATCAAAGCCTGAATAGTATAAAGGGGCCTGAGAAAATTCTTCTTAAGACTTCCAGAGAAAATGATCTTTCCTGATAAAAGATAGGCAAGAGGCGAGTCATCCTTTGACCTTCTATTCTTGGACATTGCTCTGAAAAGATACGTTGCCTGGGGCAGCTGCAGTTATCCGAAGACAAGGAGGGGAACAAAAAGCAGACTGAAGCAGAAGTGTAAACTTGAGAGGAGACTGGGATTTGAGTCTATCATTGATCTGTTAAGTGATCTGAAAGCACCCAACTTTAGCGCTCCTGTAATGTGAATCAGTAATAGTTCCTATCATTTAAACCAATGTTTCTCAAACTTTTAATGTGCACGACAATCACTTGGAGATCTTGTTAACATTCAGGTTCTGATTCAAGAAGGTCATGGTAGTTCCTTAGAGTGTACATATGTAACAAACTCCCAGGTGATGTCCAAGCTGTGCATGTATTGAATCACAAGTATTTAAGCCATTTAAAATGTTGTCTTTAGTTTTCTGCAGCCAGAAGCATCCAAAATGACATCTTTGAACAGTGAGGGGTTTGAAAACTGAATCCAAAGACATGATGATGAACTTTAGGAACTAGCTTAAAAAAATGCTTAGATAAAACCATCACATGTGAGGG
>NW_012122032.1:25885-27394 GCF_000951035.1 Colobus angolensis palliatus
GGTGATTTATAGATCCAATACAATTCACATAAGAAATCCCTATGGCATATTTTTCTTTAGAAATGATACAAAGTGATTCTAAAATTTATAAAGAAATGTAATACATCTAGATGAGCCAAAAGAACTTTGAGAAAGAAGAAGACAGAAGAACTAACACTATTTTTAAGTAGTGTATTAAAATCTAGATACTATCTGATGTTAAGATACGATGTAAGGATGAATTTTATGGTATGTCAATTATATCTCAATTAAAAATGATGAAAAGGGGAAAGAAGGAATAGGTATGCAGTTGTGACATGCTTTCTGTGATTTAGTAAATTTTAATATGAAAGTGAAAGTTGCACAGTCTGAATGATCAACAAATCAGTTATGTTAAAATATACCTATATGAAGCAATAAACACATGAAAAGGTGTCCAGTATTATTAGTTATCAGTAAACTACAAATGAAAATAAAATAAATCCCTCTATTCATCAATCGTGAATAATTTAAAGAGACTGATGATATTAAGTGTTGGCATAAATGTAGAACAAATGAAACTCTTCTATATGGTTCCTATAAAATAAAATACGAAGTATGAATACTGTCAAAAAAGTATGGAAATTCCTTATACAGATAAACATGGAATTACTATGTGACTTAACAATTCTACTCTTACGTATTTACAAAGAAATATGAAAATACATGTTTCCACAAAACAAGCATACAAATGTTTATAATATATACAAAACTAAAAACAACACAAATGTTTATCCATAGGTGAATGGGTAAACAAATTATTTTATAAGTCATACAAGACAATACTTCTCAGAAATATAATTGAACAAACACAATTATATTTAGAAAAAAGAATGAAAGAGAAAAAATAATCAATTCAAATAAATGGAAGACAGAAGAAAAATCATATGACAGATAATGGGCACATATAATGAAAACAGTAACATTTAAATTTGTCAGTAATTAGAAGAAATTTAAACGAATATAATCTTTGACCAAAACATAGAAATTGGCAAAAAGATAAAAACATGTTTCTCTCTCTGTCTTTTTGTTTAAAGGGCATACATAAATCATTAGGAAAAGGGCTGAAAATAATAAGATGGAAAGGCTGATAATAAGCACATATCAATGAAAAAAGGCTGTCATAGTAATTTTAATATAAAAATCATCTTTAATGCAAAAAATTAATAGAAATAAACCTGGCCAATAAAAACAACAAAAGATTACGTTTATCCAGAAGATATAATGATTTTGTAGTTGCAGGACTTGAATAACAATAGCTTTAATATACACTTAGAAAAATTAACTTAATAAGGAAAAATTTATGAGTTCACATTATAAATGGATATTTTAATGCACCTTTCTTAGGACATACTGAAAATAAAAAGTTTATTATTTGAACATAAAAATAGATATGTTTGATTAAATGGACATACATGTAACACTAACACTTTTAGGCACACATGGAAGTTTTAAAAATGTAAACTGGTACAACCACTATGGAAAACAGTG
>NW_012122032.1:29449-33399 GCF_000951035.1 Colobus angolensis palliatus
CATGGTTTATGGGCTCAGCTTCTAATTTCTCAGTGGCTGTGGAAGGTCCTCTATCATCTCTGCCCAGTCTTCCTCTCATTCTTATTGCCTATTATTCTTCTAACAACAGGCAACTACTTCATGTTCTCCACACATACTCCCCTTACTGACACTGTGCATTTGCATGAGACTTTTCCTTCCCCTCTACTTGCTGATCACAACCCAGTTTTCCATGAGGCATTTTACAACCTTCGAATCTTGTCTAAATTTCCATGCATGTTTGTAAAAGCTTATTTGGTCCTTTATGCTTATTTATGTGTACAGTAAGTAGAGCATTGAAATACATAAGCCCTAAACCATTTGTAAATTATTACATATATCAGGACTGTTAAGGAGTAAAATGTTCCCTATGGCATGTACTTCTTTGTTTGTGTTAAAAACATATAACATAAAATTTTCTCTACTAACCACTTTTAAACACACAGTTTTGTAATGTCAGGTATGTATTTTTTTCTGTGAAACAGATTTTCAGAACTTTTTCATCTTGCAAATATCAAACTCTACAAAAATTCCAAGAACTCTAATAAGAAATTGATGAGCTCATAAAATGGCTAATCACTAACTGACAGCACCTTGCTGCCCTTTGCACTCAAATTCTTCCTTTATTACTCTTATTCTCCCTTTTTGTCTCCCTTCCATCCTTCTCTCTTTTTTTTTTTTTTTTCAGTGAATTTTATTTTCTGGCTTGGTTGTTCTCTATTTATCTTTGTTTTTTACTTTACCAGTTTACATTCTTGTCATTATTGTATATCCATCATATATCCACTAAAAAACAACTTCCCTTTTTCCCCTCCCCTCAGACCCTAAAAATCACCATTTCACTCTTTGTTTACATGAACTCAACCACTCTAGATATCTCCTTTAATAAGTAGAATTATACAGTACTTGTCCTTCTGTGACTGGCTATCTTCACCTTGCACAATGTCCCTTAGTCTTAACAGTGCTGCAGTCTTAGACAGCATTTCATTTTACTTTTTAATATATCTAGGGTTTCCATTTCTTTGGAATGATCACTGTCTTAGATGTTTTCCTTTAAAAAAAAACACGAAAAATGAATCTTTACTACTAGGGATGCACTTTCAGTTATTTACTTGTTTGTGTTATGTTGGAGGAGCAATGTTCACAAAATATTTTTACTTATCTGTTCAATATTGTTGACAACGAGCGTAGAATACTGCAAAGGCATGATACACTGCAGATGTCTGAAGTGGAGACAGGATGGTCGTGATTTGCACTGATTTGTATTTTACTCATTTGTTAAGTGGACATATACGAAAGATTCATTTTTTGTGTTTTTTTTAAAGGAAAACATCTAAGAAAGTGATCATTCCAAATAATGATAATAATAGTATAATTCATAAAAATATAATGAAGCATGTAATTACATATGTATGCATACAAATACATATATGTGTACATATACATGCTTCAATATATTATGTATTTCATATATATGAGATATATATGAGATACATACATATATTTCAGACTCTGGAATCCACTTCCTCTGCCATCAAATCTTGCTACAGTGAGGTTTTCCATGTTAGTATGGAATCCCAGTCAATATGGAACTTATCTGTAACCAACTGGCCTCCTGTGAATGTGTAATAGGATAGATAGATACACAGATATACTTAGAAAGGTAGATTCAGCATTTCTACTATTTACCTTTCCAAAAATGCTTAATCTTTTGGAGTCAATATAAGGCAGTTTCAGCAAAAATCTGCAATGAAAAAGAAAAACATTGGTTGTATCTTTGTAAGTTAAATGCATATATAAATGTATACTTGGCATGCATACATCCAAAACAATAGCTAATGACTAGAAATGCTTTAATAACTGTAGCTCTATTCATGTGTAAGGGTCATATACTCCCAAATCTTGCTACTCAAAGTGATGGTCTAGTAGCTTGGTATCACCTGAAACCTTGTTATAAATGCAGAAGCCTGGGCCCCATTCCATTCCTACTGAATCAACATCTACATTTGAACCATATCATATCTGGTTTCTGTGTGCTGTTATAAAGAACCCACTAACTTTCTTAGGTCACACATTCATGCCAGTGTGGTAATGGTATCTGTGAAACTTCAAGAATTGTGATTAACTGAGGATACAACAGACACTGTGGATCACTGTAAACAAATAATATAGTGGTATAATTAAAATGTATCCTACTTTCATAAATCCAAAGTAAATTTTCATTCCAGAGGGGGAATATGAGAATTATTTTATTATACCACTAAGGGTGACAGGTACTTGAGAAAAATGAAATAGGCTTTATGATTACAACATTGCTCAATCACCAAAACAGAAGCCTTGAGTCAGGGTTAGTAATATTATATGTATATACCTAGACTGTGTCATTATAGAAAACAGAAGTAAAATGTGCACCCACTTACTTCACAGCTGTTATTTGGTCCTTTACTTCTACTGAACCTAATCTTCGATAAATCTCCTGCAAAATTTTCAGACCCAGGAATCCACTTCCTCTGCCATCAAATCTTGCTACAATGACATTATCCATGTCAATGAGTACGGAATCCCAGTCAATATGGAACTTATCTGTAACCAACTGGCCTCCTGGTTCTTCATCCCTGGAAATACCAACATATTGGACCAAAACAAGAGCAATTGAAAATCTGGTAGAAATTTTAGCTTTCATCTTCACTAGTTAAGTAATAGGAAAGAACTGTGCTGGCTATTAAAATTTCTGTTGGCTGGGCGCGTTGGCTCAAGCCTGTAATCCCAGCACTTTGGGAGGCCGAGACGGGCGGATCACGAGGTCAGGAGATTGAGACCATCCTGGCTAACCCGGTGGGCTGAGATCCAGCCACTGCACTCCAGCCTGGGTGACAGAGCGAGACTCTGTCTCAAAAAAAAAAAAAAATTTTTTTTCTCTTAATTCTTGATGATAAACCTGAAGGTAAAAAGGCAATTGTCCTTTGTAAAATTGTATTTTCCTCTGTAAAATTGTATTTTCCTTTGTAAAATTGTAATTGAAAAGTTCCCTGAATGAAATGAAAGTATGACTTAACACTGTAGTAGAAATTAGTGTAGCTCATTTCTCAATGGGGAAAAATGAAGAAAAATGGATGATACTTTCCCAAAGGCATTTCTAAAGAATGACTTTCAAGTTGGTAGGCAGGTCTATCTTCACTGCATTTCTTCCAGAGTGTTTTAGAAATGTCTTGCAAATGGCTTCCAAGGGTTGAAGGGCCTGATAGCAGAACCAATTATGAAATAATTGATAATAATTTAACAGAAAATATACAACCATAAATAATGTTACACTAAAAAGAAAACTACATTAGTATTTCCTGAATTGTTTTGTTTGTTTTTTTTTGTGGTGGAATTCTCACTGAGGAAAATTTAAACAAGCAGTGAGAAAAATTCTTTTTTTATCACTAAAGTTGACAGCAAGAAGCATAGTCATGTATGTTTGAAACATCTGAAATCTAGAAGGAAAAAAAGACACACAAATAATAAAGCATGAATGTTTTTTCCAGAGGGAAAAGAAGGTACAATTTTAAAATGTCAGCTTAAAAATTTTTATTAGTTTATTTTCTAGAACACAGTAAAAGTAAAAAAAAAAAAGAAACTCTGATACAATCACAGAGAGTGTCAAGGTCCATACCTAGGTATAGTTCCAACAAGCAGTTGTGCATGTGTAGATTTGAAAGAGCATTCAAACATCCAACTCTAAAAGGATCTCCATGGTTATTTGGGTAACCTGTGAGAAATTCCCACCCTACTCACTCTTCAAGGTAAAAACATCAAACTCTCCTGCCTGCCTCTTTTAAGAGCATGTAAATGTTTAACATTTACATGTAAATTTATGAGCACGTAAATGTTTAACATTTACATGTAAATTTATGAGCATGTAAATGTTTAACATTTACATGTAAATTTAT
>NW_012122032.1:33449-33789 GCF_000951035.1 Colobus angolensis palliatus
GGTCAGGGTTGGCAGTCGGCTGGCCATCATCCCCTGGAACCAACTTTCTGGCCTCCACCTGGATTCTCTCTCGTTCTTCCGTGGTGAACAGAATTCGGAGGAGTTGCTGACAGTCGTCCCAGGTCGGCTGGTGAGTGAACATGACACTGTCTAGCAACGAGGTTAGATCTTTAGGGTTATCTGAGAACCGGGCATTTTGAGACTTCCACTTGTAGAGATCACTAGTGGAAAAAGGCCAGTACATAAGGCGGGGGGGTGCGGTGTCATCGAGGGACCCTATCTCTCTGAGAGGTAATGCTACAGTAGTGTCGGGGAGACGGGTAGCCTGGTCTCGCTGCAC
>NW_012122032.1:36121-36463 GCF_000951035.1 Colobus angolensis palliatus
AGGATCTCCATTGTTAGTTGGGTAACCTGTGAGAAATTCCCACCCTACTCACTCTTCAAGGTAAAAACATCAAACTCTCCTGCCTGCCTCTTTTAGGAGCATGTAAATGTTTAACATTTACACGTAAATTTATGAGCATGTAAATGTTTAACATTTACACGTAAATTTATGAGCATGTAAATGTTTAACATTTACATGTAAATTTATGAGCATGTAAATGTTTAACATTTACATGTAAATTTATGAGCATGTAAATGTTTATCTAGAAGCCCCAATACACAAACCGTATCCAATAACAAACTTTTAGGTTATTAGATTCATTACAGCAAATAAATCTCTCAG
>NW_012122032.1:36513-37223 GCF_000951035.1 Colobus angolensis palliatus
TAAATCTCTCAGCAACAAATGAAACCAAGCAGATACAGGGGTTGTGTGGGAACAGAAAGTTACATAAAGAAGTAAGTAGCGAATCAGACAAAACAAAGAGCAACTAAAAATTATTAAAGGCTATTGGGAGCTGAAATGTGTTCCCCAAAAATTTATATGTTGAATTCCTAACTCCCAGTCGCTTAGATTGTGACTATATTTGGAGATACATCCTCTAAAAAGGTAACTAAGTTAAAATGAAACCATAAGGGTGGGCCCCAATCCAATGTGACTGGTGCCCATTAAAGAAGAGGAAATTTAGACACACAAGGTGTGTGCACAGAGGTGCACAGGTACAGTGGGGCTACCATATGAAGACGTGCAAAGAGGGTGGTTGTCGGCAACTCAGGGAGAGCCCTCAGAAGTAACCAATCCTGCTGGCACACTGATCTTTGATTTCCAGCCTTCAGAGCTGTGAGAAAATTAATTTCCATTGTTTAAGATACCCAGTCAGTGATATTTGATATTTAGCTATGGTGGTCCTAGCAAACTAATAGAAATGCCTTCTGTGGTCTAAGCACTTAAGATCCATTATGTCATGCACTCTATATTTCCAAAATTTAATAAACCTTTTGGGAGTAAGTTTTCTGTTATGTGGATTATGAGATGTATTATAAAGAAGCACCATAAATTAACTGTGCCATAGAAATTAATGAATCACAACTCTCCTC
>NW_012122032.1:39363-39673 GCF_000951035.1 Colobus angolensis palliatus
AAGCAGTGAAAAGGTCACAGCAATATGAAACTTGTCTATTTCTTAACACAAGCAGCAGAGTCAAATTAAGACTGCAAACTTTTCTTAGAAGTTAACGTCTTTGAGGGCAGAATCCTCATCTATTTCAATACCTTCAACACTGAATGTGTCTGTATGGATGAGTTCACAATTTAATAAAATATAGAAAAAGGAATAAAACAAACAATAGATTTTTTAAAAGACAGAACAAGCCACCTCTTTATGACATAACAAAATAATACACCAAAACTGGATTAAAGTGTAGAGATTTGTTCAAACTACATGTTTGATC
>NW_012122032.1:39723-40137 GCF_000951035.1 Colobus angolensis palliatus
TTTTTAATGAAATAGTTTTCCTCATGTCATGATCAACTATTATCGGCCAAAGGCACTCTTCCTTGTCTTGAATGGAATTTGATACTGTCTTGCTCTTTATCTTGAATGAAAGCCAGAGATTGTCTCCAGAGTCTGTTGCAAAAACTGCATAACGACCATCATGAGAGTAATGAAGAAAAAGCAGAGTCCAGTTGTTTAAATGAAGTTATTTGTACTATAGTACAAATCCAAAAAATGAAAGGTTTATTGTTATACAAGTGGAAACAGTGAACAGGATGGATATTAATGAGCCAGCTCTAAAACTCAAAAATGGACTGTTAGCATTATCCACACAAAATTAACTTCAGGATAAACATCTTAGACAGCACATGAAAATATTAGAATAGAACCAATAGAAAAGGACCTCAGGGACAT
>NW_012122032.1:45027-46036 GCF_000951035.1 Colobus angolensis palliatus
AAGCTATACATTAACCTATATGTATAAATGTAATTTTCATCACTTTTAATTCCCAAAGATGCAGAATGTTTTGTGCAACATAGATTTATTTTGTACGACATACTTTCTATGTGATGAAAAAGAGGGAGATTATGTCAGAATAACGCACTGTCACAGTGGTGCAGGCACAGACTTTCCCAGGGTACTAATGTTTAGAGGTAATCAGAGCCACATTTTCTTATAAGTAAGGAAAAAGCCTTTGCAATATATTGGAACCTTATTTTAAAAAAGCTAAAAATAAACGGAAGCACTTTTTTAGGGTGAGTTGTGGCTCATCTAGCAACTTCCAATTGATTATGCTTCCTCCGTGTTACCGAGGGACAGGTGACAACTGAGAGCTCTAATCATAGAGGCTACAAAGACGTGGACTCAATCAGTGGATTAATGAAGACTACAGCTAGATCAGATTTATAATTTTGATAAAAATGGCGTTATAAACATGAGAAAAAATGGCTATAAGAGAATGCCCTCAAAGAGGAAGAACAAGTGCTGAAGTTCAAGGCTGAAAATAACTGAATGATTCCAAATCAAAATGCTGATTAAAACTTTATTATGTTAATAGCAATTGTATTATTTGGGTTGTGGTTTTGTTTCAAAAATACAATAATTATTGTTTTCTTCCCAAGTTTTATATCTCCTAGAAGCTCTGTAATTTTTAGTAATTGATTTTGCACACTACTTGTTGCTCAAAAATATGTGTGTGTTGGACTAGAAAAGCCTAGAGCTCTGGTCTAGTCTGCCATCATGATAGACAACTTTTAACTCACATGCTACACGGCCTTGCATGATTCATAACATACTGTTTTTATATATAAGTCAAAAGGGAAGAATATATTATTTTAAAAATCCTGGAATAACATATGTCATTGATGTACTCCTCTGACATGGCGCTGTGTGGGATTACCAAGAAAGAAAACACTATATCTTAGTATTTTTAACTTCACCTTTCAAAGTCATGTTAAACAAATAA
>NW_012122032.1:50634-53479 GCF_000951035.1 Colobus angolensis palliatus
TTCAGTAGAAAGAAGAAAAGTTCATAAGAGTTTGGTGATAGAAAGGCCTCTTCTGATTCCAGTCATCGTTCTTTGATAATATGCCAATAATTATCATAATATGGTGGACTATATAGGCAGGCAGCATTGGGTAATACAGCAGAGGTTTTAGTACAGAAAATAGATATATAAAACTTGAGTTCAAACCCTAACTTTTCCTGTTTATGATCTTGGGGGAACACATATACATGATCTATTTTAATTATAGTTTCCTTGTATTAAAATGAGGACAGTACTATTTACCTTGGATGATTTCTATAAGGATTAAAGAAGGTATCTACACACTCTCAGCATGACACTCTTTGCATGATAAACAATAAATGGTAGCTAATATCAATTCTTATTATCTTAAGCTCAATAAAAAATGGTAAAAAGGAACAGTGAAGAGGCAGCATGAAAATCAATCGGTATTCAGTCCTATCCAGAAAGACTATAAAAGAAATTAGAATCTCATGTCTCATTCTACTGAGTGGGAAACTAAACTGCAGAGAAATGGACCCATACAGAAATCAATTATAAACTCACAAATCATTTATTTCTCCATTTCCCCATCTCAACTTAATTCATTCTTGAGGAACAAACTGAGGGTTAATTCATTTGTTTACTTACTCATTGATGTATTCATATATTCATTCATTTATTCTATCAAATAATGCTCCAGGTAGTGCATTATGGCAAAGCAATTCAAAAGGGATTGGCAGTTTAACAGAAGAGAAAGCAAAGTAAATATTGTAATCTGGTATGGTTATATGTTTACAATAGTGGTGTGCATAAAGTTATCTGGAAGTGTGTCTGGAAGTCTTAATAGAACTTCTCCAGGAGGGCAGGCAAACTCAGGGCACGGGGGAAACTATGTGAAAACACAAGTGATGATTGAAGTGGTGATGATCCCCAGAATAAAGCAGTCTATCTAAAGGATGGGATTTCTCTCTGGGGGTGGCTGGTGTGAGATAAAAATGAAGAGAAAAATAGAAAATATATCACGAAGGCTGTTACGTAGTGTGAGGGAAAATGCAGATATTTAATCAATGATGAATGAATAATGAGAGGATTTCAGATAGGAGGGCTACACTCTCAGCAACAGTGTGGTAAAGCAACTAAAAGAGAGAGCAAAAAGCAATGAACTAAAGAAAAGCAAGTGTAAGTGGAGAATACTATAGCAGGTTAGAGTTAAATCATCCAGATAAAATGTCTGACTGATCTGAAGCTTGATGCTAATTACAATATTGAACAATATTCAAGTTGTTTGAGGAAATGAAATGTGTGTATAACAGATCAGCAATGATGTTATCATGACTGTTGGATATGAAAAACTGAATATATTCCCTCACTGTGAATGGATCAGTTACGTATATCAAGCTGTTCAAAGAATAGTTATATAGAAAACAGATCACTTCTACCAAGATGACCAAATTATAGGATTCTGATACACAGAACATTCAGTGATGAGAGTCTAGACAAAAATGAATAATGTTCTTGAGTTACAATGACCTGATCCATAGGCTGACAGAGGAGGAGAATGGAAGAAAGCTCTAGGAAGATAACATTTGATGGATGACCATAAATTTCTTGGGATTTCAAGGAAGGTGAATTCAGAGAAAGGAAAGAAAGTCATGGAGACATGATATTGCATTCTGAAAGTTAATATAATTTGCTGAATATTTACTGCCTCCTTTATAAGACCTTTAATGAGTGTGGCAAGAAAATTCGAGCAAGAAAAAGTAGAAAATGGGAAGAGATGATGGGCCTTTGGTACTGAACTAAACTCCTGAGTTGATGCTGCTCCTCTTCAGAGGGACAGAAAATAAAAACAAAAACAAAAATCCCTTGTTTTTTAATAACAATACAACTTTCTAGATTGCCTTTATGAGCATCTAAGCAAATTAGATTAATATTTATTTGTCTACCAAATGAACCTCTAGAACTGCAGGGCATTTTCCACAACACCTTCAGTCTTGGCACTATTTGATAATTACAGGATAGTCAGTTAGTTCTGTGTATTAGGCATTGTGGAGATAGACTGAACAAACCCAAATAACTTATAGACTTTAAGAGGCTTGCAATCTTGTTATCTCCCCATAGCCATTAACATGGCTTCTCATATGTAAAAGCAATGTGGTAGATGTGTATGGTATTAAAATAAATACACACGAGTAGGAAATACGAATAATATTTTAAAAGAACAATATGAGGTTATAAGAGCTGGAATGAATATAGATGTGTAGAGAATATGTTTAAAAACGAGGGGTGGAGCAAGATGGCCGAATAGGAACAGCTCCAGTCTCCAGCTCCCAGCGCCAGTGACACAGAAGACCAGTGATTTCTGCATTTTCAACTGAGGTACTGGGTTCACCTCACTAGGGAGTGCCGGACAATTGGTGCTGCTCAGCTGCTGCAGCCCGACCAGCAAGAGCTGAAGCAGGGCGAGGCATCACCTCACCTGGGAAAAGCAAGGGGGAAGGGAATCCCTTTTCCTAGCCAGAGGAACTGAGACACACAACACCTGGAAAATCGGGTAACGCCCACTCCAATACTGTGCTGTACAAAGGGTCTTAGCAAAGGGGCACATCAGGATATTATATCCCATACCTGGCCAGGAGGGTCCCATGCCGGCCTCGGAGCCTCCCTCATTGCTAGCACAGCAGTCTGTGATCTAACTGCAAGGCAGCAGCGAGGTTGGGGTAGGGGTGCCCGCCATTGCTGTGGCTTAAGTAGGTAAACAAAGCTGCTGGGAAGCTCAAACTGGGTGGAGCTCACAGCAGCTCAAGGAGCCCTGCCTGTCTCTGTAGACTCCACCTCTGGGGAC
>NW_012122032.1:57338-62826 GCF_000951035.1 Colobus angolensis palliatus
TTCTCACTCATAGGTGGGAACTGAACAACGAGATCACTTGGACTCGGAAAGGGGAACATCACACACCAGGGCCTATCATGGGGAGGGGGGAGGGGGAAGGGATTGCATTGAGAGTTATAGCTGATGTAAATGACGAGTTGATGGCTGCTGACGAGTTGTTGGGTGCAGCACATCAACATGTCACAGGTATACATATATAACAAACCTGCACGTTATGCACATGTACCCTAGAACTTAAAGTATAATAATAATTTTAAAAAAATGAATAAGGACTCTGGGTCCTTAAGGACTCCCTATAATGTTAAACAGAAAGGCAGGAGTAAAACAAGTAGACACTTGAAGGGAGAATTGGAGTTGTTCAGAAAAAGGGAATCATGACTCCATAGAGACCGCAGCAAACTCAGGTCACTGAGATGCAACTGTGGTGCCAATGCTTCTTAGATTTTCCATTACAGTAGAAACATTATACAGGAAAAATATTTATGCTGTATGTACTCCATCCCAATTACTCTTTTTAATGTGAAATTGACATTGATCTTTGATTCACTTACATTTTAAATGTTATGGGATTAAGTCTGAGTTTCAAAACCCAAGCAAAGGAGGTCAGAGGACCATTTCTTTTCCAGATCCATAATGAAGATTGAGCAGAAATGGGTTTCCAAGTTGCCTGAGGCCACTTTCTTCCAGGGCAATCTTTCTTTCAGCCCCTCAGGTGCTTGCTGCAAGTTGACTCTAACTCATGCATTCATTACATAATTCCTTGGATGTAAACCCATCTCTACAGATCAAGAAATGGCTCATACTCTTTTGGCTACCAGATATATGGCACAAAAATAGCAATAAAGTACTGACACCAAAATCACTGAATGACTCTTAGACTCATTTAAATAATAGTCACTCTATTACTCATCACTGTCTGTCTAATTGTTCATTTATGAAAAAATTATTAATATTACTTTTAGAATGGGACAATGTGTCACTGAAAACAGTTTTTAAGCTTGAGAAAAAATATGGCTTTAAATTATGGGCAGTTTTCTAAATTCTTAGAAAACACTTTCTGCTTTTGCTATTCTGACCGTTATATGTTTCCAAGATAGTATTTTAGAAAGAATCATGCAATTTAAAAGAATAGATCATATTGTAAGGATAGATTTTTAAAGAAGAAATCCTCATTTTGGATTTTTTAAGTCACATTCTGCAAAGCTTTCGATAATTTTCCTCTAAAATCCAAAAGCGTGGATAATGTCAATTAATATTTAGTATAAACAATATATACTGAAATAACTAGAAATGATTTAATATTCATTTTAATTATTCCTGTACCAACCAAAAAAGTATCAAAGTAAATTCTATGGGTCTGATTGCACTATTTTATCTGTTTTAGTAGTGTCTGTCTATTGAACAACTTTATGAGCATTAAATTATATATTAAATATTTATATTAATCAAATTAAATACTTTAAAATACTATTTCCATATTAGTTTGGCACAGAAGCAATTGCAGTTTTGGCCATTTATAAGTAATATAACTGCTTATACTTTTGCCTTTTATAATAACTGCAATTACTTTTGTACCATCCTAATAATAATTATGATTCTGCTTATGATTTATTAAAGACCATTTGCAAGTGTTTATGCTCTACCAAACACTATGGTGATATATTTAAATATAAATATTATCCCATGTTATTTTCTCCAGTTTATTTGTAAGGTAAGAGAAGATTAGAAAAATTCAGCAATGTATTGTTAAATCTCAGCGCTCCAATTTGAACCCAGTCCTACCTGACTCCAAAACCAGTTTTTTGCTCCAAAATCCTACTTCTCAAAAAAGACCCAAGTAGGCCTTGCCAATAAGACAAGTCTTCAAATTGGTTTCTTGTGTAGGTTCTTATATTCCTCTTATAAACTAAAAATCAACCAGAACAAAACACAAGTCTGATGCCAAGATGAGCCAGTTAGCTTATCTGTTTCAGAAAACAAAGAGATTCTGTTAACTCTGATTTGGTTTTCTCCCTAAGTGTGACACTGCCCTAGAGCAAGTGGATACCAAGTCAGCATAATTATCTACACATTCATCTGCATGAATGTCATGCTTCAAGGGCAGTCAGTTCTTTTATCTTCCAATTTGAAGGTCATCACATACTGAAGGATGCCTAGGATGTGCCTGAGGGATGTCCCTTTCCTTGAGAAAATTTTTCAGTGAATCAAAGAGCATTTCCTTTTACCAAAGGGAGACGTGACTAAGATAGAAGATGGGGTTGATTTCTGTTTTCTTTTTGTCTCGTTTTAGTGCCTTAAACATTTTTCCTCAATAAATCATACATACAGTTAAAATGGAGTAGGAAAACACAGGTGAAAAAGACGAGAAAAAAATGCAATTAAGAAACATCAAATAAGAACTTCCTTAGAGAGACATTAAGAACTTTCAGATCTTTCTGGCTCTTACGGAGAAAGGAGAAAAGTTTGGCTATGAGAAACTATGCTAAGCTCAATAATTAGAATTAGAAATGAACCCTGGAGTCAGAGAGATATTATATTATTTCTGTATTATGTGGTTTGTTAAAATAAAGGGACAAATTGTTTGTATATATTAAAATACCTAAATAAAATAAATGCCATCTATACAAAAAAGAATTATAACCCCAATAATTTTAAGAATCATATGTGTTAGGCACTGTTTAAGGGACTTATATGTTGTGTTTCACCCCATCTGCGAGGCAGTCTTAGAACACAGGTTGTGTTGTAATGCTTGTTTTATATTTAGATCAACTTAGCCTTGTAAGAGGTGAAGGCACTTGCCCAAGGACACACAGCTAAGAAATGGCAAAACTAGAATTTGAACCCAGGAAATCCGATTCTACAGACTGAATATTTATCCACTATATTCAGTGATAATAAGCAATATTATTTTTGTATTTACTGTTTCTAAATATTGTATCTAAAGATATAATTTTAGACAATTTTAAGCACTATTATATCAAAATGCTACCTGAGCATATTAATAAGGGAAATAACTTATAACTCTCAGGAATACAATGCTAAATCAATATCAAGTGAGTTAGATATTAGGGGCCTCAGTGCATAATACTATACAGTCATGATATAGCCTTACAACATGTATAAAGATATTTCATTTCAAAGTCAATTTCAAGATTTAAAAAAAAAACTTGAGTCAAGTTTTCTGAGCGTGGGAGCAGCTTACTACAGGCCATGTATCCAGGAGGAAAAACTGACAGGAGTAATACCAACATAACCCATTGTTTTAGCAGTGGAATTACATGTTCCTGAATGTTGCATAAACAACTGATAAAGAGCCCAGGGCTTGAGTAATTGCTAAGCAGACACTCAGAAATCAAACTATTCTGTGTCACTATTCTTGGCGATAGCACCAAACTCCATGTGGGATACAAGAAGTTCAAAAAAATTACACATTCTTACACATGATTTAGTGATGGACTTCTAGAGGAATTTAGACAACAGACAGCTGCCCTGGTTAACTACACACAGAGGACTTCTCTTGTTTATTGAATCAAATTTTGTCATGTGAGACATAAAAATAGAAAACCTTTATATTCCTTTATTTCAAAAACAAATAAAATACTTACATTATTCACAGAAGAGCATACTGGTTTCAGTCCATAAAATCTTTGGGAAGGGACAACTGTAAAGGAAGTTCTTTAAAAGAAAGAGCAAAATATTAAAGATGGAGAGTCATTTACAGGTAAAACTATAAGACGCAGAGAAAGTTGTTCTTGAATAACATAGCATGCACAAAACTTTACCATAGTCGTCAATATGAAGGATTTTAACTTCCGGCTTTACTATTTTCTTCTTCAGGATAGCTTCCTTCACCATGGAATTGCTTTCCAATATAAAATATTCTGTAAACCAAAAAGGGTAGTGTAAGTAGCTAACTCCTATGCATTAAACAAGAATCAGTGTGACACAACCAAAAATGATCCAGTTGTTACCATTTGGCAGGCACTGTGCTGATTAACTCATCATTTCTCTTCTGAGTTACTACAACAGTTTTCTAAAGGAGCTTTATTATGTCAATTTTTTTCATTTGCTTCTTTATTAAATTTATCATTTACATTTTCAAAATGCAAATCTGATCATATTGTTAACCTGCTTAAGAATATTTTAGCAAAATACAAGATGATCTAACAGCAAATGAGTTGAGATTCACAATATCTAGGTGCCTATACCAATTAAAAGGCATACAGAAACACAGGAGGAGGACACCTGGACTGCAGTTCAGGTGTTAAATCAGGTAGAAAAAGCATGAGCATATCATATATTTCTAAAAACAAAAACTGCAGAATCTGAAATACATGAAAATTATATGACCTAAGATGAAAAATATACTGGGTGAGATTAATAAAATATTAGGCACTGCAGAAGAAAAGAGTACTGACCTTGAAAATACAGTAATAGAGAAATATCAAAAATGAAACATCAAAACATTTGATAAAACATGAAGTGGACATCAGTACTTGCTGGAATTTTGATGTACATGTATTGTATTAAATTTGTAGATCTATTTGGAGAGACTTTACATTATAAAAATAGTGAACCTTCTAATCCATAAATATATATATACACTCACATATATGTTTGCATGTGTACATACTGTACACATATATGTCGATGTGTACATACTGTGTGTATATATATGTGTGTGTGTGTATACATACATACATGTCTGTGTGGAAATTTGAGTCTTTAATTTCTCTCAGCAGTATTATGTAGATTTATAGAGGAGGTATTTATTATTATTAGATTTATTCATAGATACTCTATGGATATTTTGACCTTACTTTAAACAGCATTTTAAAAATACTCAAATCTTGCATTTTCGTTGATGAAATAGTTGAATTTTGCATATTGGCCTACAGCTGTAACCATGATACATTCACTTGTTTTCAATAGTTTATAGGTGTGTATATTCCACAATTTTTTGTTTCCTTATTTTTTGATTTGTACATGGTATGTCTTCTGCAAATAAACACAGTTTTACTGCATAAAATTCTTTGTCTTACCCATTTTAATGGTTAAGTCCTCTACTACAATGTTGCACAGAAGGAGTGAGAACAAACATTCTTGACCCTCCCAGTTCTCAGGGAGAAGCATCATTCTTTCACCGTTAAGCATGATGTCAGCTGTAGTAATTTTACAGATACCATTCATGAAGTTCAGGAATTTCTTTTCTATCTTATCTTGATTAGGAATTACTATTGATTGATTATTATTATTGTTGGCCAAAATTTTCAGTTTTTTTCTAAATCCTTTAAAGTTTCATTGTAATATGATGAATTACATAGTTTGTTGAAGGTTACAGCAAACGTAGAATCTTTGGGTAAACCCAATATGGCCATAATAAATTATCATACTTTCTATAATTGTTAGGTTTGACTTGCTATTATTTAATTAAGGTATTTTGCATCTAAATTCATCTTTATTTTGTCGTGATCTTTTTTTTTTTTTT
>NW_012122032.1:63666-66864 GCF_000951035.1 Colobus angolensis palliatus
TTGAAACTTTCTTTTTGTCTTCATTTTTAAGTGAGAAATATCTTCTAGGTTTGTTTTTCTATTAAGGATTTTTGTTTAGTTTAGTTTGGTTTTCCATAAGCATTTGCAGTATTTTGGTCTATTGTCTTTCCGTTTGCTTTTTTTCTGATGACATGTCTGTGGTTATTTGTTTCTACTATGTGTATAATATGTGGACGTAATGTCTTTTAATTTTTGATGATTTAAAATTTTTTTCTTTTCATTGGTTTTGTATAATTTGCTCATGATGTGCGCTAGTGTGGTTTTATTGACATTTATCTTGTTTTCGTTATGTTGAACTTTTTTGAACTTTTTCATCAGATTTAGAAAATTATTGGTCATTATTCCATCAAATATTTTTTGCAAGTCTCCTTGCCCCATTCTGATTCTCATTATAAATATGTTAGATGTAGATATTGGCCTATGGTTAATTCATGTTCTTCCTTTGTCTATCTTTTTCTTTTTGTGTCAAGAAATTTTCTACGGATATTGTTTCAAGTACACTGATCTTTTCTTCTGCAGCCTCTAATCTGTTTTTAGTATTTTCCAGTGAAGTTTATATTTCAAATATTTGATTTTAAATTCACAAAGTTATTTATACAAATATATTTTCTCTGTTTTCTATCTACATTCATTCTTTTCTTGATGGCTTTATGTATTTGTAACAGCTAATTTACTGTATTTGTCAGTGATTTCTATCATCTCTGTCATTTCTGAGTCTGTTTCTATTCACTAATCTTTCTGCTATTTATGAGTCATATTTTCTACTTTCTTCAAAAAGCTAGTAATTTTTTATTAGATACAGACTATTGCAGCATTTACATTTTGAAAGCCTCGGTTTGTTGTAATCTTTTAACAATTGTTGGACTTTGTTCTGGCATATGTTGCAGGCAGGTTGACTGTTTCAAGATTTTTTAATAAATCTTTTTAGTGTGTGTTTAAATGACCTTTGTTCTATGGTTAGTTTAGCACTACAAAAGGCAGGACACTTCTGGGATCGCTTCTAAATGTTCCACTACTCTACTGATTATAACTTGAGCACATCCCACCACTCTGTGAGCTCCGGCATTGCCCACACTCATGAAGCATCTTCCTATGCATACTCAGCTAGGTATTTGCAGCAGCTGATTCAGGGTGATCCCTCTTCCAACTCAGGGTGATCCCTCTTCCAGCCCTATGCAGATGTCTTTCTCCATGTGGCTTCTTCATTTCCAGTTCCATCATTCCATAAGCCTCAATTCCATAAAATTCCATACCATTCCTCACCATTCCATAAGCCTCAATCTGTCTGAATATCATTTTCTATCTCTTCAACTCAGGCATATCATTGTATTATGATTAGTTTACTCTTTATTGCATTGGAGTTCAGAAATTGCTCTTAACAAGAAAGCCAGAGAAAGTACAACACTAATTTTGCTTGTTTCCTTCTTTCAGGGATCTGAGACCCATGCTGGCTATTGTCAAATGTCTGGAAACACTTGATTTGTATATTTTGTCCAGCTTTCTTTATTATTATTACTATTAATAAAGGGAAACCAGGGGATTGGGCCTATTTCCAGTTACTCCATGGCCAGAATTTTTAAAAAAAATTAAAATCTCAAAGGTTTATCATTGAACCAATATGACTGAATCCAAACTACTTAGAAAAAAATAAAAGTTATAATCCAATTCCAGTCTGCCCCTCTAGCCTCATATATTTTTGCTTTTTAGTAAATGTTTTGTTCCAACCACGATGAACAATGTTTATCTTGCAAATGTGAACATTTTTATGTGTTCTTATGTTTGTATATACACATTTATGTTTCTGTAAATGTCTTCTCATTGACTTCCTCTTGCCCTGAACTGTGTGCCCTTTTACCGGAGAAATAATCACAGACTATTCTAACCATGTAATTTTATGTGTCTCCCATTGGTCTATGATGTGTATGTGTAATCTCAGGCACATCAAACTACCTCTTTTGTAGGTAAATATCTTCCCCTATAATATATATCTGGAAGATTAGATGTTCTAAGAGGGTTTTTACATGTTTAAAATGTAAAGAAACTCTGATTATTTAAACATTAGTATATCTTCAAAGAAGCTATCCTAAGCATGATCCCATGGAAATACAAAAAACCTTCAGAGACTATTATGAGTGCCTCTATGCCCACAGACTAAAAAACCTACAAGAGGTTGATAAATTCCTGGACATACATACCCTCTCAAGAGTGGACCAGAGAGAAATTGGAACCCTGAACAGATCAATAATGAGTTACCAAATTAAATCAGTAATAAAAAGCCTACCAACTAGAAAAAGCCTGGAACCAGATGGATTCATACTCAAATTATATGAAATGTATAAAGAAGAGCTGCGACTAATCCTACTGAAGCTAATCCCAAAAATCAAGGAGAAGGGATTCCTCCCCAACTCATTCTTTGGTATGATTTTTGATTCCAACTCAATAATTTAGTATGATTCCAATACCAAACCCCGGCAGAAACACAGTGAAAAAAGAAAACTTCAAGAACACAGTGGCTGGACCTGAAGGTCAAGGGTGAAAATTCCCTTCAGCTGTGGTGACTCCACAGGAACAGGGCTGGCGGAATAAATAATCCAGAGCAGTTTTCTCCCTCTTTCCAGTTGCCTACAAGATTTCCTTTGGTTGAATCCAGTTGGAAGTCATGGGGCAACAGAACCTAAGTCATCTGTAGAAAGTACTTCTAGGCCAGACAACATTGAAGAGAATTGAGAGTTAAAAGTGGTTCCGGAAAAACAAATGGAAGATGCTCAGGGCACTGAGTAATATTCCATTAAGATTGAATTACAAACTCCCATTATTTGTTATTTATAATGTCTTTTTCTATTTTCAATAGCTTTGTCATATTCTCCATTTAGAATAATTTCTTCAGTATAAACTACAAAAACGAAAAATGATATAAAAGAATTAAGTTTTTGCTAGGCATGGTGGCTCATGGCTATACTCTCAGCACTTTGGGAGGCTGAGGTTGGCGGATCACCTGAGGTTGTGAGTTCGAGACCAGCCTGACAAACATAGGGAAACCCCGTCTCTACTGAAAATACAAAATCAGTCAGGCGCGGGGGCATATGCCTGCAATCCCAGCTACTCGGGGGGCTGAGGCAGGAAAATTGCTTGAACCCGGAAGGCGGAGTTTGCAGTGAGCGGAGATTGCACCACTGC
>NW_012122032.1:67471-67776 GCF_000951035.1 Colobus angolensis palliatus
GCCTTTTCTGCATCTATTGAGATAATCATGTGGTTCTTGTCTTTGGTTCTGTTTATATGCTCGATTACATTTACTGATTTGCGAATGTTCAACCAGCCTTGCATCCCAGGGATGAAGCCCACTTGATCATGGTGGATAAGCTTTTTGATGTGTTGCTGAATCCGATTTGCCAGTATTTTATTGAGAATTTTAGCATCAATGTTCATCAGGGATATTGGTCTAAAATTCTCTTTTTTTGTTGTGTCTCTGCCAGTCTTTGGTATTAGGATGATGTTGGCCTCATAAAATGAGTTAGGGAGGATTCC
>NW_012122032.1:70488-71994 GCF_000951035.1 Colobus angolensis palliatus
TAGCCTTTTTTTGTTTTTGTTGACCTTGAGACAATCATGATTGGCTTCTTAACAGGAAAATAACGTGGTTTCCCTTAGACAGAAATGTTTTGTATTTTGAAGCAGAAGTTATTAGAAAAGACATTGCCTTGTAACAATAGGATAAAATTAAATTAAAATCAGATTGGAAAAATTTTTAATCATCCTTTGTTAAAGGCAGAATACACAGTGTAACACAAATAGTTATTAAGTGTGTCCTATATGTCATGAATATTACTCATTTTCACTGCAAACACATTTGTTTATTTGCCTTGGAGGACACTAATTCTATGAGATGTTAACACACCAACAAAAAGCATGTGATAGACTTATTTTAAACACTGATTGTTCTATCTATGAGATTCAACCTTCTTTCCATTTTATCAACCATACTGTCTATGATGATTATTGTTGCTGTTAGAGTTAATATTGAATAGATTTGATTTGCTTAACATAACCTCTTTAAGATTTACACTGAAGATGGAAATAATGAAATAAATAGAAACTAAAATGTGTGCTAAACCATCTTCCAGCCACACAATAACCCAAAACAAATTTAGAAATTTCTTGTTTCCTAGTGCATGCACTAAGTGTCCATAGTGTCCATATGACATTATTTGAAGAATATAATTGGTCTCGATCTGTTTTCTCAAAATGATATTTGTCATTCAAACTTATACATTTTTACCTTTGCGTCTGCAGAGGTTTCTGCTGCTTTGTTGTTGTTGTTGTTTAGCTGTGCCCTGTCCCCAGAGGTGGAGTCTCAGTTGAAAATGCAGAAATCACCTAACTAAGTTAAGTTACCTAACTTAAGTTCTAAGTTAAGGCACCTAACTGACTCCTACTTAAATAAGAATATGCAATGCAAGGGGCAAAAGCACAATAGAAAAAGTAGCTATTATGTTATAGTTAATTACAAACCCTATTCTCGAGTCAGACTGTCTCATTTGATTCATGGTTCTGCCATTTATTAGTATGACTCTGGCCAAGTTATTAATCCTTAACCTCTTTGAGACTAATTTTTCTCACCTGTAAAAAGGGGTAATCAAATTACCTATCTCAGAGGTGTTCTGAAGTTTAAATGAGTCAATAAATATGAGCCATTATCAGATTATAGTAGCCATGTGAAATAATAACAGAATAGAAGCAATGATTAAATAAAACTTAAAAAATGAAAGAAGGATACAAACATGGAAGAAAGGAAAGAGAAAGGAAGAAAGGATGAAGTCTGGTTATTCATTTTTAAGATTAGCCCAACCATGCATTTATTTATCTCCTTTACTGTAAGCTCTTGAACACGAGACCCTTTCAATGGACCCTCAGACTCTGTCACATTGCTTGACAAAAGTAGGTGATCACTTAACAAATATACTAATGAATAAATGCATAAATTAAAATGTGCATATATAAAACTAGAAGAACCTGGATATCTGGAACAAACAGGATAGAAAATATATAAAATATTTTTCATAATTTTCCAAAATGTCT
>NW_012122032.1:73674-74062 GCF_000951035.1 Colobus angolensis palliatus
ATTCTATTGTTTTGGATAAAATATTCGTGTATTATCTTACCTTCACAGAATAATAAGAAATGTTGATTCATGGGACTAAACCTGGCATCAAAATATGTACATTTTTCTTTCATGAAATAATGCAATGCACTGGCGATGCAGAGACACTCATAGACTCAAAATAAAGGGATGGAGGAAGATGTACCAAGCAAATGGAAAACAAAAAAAAAAGCAAGATTTGCAATCCTAGTCTCTGATAAAACAGACTTTAAACCAACAAAGATCAAAAGAGACAAAGAAGGCCATTACACAATGGTAAAGGTATCAATTCGTCAGGAAGAGCTAACTATCCTAAATATATATGCACCCAATACAGGAGCACCCATATTCATAAAGCAAGTCCTTAGAG
>NW_012122033.1:0-1172 GCF_000951035.1 Colobus angolensis palliatus
GGGGTTTCACCGTGTTAGCCAGGATGATCTCGATCTCCTGACCTCGTGATCCGCCCGTCTCGGCCTCCCAAAGTGCTGGGATTACAGGCTTGAGCAACCGCGCCCGGCTAGATTGTTAAAAGGTATATTGAAAATGAAATGTAGCTTTAAAAGTAACTGATAGGGTAATAACAGTATGTTAGTGACATGTAGCATGGTTTTTAAAAAGTGTTTGAGAAAGCTTGGAAGAGATAGGAGATATTGAAAACGTCCACAAATGACAGAAGGGTATTTAACATATTTAAGTGGGAAGATCCCAAATCTGAGGGCTAACCTGTGAGAATATTTAAAACCCCAATGGAAAGGACAGATAGAAAGATGAGTATGTTACTAGGCAAAGTGACACTTGTATAGCACATTAAAGTTTGCAAAGGTACTGTAATGTAGGTGTGATATTATTTATTCATAATAGCTGTGTGGTGTATTTAGAGTAGGTATTACTCCAGTGTTACAGTTGAGGAAACCACATTGTTATCTGAATACAGCAAGAGAAGAAAAACATAATGTTGCAAAGGAATAAAACAGGGAAAAGACTCCTGTAAAGGTTGAGGGCAGCCAGAGTCTGTAAGAAGGCTTTCAGTATCTGTGGAGAGCAGGAGGGGACCCCTGCCATTGATGAGGCTGACAGGTATGCCAGGCTCTGCAGAGCGACTGAACTTGGGCACAAAATACAGAGTATAAAGTTCTTTACTCTGCAGGTGACCTAGGCAGAGAAATAGGAAGTTTTTTTTTGTTCCCAGAAATACACAGATGTTCTAGGTTTGACCTTCTTTGAGTGTTTATTAACTTGAAAGGATTTGAGATCTTTGGTCTGGCTGTAGATTAAAAGTCCATAGAATCTCTCGAGGGGAAGAAACTTCATTTTTTCATTAACAAGTATTTTTAAAAGCATGTTTTCTAAAAGAATTGAAACAGGCCAGGCACGGTGGCTCATGCCTGTAATTCCAGCACTTTGGGAGGCCGAGGCAGGTTGATCACTTGAGGTCAGGAGTTCGAGGCCAGCTTGGTCAATAGGGCAAAACCCTGTCTCTACAAAAAAAAAAAAAAAAAAAAAAAAAACTACCCAGACATAGTAGTTCGTGCCTGTGATCCCAGCTACTGGGAAGGATAAGGCAGAAGAATCACTTGAGCCC
>NW_012122034.1:0-1007 GCF_000951035.1 Colobus angolensis palliatus
AAAAAAAAAAAAAAAGTGTAATTCACCTAGAGCCAGAGCCCGCTGTGCGAGAGACCGGAATTGTATTATTACTCAAATTAGTCTCCCTGAGCATTCTAGGATCAGAGCTTTTAAGGACAACTCGGTGGGTGGGGGGAAGCTGGTGAGCCAGGGTGTGCTGATTGCTCAGGAATGAAATCATGGGGAGTCCAAGCTGTCTTCTCAAGCTGAGTCAGTTCCTGTATAGGGGGCCACAAGATCAGATGAGCCAGTTTATTGATCTGGTGGTGCCCACTGATCCACCAAGTGCAGGGCCTGCAAAATATTCCAAGCACTGATCTTAGGAGCAGTTTAGGGAGGGTCAGAATCTTGTAGCCTCCAGCTGCATGACTCCTAAACCATAATTTCTAATCTTGTGGCTAATGTTAATCCTACAAATGCAATCTAGTTTCCAGACAAGAAGGAGGTCTGCTGTTGGGCACAGTGGCTCCTGCCTGTAATCCCAGCACTTTGGGAGGCCGAGGCGGGCTGATCACAAGGGCAAGAGATTGAGACCATCCTGGCCAACATGGTGAAACCTCGTCTCTAGTAAAAATACAAAAATTAGCTGGGCGTGGTGGCGTGCACCTGTAGTCCCAGCTACTTGGGAGGCCGAGGCAGGAGAATCACTTGAACCCAGGAGCTGGAGGTTGCAGTGAGCCGAGATGGCGCCACTGCACTCCAGCCTGGCAACATAGTCAGACTCTGTCTCACAAAAAAAAAAAAAAAAAAAAGAGGGAGGTCTGCTTTGGGAAAGGGCTGTTACCATCTTTGTTTAAACTATAAACTATATTTCTCTCAAAATTAGTTCAGCCTACATCTAGGAATGAACAAGGATAGCTTGGGGATTAGAAGCGAGATGGAGTCAACTACGTTAGATCTCTTTCACTGTCTCAGCCATAATTTTGCAAACGCAGTTTCACTGTGAGGAAATAAATTTCTGTTGTTTAAGCCACACAGTCTGCAATCTTTTTTTTTTTTTTTTTTGA
>NW_012122035.1:0-1163 GCF_000951035.1 Colobus angolensis palliatus
AAGTTGGTGATGAAGAACCCGGAAGTGCGCCATCTTGCCTCCGTTCGTCCAAACAATTGCTTTTCCATCTGGATACATTTTTTTTTTTTTTTTTTGTGACACAGAGTCTCACTGGACGCCCAGGCTGGAGTGCAATGGGCGTGATCTCAGCTCACTGCAGTCTCCGTCTCCCAGCTTCAAGCCATTCTCCTGCCTCAGCTTCCCAAGTAGCTGGGATTACAGGTGCCCACCACCACAACCGGCTAATTTTTTTTGTATTTTTAGTAGAGACAGGGTCTCACCATGTTGACCAGGCTAGTCTCGAACTCCTGACCTTAAATGATCCACCCACCTCAGCCTCCCAAAGTTCTGGGATTACAGACATGAGCCACAGCGTCCGGCTATCATCCAGATGCCTTTTGGACATTTTATTTGGCCTCACATTTTTTAAATATTTGCCACGATATCTTTGACCTTGACCTTGTAGATTATAGGCCCTTTTCACCTGTAGACTTAGGTTTACATTGCTTTGAAAAATTTTCTTATATGGTTTTAAAAAAACATTAGTACTATTGTTCTATTCTGTTCTTTACCTTTGGGACTACAATTAAATATATTTTGTGTATTCTTGTTTTTCCTGCCACAGATTATATCATGTTCATTTTTCTTGTTTCTTCTGTGTACTTAGAGAAGTAGCTTGTCTTCTACTTCACTGATTAGATCTGTAGTATCTAATCAATATTCAACATCACATTGCACCTTTTAATTCAAAACTTGTAGTTTTCATCACCATTTTCTTCCTGGTCTCAAACAGTTTATTTTTTAATGAATACGAGCTCTAATCTCATACCTGTAGTGCCCTTTTGAAACTGAGAACAAAGACTATGCAATTTCTTTAAAATGCCAGTTTCTGATAACAACTGTAGATTTCAGAAGATGACATTTGTTCCCCTTGATACGAAATACAGTGGTTTCAATGGCTTTCTGCTTAGTCCTCCCAAGGGAGAGAGATCCAGATTTACCCAGTGGTGGCTTATAGAGCTAAGATTTGACGAGTTTTGTGTGTGCATTCTTTATTTAAGAATGGGTAGCTCGGCCGGGCGCGGTGGCTCAAGCCTGTAATCCCAGCACTTTGGGAGGCCGAGATGGGCGGATCACGAGGTCAGGAGATCGAGACCATCCTG
>NW_012122036.1:0-1122 GCF_000951035.1 Colobus angolensis palliatus
CTGCCTCAGCCTCCCAAGTAGCTGGGATTACAGGCATGTGCCACCATGCCCGGCTAATTTGTATTATTAGCAGAGGCAGGGTTTCTCCACGTTGGTCAGGCTGGTCTCAAACTCCCGACCTCAGGTGATCCACCTGCCTCAGCCTCCCAAAGTGCTGGGATTACAGGCATGCACCACCACATCCAGCTAATTTTGTATTATTAGCAGAGGCAGGGTTTCTCCACGTTGGTCAGGCTGGTCTCGAACTCCCGACCTCAGGTGATCCGCCCGCCTTGGCCTCCCAAAGTGCTGGGATTAAAGACATGAGCTGCCACACCTGGCAAAGTGAACATTTTCTAAAGGAATTTGACCACAGTATTCTTTTAATCTTAACATTTTCTTCAAAACTAGTATATTATTTGCAAAACACTTAATGAAACCCAGCAACAAAATCATAGATTTCTTCCTCCTCACTGGTTCTGGGACATGTTTGTGAAGGTTAGCCAAAATGGAAAGCAGAATTGACTCCAATGTAAAGTGTCCAAGTTGATTTCTTATTATTGATAGGTGTTCAATAAGAGTATAGTTATACTCTGCTGTAGAGCTACCAGAGTGGAGTCCACAATTATCAAAATCTATATCTCAAATCCATACAGATTAATTATTAAAATTTAATAAACAAGCAATAAAAATGTGAAAGTGCGTGTGGCAGTATGAAAATACAGGCTCATTAGGAGGCAGTGCAGGATTCTTATAAGGATTTTTTAAATAAACAGTCACACAACCTTTGGGTCATTTCATGGCCACTTTCTAGAGGTCCCAGTAATACTGGCTGCTATAGTGTCAATGATTACAGGACCTTAAAGAGCTATAGTGTGCTCCTGCATTCAAGAAAGTACTTACCAGAAAGAAAGGATAATAAGCAGGTAGGCAGAAACAAAAAAGCCAAGAAATTTAGCAGGCAATTGTTACAAAAAGAGAGGACAAGGACAGGAAGGTAGCAGACTACCCTAAAAAAACAAAAACAGGCTGGGTGCAGTGGTGCACACCTGTAATCCCAGCACTTTGGGAGGCCGAGGCGGGCGGATCACGAGGTCAGGAGATCAAGACCATCCTGGCTAACACAGTGAAACCCCATCTCTA
>NW_012122037.1:0-1152 GCF_000951035.1 Colobus angolensis palliatus
TGCTAACACGGTGAAACCCCGTCTCTACTAAAAATACAAAAAACTAGCCGGGCGAGGTGGTGAGCGCCTGTAGTCCCAGCTGCTCCGGAGGCTGAGGCAGGAGAATGGCGTAAACCCGGGAGGTGGAACTTGCAGTGAGCTGAGATCAGGCCACTGCACTCCAGCCTGGGTGACAGAGCGAGACTCCGTCTCAAAAAATAAATAAATAAATAAATAAAAAGCTAGAAATTTGACTAAGCTTAGTGAGGAAGGCATGTCCAAAACTGAGACAGGCTAAAAGCTAGGCCTCTTGCACCATTTAGCCAAACTGTGAATGCAAAGGGAAAGTTGTTGAAGGAAATTAAAGTGCTACTTCAGTGAATGTACAAATGACAAGAAAACAAAACAGCCTTATTGCTGATATGGAGAAATTCTGAATGGTCTGGATAGAAGATCAAGCCAGCCACAACATTCCCTTAAGCCAGAGCCAAATTCAGAGCAAGGCCCTAACTCTTTAATTCTATGAAGGTGGAGAGAAGTGAGGAAGCTGCAGAAGAAAAGTTGGATGCTAGTAGACGTTGGTTCATGAGGTTTAAGGAAAGACGCCATCTCCGTAATGTAAAAGTGCAAGGTGAAGCAGCAAATGCTTATGCAAACCTGCACTAAGTTATTCAGAAGACCAAGCTAAGATAATTGATGAATGTGGCTACACTAAATAGCAGATTTTCTTTCTTTTCTTTTTTTTCTTTTTTTTTTTGACATGGAGTCTCGCCCTGTTGCCCAGGCTGGAGTGCAATGGCACGGTCTCGGCCCACTGTAGCCTACGCCTCCCGTGTTCACACAGCAGATTTTCAGTGTAGATAAAACAGCCTTCTCTTGGAAGAACAGACCATTGAGGACTTTGATCATGAGAGAGCAGAAGTCAATGCTTGCCTTCAAAGCTTCAAAAGACAGGCTGACTGTCTTATTAGGGGCTAATTTAGCTGGTGACTTTAAGTTGAAGCCAATGATCATTTGCCATTCCAAAAATCCTAGGACACTTAGGAATTATGCTAAATTTACTCTGCCTGTGCTCTATAAATGGAACAACAAAGCCTGGATGACAGCACATCTGTTCATAGCATGGTTTACTGATTTTTTTTTTTTTTTTGAGATGGAGTTTCGCTCTTGTCA
>NW_012122038.1:0-1054 GCF_000951035.1 Colobus angolensis palliatus
CAGTGAGCCAAGATCACACCACTGCACTCCAGCCTGGGCAACAAGAGTGAAACTCTGCTTCAAAAAAAAAAAGAAGAAGAAGAAGAAAAATGACTTTCAATAGATATGCAAAAACAAGTCAGTGGAGAACAAACAAACGGTGTTCGAATACTTGGACATCTATATTCACAAAAATTAACATGGAGCATGATAGCATCATATATAAAAATTAACTGAGAATGGATCACAGACCTAAATGTAAACTTTTAACTGGAAGACTACCAGAAGACTACCAGAAAAAAAAACAGGATAGGCCAGGTGCAGTGGCTCATGCCTGTAATCCTAGCACTTCTAGCACTTTGGGAGGCTAAGGCAGATGGATCACGAGGTTAGGAGTTTGAGACCAGCCTGGCCAACATAGTGAACCCCTGTCTCTCCTAAAAATACAAAAAAAAAAAAAAAATTAGCAGGGTGTGGTAGCATGTGTCTGTAATCCCAGCTACTTGGGAGGCTGAGATAGGAGGAATCGCTTGACCCAGGCAGGCAGAGGTTGCAGTGAGCCAAGATGGTGCCACTGCACTCCAGCCTGGGCAACAGTGCAAGACTCTGTCTCAGAAAAAAATAAAAAGAAAAATAAAAAAACAGGATAAAACCTTTGTGACCTTGAGTTAGGCAAAAAATTCTTATATACAATACCAAAAGCACAATCCATAAAATAACAAATTGATAAATTGGACAAAATTAAAACCTTCTGTTATGACTAACAGAATGGAAAGACAAGCCACAGACTGGACAAAAATATTTGCAAAGCATATATCTAATAAAGAACTTGCATTCAGAATATATAAAGAACTTTCTTTTCTTTTCTTTTGAGATGGAGTTTCACTTTTGTTGACCAGGCTGGAGTGCAATGGCGTGATCTCGGCTCACCGCAACCTCTGCCTCCCAGGTTCAAGCGATTCTTCTACCTCAGCCTCCCAAGTAGCTGGGACTACAGGCATGCGCCACCATGCCTGGCTAATTTTGTATTTTTAGTAGAGATGGGGTTTCTCCATGTTGGTCAGGATGGTCTCAA
>NW_012122039.1:0-1212 GCF_000951035.1 Colobus angolensis palliatus
GACAAAACAGTCATAAGTCTCTATCATCAAAGAGTTTATAGTCTAGGGAAGAAGACACAAAATAAAAAAGCAAAAAAAAAAAACTAGAAAAAGTTATTGATATGTTATTGTATATTATAACATATTATTGATATTATATGTTGTAATAAACTAAAAGAATTAACAAATGCAATGATAGAAAATAATGTAGTGTGGGCAAAGTGTGTTTGAGAAACTTAATTTGATAGGATTTTCATAATGCCTCTCCGAAGAAGTGACATTTAAATAGAAACCTAAAGGATGAGAAGAGCATGTGAAAAGCAGAGTAATAAGTGCTCCGTGTAGGAGATTGAGAGTTCCCTGCAAGGGGAACAGCTCGAGCAAAGGTCCTGGGGTGTAAATAATTTCTTCATGTTTAAGGAACAACATGGGGGACGGCATGCCTGGAACATCAGAGGGCAGGTTGCCATGAGGTATGAGGTGCATTTGGAGAGGCAAGTAGAGATCCGACCATATGGGGGCTTGTAGGCCTATGATCAACAATTTGGATTTTACTGAAAATCTAAAAGAATGCCATTAATGTGTTTTCAGCAGTGAAGAATTACGGCCTGATAGATATTTTTAAAGATAACTCTGTCTGCCATGTAGTGAATAGTTTGAATGAGGCAAAGCTGAAAATGGAAAGGACAGTAAAGAGGCTCCTATAACACTTAGCCATGGCTTATTTCGAGGTGTATGTAGGAAGCAGTGCCACCAGGATGGGTTAATGGATTGGATGTGGAAGGTGAATAGAAGGGACGATGATGCCAGTTTTCTGGCTTAAGTTGTCAGAGAGGTGGTGGTTTTCCGAAACTGGGAAGATGCATCAGTCAGGATCTTGGCAGGAAACAGATGGTACACTCAGACAAGAACACTGATGAAAGTTTAATGGCAGGCGCTGTTTACAAAGAAGTGGACAGAGTTAAGAGAAACAAACAAGGGATGGCAAAGGACTCCAGAACTAGCAATGCAAGAAGCCATTATCCTTCCTAGGTCTGGAAGGGCAAGTGGAGTAGTCAGTTCCTGAAACAGAGTTGTAGTTGTTGATTTGTTTTTCTAAGACCAGCCCAGCGAGCACAAAAGAACCAGCAGGTAGGCAAGTGTAGGAGCAAAACTGCAAGTTTATTTTGGTAACCTAAGGTGTGGGGAAGAAGTCTGTCGGCCTCCGGCAAAGAAGGCCGACAGAGTCCCCCC
>NW_012122040.1:0-1116 GCF_000951035.1 Colobus angolensis palliatus
AAAACAACAACAAAAACACAAACAAAACAAAAAACCCGCACCAAGGCCAGTCGTGCTGGCTCATGCCTGTAATCCCAACATTTTGGGAGGCCCAGGTGGGAGGATTGCTTGAACCCAGGAGTTCAAGACCAGCCTGGCCAACATAGTGAGACTCTGTCTCCACAAAAAAACAAAAAATTAGCTGGGTGCAGTGGTGCGTACCGGTAGTCCCCACTACTCGGAAGGCTGAAGTGGGAAGACTGCTTGAGCCTGGGGAATCAAGGCTGCAGGGAGTTATGATTGTGCCACTGCACTGCAGCCTGGGTGACAGAGAGAGACTCTGTCACAAAACAGAAGACAAAAAAGTCCCACAACAAGATATCACTACACACCGGCTCTGAAGACTGACAACCCCAAGCACTGTTAACATGTTAACATGCACCTGCCACTTGACCTGAAGATTCTGTCCCCAGGTGTCATCCAGAAAAGAAGTGAAAGGTGTGACCACAAAGGATGTGTCCTCTAATGCTCATAGGAGCTTCCTCCAACCCCCATGCCCACCCACGGGAGAACGGACAGACCAACTGCAGAATATTCATACAGTGGGATCTTATGCATGGATGAAAGAGAGGAGCTGGCGGTGCGCCCGATGTTGATGAAGCTCCCTGAGCTGAGGGAGAGAAGCCTGCTGCAAGAGTGCCCACTAGTGAGTCCTCACAGAGGCAAAACTCATCTGTGGCAGAAAAAGAGGGGACCCGCAGCTGCCTCAGGGTAAGATCACGAGCAGGGACTGGGAGGGGGGGACACAAAGGAACTTCTAGGGTGATGGACACGCTTAGATTTTTATTGGGCACGGGGCTATACAGGTGCAGCCATTTTCAGAATTTATAGTTAAGAGTAGTGCATTTTGGCCAGGCGTGGCCATGCCTGTAATCCCAGCACATTGGGAGGCCGAGGTGGGCAGATCACCTGAGGTCAGGAGTTTGAGACCAGGCTGGCCAACATGGCGAAACCCCGTCTCTACTAAAAGTACAAAAATTAGCTGGACATGGTGGCATATGCCTGTAATCCCAGCTACTTGGGAGGCTGAGGCAGGAGAATCACTTGAACCTGGGAGGCGGAGGTTGCAGTGAGCAG
>NW_012122041.1:0-1123 GCF_000951035.1 Colobus angolensis palliatus
GTGATCCACCCACCTCAGCCTCCAAAAGTACTGGGATTACAGGTGTGGGCCACCACGCCTGGCCTCTCTACTTCTATTTTCTGAAAGAGATTATAGAAAGTGAATGCAATTTATTTCTTAAATATTTAGAAGAATTCACTGGTGAATTTATCTGGGCCTGGTGTGTTTTGTTTTCGAAGGTTATAATTGATTCAATTTCTTTAATAAATATAGACTTATTCAGAATGTATATTTCTTCTGTGTGAGTTTTGGCAAATGTGTCTTTAAGGAATTAGCCTATTTTACTTAAATTATCAGATTTGTGGACATATAGAGTTTCTTATTTCTTTATGATCCTTGTAGTGTTCACAGGATTTGTAGTAATGTCCCCTCTTTCATTTCTGATATTAGTAACTTGTGTGTCTCTCTTTTTCTTGGCTAGCCGGGCTAGAGGCTTATTGATTTTATCAAAGAAACTGCATCTAGTTTCATTTATTTTCTCTATTGTTTTTATTTTTATTGATTTCTTTTTTGGGAATCAGGGGAGGTGAACAGAGTCTTGTTCTATCGCCCAGGCCAGAGTACAGTGGCACAATCTCGGCTCACTGCAACCTCCGCCTCCCGGGTTCAATTAATTCTCGTACCTTAGCCTCCAGAGTAGCTGGGATTACAGGCATCTGCCACCATGCCCTGCTAATTTTTGTGTTTTTAGTAGAGATGGAGTTTTACCATGTTGCCTGGCTGGTCTCGAACTCCTGACCTCAGGTGATCCACCTGCCTCGGCCTCCCAAAGTGCTGGAATTGCAGGCATGAGCCACCACACCCGGCTGATTTTTATTGATTTCTGGTCTAATTTTTATTATATCTTTTCTTCTGTTTGCTTGGGATTTAATTTGCCCCTTTTTTTTTCTAGTTTCCCAAAGTGGAAGCTTAGATGACTGATTTAAGATATTTTTTCCTGTCCAATATATGCATTCAATGCCTTAAACTTCCCTCTAAGTACTATTTTCACTGTATCCACAAATTTTGATAAGTTGTGGTTTTATTTTAATTTACTTCAAAATATTTTAAAATTTTTCTTGAGATTTCTTCTTTGATCAATGTGTTAGAGTGTGGTTTAATTTCCAAGTATTTTGGGATTTTC
>NW_012122042.1:0-1188 GCF_000951035.1 Colobus angolensis palliatus
TATTTCTTTTCTTTTTTTTTTTTGTTGGGACAGAGTTTTGCTCTTGTTGCCCAGGCTGGAGTGCAACGGCACGATCTCGGCTCACTGCAACCTCTGCCTCCTAGGTTCAAGTGATTCTCCTGCCTCAGCCTCTCCAGTAGGTGGGATTATAGGCGCCCGCCACCACACCTGGCTGTGGGGCCAATGGGAGCAGTGTGCAGCGTCCTGCCCTGGGCTCCTGCCTGCTCTGCGCCCTTGCCTGGCCAGCCCGGGAGGGTGCAAAGGCTTGCTGGCAGCTCTTTCTGCTCCCACACCTGCCTCTTCCTCTGAACTGGAGAGCTGGCAAGACTCTAGGCGTAATGCAAGACTAAATACAGCTGTCAGCGCCTTCCTCTGAGCTCACTTGGGAGCTGTCTGGGGGGACGGAGGAGTGAAGACTAGGTGAATCACCATACACCAAAATAGACACGAGGTGCTTGGTGTTTTGAACCAGCGGCTTGCTTGGTGCCTTTGCTGTCCTCCATGGACTGCAATCCAGCCAGCCTAGGCTCCAAACCCAACCCGGAGCACCCCTAGAAGAGTTACTGGTAAGCTGGAGGTTGAGTAGCACCCCAGGAAGAGGTGTGGGTTAGCACCAGCAGTGTTCTGATGGCAAGGCAGCCCCCAGGCCGTGCCAGGGTGGTGGCATAGCTGTTGTGGCCGCTGACGAGCTTGCTGTTCTCCAGGGTAGCTGCTTCTGTGGAGACCACAGGAAGCACAACAGAAAAAAAGCCACGAAATGAGACTCTGAGCACTCAGCGGCAGGGTTTTCTTTGCACAGAACTGAACTGGTCCCACATCGTGGCTCAAATTCCAACTGAGTTGGAACTTCTGTGGCACGCTGGGCGTGAGTTCGTTCCTGAGTACCTCCACCGGCAGCTCTGCAGAAGCACAGAAGGCACCGTCACCACCCAGCGGGGCCTGGCCCCTGATGAGCTCAGCCACCCCCTGGAACTACATTGTCCTTGTCCTCCCCATTTCTCCCCAAGGCGGGACCTCCAGTGACATCACGTCACATGTCTTTGAGGCACAGGAGGAGGAGCACACCTGTGGAGACACCTGGGTGCTCTAGAATGGCGTGGGAAGTTCATGTTATACTCAGCTGGACCCCACCCCCGGCGTGGAAAGCTCATGTTATACTCAGGCGGACCCCACCCACGGCGTGGGAAG
>NW_012122043.1:0-27085 GCF_000951035.1 Colobus angolensis palliatus
TGTAAGACCTCTCCCAGCGGAAGTGGCAAAGAGGCTCAGTCTCCCATGTGGCAAAATGAGCTCCCTTTTATGTGCGTCCTCAGCTTTCAACGGCGTGACCAGCAACAGCTCTTTGTAGATTTAAAAGACGGCTAAAATAACCTGAAATAGGCTAAAAATAGATTATAATTTTTTTAACACCTGAAATTGCTTGTAGAATTTTAGTTTCAGCATGGGAGTGGTGCTTTTTAATATCAAAAGGTTCTTTGTAAGCTTTGTTGCCTTTTAAAATCTAACGAGACGAAAAAGATCTAAAAGATAAAATAAGTAAAGACTGGTATACTTACGTAACTGGACAAGTCTTGATTTTCCTGACTCTGAATGGCAGAGCTGGATCAGAGGAGCAAAAGAAACAGCAAGAATCTTTTTGGTTTCCCAAGCTGAAGGACCCGTGCATGTTACTTAGTCAACTATCCCAGAGAAAAAAGGAGAATATTCAAAAGATTTGGCTACTAAATAGCTCATATTTAATCATTCCTATACATACTACAAAAATACATAGATACGCTTACAATAAAATGAAATATCTTGACACATGGACCCCTAATGTGATGTGCCATGAAGTACATCTATCTTATGAATATTCCTGCAAAAATGCTTAACCTGAATATATTCAGGCCCTAGGCCTAACTTCTGTTTACAGAAATTATAATATTATAGAGAAACTAGTTATAGGATAGCAAGAGGAAACAATCACATAGAGAATGTGAGGATTCTTGTCAGACAATGCTCTAGCACTCTCCAAACAAGTCAACACTGAGGGTGAAAAGGGGGTCTGTTTTAAAGTATAAAGTAATTAAAGATATGTTAATAACCAACTGAATCCTGACCTGTTGTTACTGGGGGCGGGGGGCGGCGCGCCTAACTCCTGATAGGACCTTCCCCCAGGATGCGGCACTGGGGGGTGCGGGGTCACCTGTGGCGCCTGCCCCCCCAGCCCAGCCATGGAAACCTGAGCTCATCCCTTTCAGGAGCTGGGCTTCCATGGGAATCTTCTTTCCTGACACACACTCCATGTCAAAGGGTTGCTAACCCAGGACTGGCTTGGTGTCAGAAATAGCTGCAACCTTTTTTGTGCCCCTTGAATATGCAAAATCAGGTAGACAGTCATCTGAAGTCTCCACACCCAGTGTCACCTCCACATAGACCCCGCAGGGGCCCTCGGTCCAGAACACCATCGCCCAGCCTTGTGGACGAGTCCCCAGGCTGTTATGGTGTCAGAGACAAAATTATAACAAATCTAGTTTAGTGATTATAACAAATCTAATAATAGTGACTACCTGTAAGTTTTTGTTGAATTATAGGCTTGTTAAGATGTAATTCACAGACCACGATCGTCACCACTTTAAAGTATACATTTCAGCATTGTTAGTGTATTCATAGAGATGTCCAGCCATCACTGCTATATAATTTTACAGCATTTAAATCATCCTAAAATGAACCTTGGACTCAATAACAGTCATTCCCCTTCCTGCCTCTCCCCCAAGCCCTGGTGACCCCAAGTCTGCTTTCTGCCTCTGTGGATTTGCTGATTACAGACATTTCATGCAAATGGAATCTTAACACTTCATGCAAATAGAATCTTTGGCTTAATTTGGTTTAATTCATTTAAAGTGATGCTTTGATGGTGCATCTATTTTACAACATTTTTTCATTTCTTTTTATTGCTGATAATAATCTGTTGTATGAATATACCACATTTTGGTTCTTCATTTATCAGTTGTTGAACATTTGATGTGTTTCCTTTTTTTGGTATTATGATCAATACCAAATGTTGCTATGAACATTTGTGTACCAGCTTTTGCCTGTGGATATTACCACAGTTCTCCTGAGTATACATTCAGGAGGGAAATAGCTAAATTATGTGGTAACTCGGTTGCAATTTTGAGGATCTGCGGAACTGTTTTCCAAAGTGGCTGCATTTTCCAGTTCTGTTAGCAATGACTGAAGTTTCTGATATGTTCACCTCTCTCTCTCTCTCTCATCAATGTAGTTGTTGTGAAGTGATCTTTTATTGTGGTTTCATTTGCTTTTTCCTAATGACTAATAATTTTGAGCATTTTCAAAGGCTTATGGGTCATTTGTATATCTTTTTAGGAGAACTATCTATTTAGTTTTTGTTCATTTAATTTGCTTGTATTTCTTTTTATTGTTGGTTATTAGCATTCTTTATATATTTTTCATACCAGTGCTTTATCAGATTTGTGGTTTGCAAATATTTTCTCCCATTCTGTGTGTTGTCTTTACATATACTTGAGGGTGTCTTTTGAAACTGCAAAATAATTTTTAAATTTATTTTGAATATTTACAAAATTGTGATAAAGTCCAAATTATCTGATTTGTGTTTTGTTGCTTGTGATTTTGGTGTCAGGTCTAAAAAATCACCACCAAATCCAAGGTCACACAGAATGTACTCCTATGTTTTCTGCCAAAAGTTTTATGGTTTTAACCTTACTTTTAGACCTATGATTCATTTTGAATTAAATTTGTATATGGTGTGAAGTGGAAATCAAATTACATTCTTTTGCAGGTGGATATCCAGTTGTCCTGGCACCATTTGTTGTAAAGACCATTCGTTCCTCCTCGAATTCCACTGGCACACTTGTCAAAAATCAATTGGCCATAAATATAAGGGCTTATTTCTAGACTTTCTGTTTGATTTCATTGATGTGTGTATCCATCTTTATGCCTCTATCATACTGTTTTCACTACTGTAGCTTGGCGGTGCCACTTTGAAATCTTGAAGCACGAATCCAACAACTTTGTTTAAAATTTTCTTTAAGATTGTTTTTGGTGTTTGTAACTCCTTTTATTTCCATATGAATTTTAGGATTAACCAGTCAATTTCTAGAAGTAAAGCAGCTGAGCTGAAATTTTTGAAAGGGATTTTGTTGAATCTGCAGATCAATTTGCTCTTAACAATGTTAAATTTTCCAATCCATAAGCATAAAATATCATTCTATTTATCTAATTTTTTAAACAGTGTTTTGTAGTTTACAGTAATGAGTCATAACTTTTTTGCTATATTTCTTCCTATTTTATTCATCGATGCTATTGTAAATGAAATTGCTTTAATTTCATTTTTGAATTTTTTATTGCTAGCATATAGGTCTACAATTGATTTTTGTATATTGTTCATGTACCAAGCAACATTTCTGAAGTCATTTATTCATTAAAATAATGTGTGTTTCTAGAGATTTCCATATACAAGGTCATGTCATCCACAATAGAGTTTGACTTCTTTCTTCCAATTCGGATGACTTTCATTTCATTGCCTTGCCTAATTGCCTCACAGGAACATCGATGACAATGTTAAATAGAAGTTGAGAGTGTGAACATCCTTGTATTGCTCCTGATCTTAAGAGGAAAGCATTCGGGCTTTCAAATTTAGGGGTGCTATGGGCTTTTCTTAGAAGGATTTTATCAGATTGAGGAAGTTTCCTTCTATGTTTAGCTTGTTCACACTCTTCAAAAGATGTTGGATTTTGTCACATGAATTTTTTGCATCTTTTGAGATTATTATGTTTTTTCTTTATTCTTTTAATACAGTGTATTGCTTTCATTTGTTTCCTTACGTTAGATCAACTATGCATTCCTGAAGTTAATCCCAATCATTCAGGGTGTATAATTCCTTCTTATATATTGCTGGATTCAATTTGCTAATATTTTTGCAAATATTTTTATCTCTAAATATTCATTCATTTAGATATTCATTTAGAGATATCGATTCATAAGGGATATCGATTATTATCTTGTGAGTTCTCTGTGCAGTTTTGGTACCAGGGTAATACTGGGACTATCGAATGAATTAGTTAAGAATATGCTCCCTTCTTCTGTTTTGGTTTTGTCCTTTTGACATGTTTTGAGTGACTGGTATTAATTCTTCTTTAAATATTTAGTAGAATTCATGCATGAAGCTATCTGGGGCTGGCCTTTTCTTTGTGGAAAGTTTATTGATTACTAATCCAATCTCTTTACTGTTATTGGTCTATTGAGATTTTCTATTTCTTTTGGAGATTTTCAAGAAATTTGTTCACTTCTTTTAGTCTATTGAATTTTTAGCATACAATTATTTATTATATTTGCTTATAATCTTCCTCATTTCCTAAGGTCAGTATTAATGCCCTCTGTTTAATTGCTGATTTTAGTAATTTTAATCTTGATAATTCCTTGGTCAGCCTATCTAAAGGTTTGTTAAATTTGCTGAGGTTTTCAAAAACTTTTGGTTTCACGAATTGTTGCTACTGTTGTTTAATTCACTATTTAATTTACCCTCCGTCGTATCTTTATTTCCTTCCTTGTGTCTGCTGCATGTGAGTTGTGTTTATTCTTCTCATTTCTTAAGATTGAAGATTATGTTACTGACTTGAAATATTTCTTTTTTAATACAGGCATTTTTACCTTTAAATGTTCTCCTAAGTACTATTTCCCACAAATTTTAGTATCTTGTGTTTGCCTTTTAGTTAGTATTCAGTTATTTTACAATGTTGTTACATTGTATTCTTGAATTCTTTGGTTATTTGCATTGTTTCACCTGTTTTTGAATTTCCCAAGTTCCTTCCTGGTATTGGTTCCTCCTATCATTCCGTTTTGTTCAGGGAGCATAACTCT
Source organism: Colobus angolensis palliatus (assembly GCF_000951035.1). Taxonomy (NCBI): domain Eukaryota; kingdom Metazoa; phylum Chordata; class Mammalia; order Primates; family Cercopithecidae; genus Colobus; species Colobus angolensis. The sequence continues at coordinate 4,651 of NW_012122043.1, forward strand.
CGCAGGTCAGTCCTCCATGTCCTGAGGCTTCTTCAGGCGTTCCTGTGTGGTCCACCCTGGAGAACAGCTCCCTCTCCTCTCGAGAGGAACGTGGCTGCGGCTGTGCGTGGACCGTTTGGCAGAGGCCCGTCTGCTGGATCCGCTGGTTCAAGGGGTTTGTTCCCGTCTGCTTGTTGATCTTCTACCTAGTGGCTCCATCACTCATTCCAGGTGGGACCAGTGAAGTTACCAACGTTCGCTGTCAGATTGTCTATTTCTCCCTTTAGTTCTGTCGGTTTTTACTTTGTGTATTTTGGGCTCCGGTGTTGGGTGATGTGTGTCCATATTTGTTACGTCTTGGGAGAGACTGACCATTTTGTTTTTATAAAATGTCCTTTTGGTGTCTCAAACAACAACTCTGTCTTAAAGTCTATTTTGTCTGCATTCAGCCTCCCGATGTCCCTTTCGGGTATTGTTTCCATGGTGTGTCTCTTTCCACCTTTCTGCGTGGGACTCTGATGCGTCTCTGCTGTGGGAGCCCATGGCGGCTCTGGTGTCTCTGTTGCCGGAAGCCCATGGCGGCCCTGGCGACTCTCTCAGCTGTGGGAAGCATATCACGCTCTGACGTTTCTGTTGCCGGAAGCCCATGGCGGCCCTGGCGTCTCTGTTGCCGGAAGCCCATGGCGGCTCTGGCGGCTCAGCTGTGGGAAGGCCATGGCAGCCCTGGCGTCTCTGTTGCCGGAAGCCCATGGCGGCTCTGGCGGCTCAGCTGTGGGAAGGCCATGGCAGCCCTGGCGTCTCTGTTATGGGAGCCCGTCGCGCTCTGGCGTCTCTGCTGTGGACACCCCATCGCTGGGCTGCGCTGCTGCCTGTTCTGCCCTCCTCTGCTTTCTGGCCGCGATTCCATTGAATGCGATGACTAAAAAGGTAGGATTTTCATCCCCTGTTTTACTAGTTGTTTCCTCTATGGCTTGTATCTGTGTTTTTTGTTTGTTTTTTTTGAGACGGAGTCTCGCTCTGTCGCCCAGGCTGGAGTGCAGTGGCCGGATCTCAGCTCACTGCAAGCTCCGCCTCCCGGGTTCCCGCCATTCTCCTGCCTCAGCCTCCCGAGTAGCTGGGACTACAGGTGCTGCCACCACGCCCGGCTAGTTTTTTGTATTTTTTAGTAGAGACGGGGTTTCACCGTGTTAGCCAGGATGGTCTCGATCTCCTGACCTCATGATCCGCCCGTCTCGGCCTCCCAAAGTGCTGGGATTACAGGCTTGAGCCACCGTGCCCGGCCTGTTTTGTTTCTTTACTCTTCTTTTACTGCCTACTTTTATGTTAAATAGATATTTCATTTATACAATTTTAATATTTTGATGTATCTTTTACTCCTTTTTAAGTTATTTGCTTAGTGGTTATTCTGGAGAATGTAATTAAAATCTTATCTTAAAGCAAACTACTGCAAATTAATACCAAATTAATCTTCATAGTATGCAATGATGTGGTTATTAAACAAAATTGGTTAACAACTTTGGACCAGACATTGTGTAGTGTCCTGCTCTAGGCCCAGCAGAACAGACCAAGCCAGAATGGAGTCCCTAAGGCCCACATCACCAAACCAACGTTGGAAATGGGCAGTTTTCAAAAAATTGCAGGCCATTGAAATCAACCTGAGTCCACCTAACACAGAAGCCCTCTATTTTTTAACCCTTGAAAGTACCCTTGAAAAAACCCACCCGCCTTCTGTGTTTCATTCCTACCCTACGGAGGCCCCTTCCATCTGCAGATCCCCTCAGTTCACGGGACACCCCCACTCAGTTCACAGGACACCCCCACTCAGTTCATGCGATACCCCTGCTCGGTTCACGGGACACCATCGTTCAGTTCATGGGACACCCCCACTCAGTTCACAGGACACCCCTGCTCAGTTCACATGACACCCCCGCTCAGTTCACGGGACACCATCGCTCAGTTCACGGGACACCCCCCCTCAGTTTGCTGTGACCATCCTGCTTCCAGGACCAGGTGTTCCCAAGTCTAGAATCACAAATAGAAGCCAATTCAATCTTTAAACTAGATTTGTTATAATTTTGTCTCTGACACCATAACAGCCTGGGGACTTGTCCACAAGGCTGGGCAATGGTGTTCTGGACCGAGGGCTCCTGTGGGGTCTGTGTGGAGGTGACACTGGGTGTGAAGACTTCAGATGACTGTCTACCTGATTTTGCATATTCAAGGGGCACAAAAAAGGTTGCAGCTATTTCTGACACCAAGCCAGTCCTGGGTTAGCGACCTCTTGACATGGAGTGTGTGTCAGGAAAGAGGATTCCCGAGAGAAGCCCAGCTCCTGAGAGGGATGAGCTCAGGTTTCCATGGCTGGGCTGGGGGGGCCACAGGTGACCCCGCACCCCCCAGTGCCGCATCTTTGGGGAAGGTCCAGGCTCGCTGCATCCCCACTCCTCTTCCCTGATGGCTGAGGAGGCTCAAAGTGAAGCACCAGGCTGATGTCTATGGAGACCCCTCCCCCACTCCTGGCAGCTCTGAGGGGCTCCTGCTTCTAGGATCAACAAGATCGCCAGAGGAGTGAGACCTCAGTGAGTGTGTCTGATGAGCACATTCATTCGGCCTGGTTGCCTTCTTTCCAGATGTTTGTTTCGGATTCCCCAGAACTGCAGGTTCATCAGCCCTTGCCTTGTGAAGGACGTCTGTAATTGTTACAGCGTCATGTGAAATGCATTCTGGGATATGCAAGCTGAGAGCAAACGCGGGCAGCTCTGAAGCTGCGTGCCCACCCCAGTTCCCCGTGTGCCCGCCCCAGTTCCCAGTGTGCCCACCCCAGTTCTACTAGCAGAGGCTCTCTTTGTCTTAAAATCCCATAGAATGGCATCAAATTACTGGATATAGAAACTATTTCAAAGCAATGCTTCCCACAAAATCAGATCTTCTTGTATGAAGCAATGTTTCATATAAGATGTGTGTGCCTTTTAGATACAGTTTTCCTTCCTTGATGAATGTTGGTCTTTAAAATTAATGATGAGTAAAGAAATTTGCATAAAATCACTCTCTCCATCAGGAGGCAAGCTCAGTGTTTCAATGACATTTATGGGAAAGGAAAGCCAAGGAATCGGGTGGAATTTGATCAGAGGAGGCATTGGAGTTGAGAGGGCATTGTAGACCAAAATGCCCCACGCCAGGATATGAAAGGAGCCAGAGCCATACATTTGGGAAAAGTGATGAATATCTTTAATTTGTGTGAGCAGCTTGGGTTTCTCAGACGTCGGTATCGGGGAGGGAGGAGACCTCTTTTAGGGGAGCTTTAAGGAAGTCTCCCAAGAAGGTACGTGGGAGAGCAAAACCGATTACGCTATGATAGATTGCCTTCATCCAAAGCAATCAAACCTCCATAAGTGTCAGCAAAGTGTGTCTAATTTGACAAATGAAATTGTGACTATAGAGCGTATGTTTCTAAATGTGAAGTATGTCAATTCAAGGACTGCTGTATTCACTGTGTTTTCTTCTCTGATGCAGAGCTGCATTTAGTTCATGGGTGACAGCCACCGCCTGCTCCATCCCCAGGTAACAGCCGCACCTGCTGCATCCTTAGGTAACAGCCACACCTGCTCCATCCCCAGGTAACAGCCACACCTGCTCCATCCCCAGGTAACAGCCACACCTGCTCCATCCCCAGGTAACAGCCACACCTGCTCCATCCCCAGGTAACAACCACACCTGCTCCATCCCCAGGTAACAGCCACACCTGCTCCATCCCCAGGTAACAGCCACACCTGCTCCATCCTGGGTTTCTTTCTTCATGGCTCCTCATTTGGTTTTCTGTTATTTTTCTCCTTTTCTATTTCTGTTGCCTACCAGGAGGTTTGAACTTCCATCGGGGCTGCATTTTGGGGTCTTCCTTGCCTTCCTATCAAGTGGCTCTGTGCTCCAAATACCACACCAGAAATTTCAGTTCTCTCACAAAAAAATTAGCATTTACTTTCTATGGGACACACAGTGATAGCTTCTTGGCTAATTTCTTAGAGTCACAAATGTGTGTATTTCTAACTCTACGATCAAAAGCCCATCAATCATCTTCCAGGCTGGAATTGGAATTGGAGACCCCACTGAGTCTGTGGCCGTGAACCCAGGTTTCCCCAGTGGCTGAGCAGCCACAACTGGCCCTCGCCAGAGGGAGTGTGTATCAGTCGGTTTTCATGCTGCTGAGAAAGACACACCTGAGACTGGGCGATTTACAAAAGAAAGAGGCTTATTGGACTTACAGTTCGACATGACTGGGAGGCCTCACAATCCTGGCGGAAGGTGAAAGACGTGTTTCACATGGAAGCAGACAAGAGCAGAGCGCTCGTGCAGGGAAACTCCGCCCCATAAAGCCATCAGATCTCGTGAGACCATCACGAGGACAGCACAGGAAAGACCTGCCCGCATGATTCAATCACCTCCCACTGGGTCCCTCCCACAATACATGGGAATTGTGGGAGCTGCAGTTCAAGATGAGATTTGGGTGGGGACACGGACAAACCATGTCAGGGTTTAAATGGGACCCGGGTTTCTGCAGCAGCAGGGGTGGTAACAGCAGCTGGGGTCTGGAATGACCCCGGAAGGCAGCATGGTGGGGGCTGGGGGACCTCCGGGGTGGGGTTCCTGATGTGGCCATTCTCCTAATCCCCAAATCACTCCTGGAGCTCAGTCGAGAACCCACCCTCTCATATTGTGGGTTCTCAGCCCCTTGTGTGACTCTCTGCCTAGACACCTGGAGGGGTCGCTGCCCCAGCTGCCCCACCCGACAGGAAGCTGCCCCACCCGACAGGATGCTGCCCCACCCGACAGGAAGCTGCCCCACCCGACAGGATGCTGCCCCACCCGACAGGATGCTGCGCCACCCGACAGGATGCTGTCCCACCAAGGTGACGTACTGTGCCAGGTGGGTTTGTCCTTTGCCTTCATCCCCATTCTCTGCGTCCCTTGCTCTCACCGCTGTGGCCCTGGAGAAGGTTCTGATGTGATTTATGGGCGTCTCTACCTGGGAGGGTGGACACCTGCATGTGTGCACATCTGTCATTCTCGTTTATGTTAATCACACTGTTCTTTTAGGTGCCTTTCCATTTACCATTATTTTTAAATTTTGTAGGTGTTGCTGTTTTCATCCTTCCTTTATTCCTGAGTGTCAAGTGGATGCTTCTTTGGCGACTCCAAAACTCTCCCTGTGCACGCCCTGGTGACGGATGCAGGTGGGCTTCAGGACCCCGTCTCTACCCACAGGTGCAGACGACCACCCCAATGCAAGGTCTCTTATGAGAACAAGTGATTGGAGTGAGAAAAAATTGTATCAGACGGTTTTAAACAAGCAAGAAAGGCTTTATTCAAGACCATTGCGGTAATGGAGAGCACCCAGCTCCCCTGCAGCACATGGCAGGAGGGCTGAGGAGCCTGAGGGGCCACCGAGCAGGTGGGAGAGCCCTGGAGGCCTCAGCAGGGGGGGCGGCCCCCTTACCCTCCTCAGTGGAGTCAGGCTCCTGCCCTCCCACAGGGCCTGGGGGGCTGGGCCCTTTCTTTCTCTGTGCCTTGGTTTCCAAGGCAGCTCCCAGGCCTGGAGCAGGACATTTCCTGGGCTGTGGAACTGGCAAGCGGCTGGAAGAAGATTTACACCTGGAAGAGACAGAGAGTTGACAATTTTACATTTTCCAAAGTCAGTGCTCTGGACAGGGGAGGTTGGCACCGAGTCAGGAAGAAATCTGCCTGGAGTGAGCGAAGCCTGGGGAAGGGAAGGCCGCCTCGGCCTGGGTGGGGCCGGCAGCCAAGCTGTTGGCGCAGAGGTGTCCTGACCACGGTGCTCCAGGATCACTGCTCTAGGTCCTCCGGCAGGCAGGGTCCAGGGTTCCTGTGTCACCAGCCAGGGGCCCGACAGCTGGCTGAAGCCCTCACTTTCCTCCACATGCCTGGCTTGGCTGGGAGGCCACACCCAAGAGGCCACTGTTTGAGCCCCTTATCCATGCTGTCCTCACTGAGCAGCAGAAGCTCAGTGGCTGTGCTGGGGAGTGGGCACCGCCCCAGTGACCCCCAGTGACCCTCACGGTGCTCCACACACGCACAGGCACGTCTGCGGGGATGCTGGGCCCTCCACAGGTGTATGACTGGCAGGAGCCAACACCTCCGCTCTGCCCAGGTGCACCCAGGGCAGTGCTCTTCATCCTGACGACAGTGAGCCCAGCCTGCTGCTGACATGACGCCAGGAAGCTTCAGTGCAGAGGCTGAAGGACCCAAGCCAGGGCTCCAGCAGCTCACAGTGGGTGGACAGGTCACACGCCAGGGCTCCAGCAGCTCACGGGGGGTGGACAGGTCACACGCCAGGGCTCCAGCAGCTCACGGGGGGTGGACAGGTCACACGCCAGGGCTCCAGCAGCTCACGGGGGGTGGACAGGTCACACGCCAGGGCTCCAGCAGCTCACGGGGGGTGGACAGGTCACACGCCAGGGCTCCAGCAGCTCACGGGGGGTGGACAGGTCACACGCCAGGGCCTGGATCTGGGCCTGAGCAGAGCCGCCGCGGACCAGACACAAGCGGCCACCGCAGCCAAACCAGATTCCCGGATCTCGGCCAATGCCCTTGAAATCTGGGTCACAGAGCCTTTCTCACGCAGTTTTCATTTTGCCCGGCATGGGTCAAGTTTCTTAGTCTACAAACGTACAAGGGCTCACTTCAAGGCCACAATCCATGAACACGGCTTTTGGGTTTTCTTTATGGGGAGTTCATAAAATCACAGGCCGTCTTCTCGATCGTAATAAGACAGGAACAAGCCTAGCGGACATCATGGGAGAGTTGAGGTGACCTGCTGTGCAAAGTGCTGCCTCAAGTGTGTGGATTCCCTTAGCGAGAGGCAGCAGCCGCCCAGCCCCGGGAGCCCTGGCCCAGGTTCAAAGCCCTCCGTTTCTTTTCAGTGTCTTCTGGATCCGAAGGAGGGGGTCCCATGAAGTACAGACAGCCTCTGTGTCTCCATAGCAGGGAGAAGAAGCCCTCTTAATTGTCCCTTCCTGCAAATCCCCTCTCCTGATCCCAAACCTGCAATAGTGGAACCTTCTGGAAGGTGGATTTCCAAGGATTGTCCTTATCCTAAAACTGCATTCAGGAAAGACACATTGACATGACTGGGGGCAGAGATGTGTAACGCAAATGAAGGTGTCGCTTTCGTGTAACCTGAAAACTGAATTATTCATTAAAGGTGAAATTAAATATTTTCACCAGCATCAGCTATCACTTTGCCTCAGCTTTCATGCAAAACTCTCGTGAGTACCTCTTAGTAATCCATTTCTACACCTTTAGAATGTGATGAGTGTTACACATATTTTACAACATTCCAAACCCGACACGGTGAAACCACAAGGCTTCATTAGAGGGAGTATCGGTCTTTAAAAGGCATAGACTATTGATCCATAAATAAAAGAAAAAGGAATTGCAATTAGTTGGAAATGCTGAAAAGAATGTATTTGTTCATTTAGTTTTGAAAACAGCTCTATTTAACAAGTGTTCATAGCTGAAAGCACCGATAAATCAGGGGTGGAATCACAGGCGTTGTCCTCAGGCCCAGCCCGCTGCCGGCTGCCAATTCCCGGGAGTGTTCACACCTCACTGGTAAATCACAGGCTCTGTCCTCGGGCCCAACCTGCTGCTGGCTGCCGGTTCCCGGGAGTGTTCACACCTCACTCCCGCAGGGGAGGGTGCCCCTTAGTGTGCACCTCACTTTGTCTTCGCCTTTCAAAACTGTGCTATGCATTCTAATAAGTCTCGTTTAAATGAAAACTTTATCAGAAAGAACAGAAAGACCACAAAACGTGTAGTCATACCTGAAATTCCAGTGCCGTTGACACTGCCAGACACTGGCTGGGCAAACTTGAGCAATTTATTTAACCTTTCTGCTCTGAATTTTTAAACTGCAAATTGACCATAATAACCCTGGTTTCATGAAGTTTCCTAGGGATGCTGAAGACAAATGGGCCCAGTTAGACCCAGATGAAAGGAAGAAAGAGAAAAAGAGAGAGAGAGAGAGAGAATGAGGGCAGGGGAGAGCGAAGGGCAGAGATGCAGCCTCATTCTCACTCCTAAATGAGCTCGGTTATTCTGTGGCTTCTCGGTAACGTGGCTGCTTTCTCCTCTGTGGTGCCCCCAAGGTGGGCTCTGCGGTCTGTGTTATTTCCACCTTGCCAAGAAATGGGCTCCTTCTCAGACCTCAGGCCCTGGGCCACTCTCCCTTTAACCAACACCATGAGATCTTTGCTCCCTCCTGGGCCCAACCAATGATGGTATTACCAAAGGCGTTCATGTAAATTGCAAAGTAAAGAAGACAAGGTTGTGAGTTAAACCTTGGAGCATTCTGATTCCGAAGATCTGGAGTCCATATCATTGTAACGGACACGACTCAGACTCAGTTTTAAATCACAGGCAGGAGTTTTGGGAACGAGAAATAAGCACAGAAAATGGGCAGGAGGACGGTGGATGAAACCGATGGGCTGATCCTGGTTCCAGGATGGTCTCGCCGTGGAGGTGACGGGTGAGCACTGCAGTGCAGGGCTGGGGGTGCCACAGAAATGGGTGCTCCAGGTGCGGCGGCGTCCAGGAAGCATGAGAAACCTGAGAACAGCTGGGTGGGAGCAGGGTCCACCGGCTGCACGGGGGTGGGGAGAGGTGCCCATCAGGGCCTGAGAGCAGCAAGGCCGGGGAGGAACCCTAATCCCTCATCTGCACGAGACGTGGGGCCTGCCGGAGCCCCATAGAGCTTGGAACAGAGCTGGGGAGGAGCATTTGCCAGGCCTCCCGTCCCCTCCGGCTGCCCACTGGGATTGCTCCCGAAGGAAGAAGAACCCATCAAGTCCTTGTAAATGTGCTGGGGAGAGAACCCCTGACAGCGCCTGGTGCTCGATCCTGGGGAGCCACTGTCTATCCTCTGCCCTGTCTCGGGTGACCCCGACTCTCGGGTTGTTCTGGTACCGTGAAGTTTCTGGGCTGGGGTCCATGGCACCTGGAAAATGTCGCATAAGTGAAATGATCTTCAAAGCCCAAGACGAGATGTTCTATGCACCCCCTCAGAGACCCTATGAGGCAGGAAGGACAGTGGGGCTATGAGGGTCCCCAGCTTCTCCAGCTCAACCTGTGCCTGGAAATTACTCCCTGAAATCGTGAGCAGAGCTGGATGCTGGGTCAGTTCTGTGATCTGGGGGACTCTACCATTAATGGTTTCATTCATTTACATGGATCTAACCTTATATTTATCTATGTAAAGAAATAAATTTGTCATTTGTTAGATTCACCTGCACATGAGATATCTTTTTAAGAATATTTTCCTAGCCATTAAAGAACATAAGTCGATTTTCTTTTTTCATTTCCCTATTGCTATGTTACAAAAGGTAATATTCTATACTTTTTGTATTAAAGGACTTCAAATTACTGATACTCTAGATGACTTCTAAAGTCTTTGCCATAGTCTGAATGAAGAATGTGAGCCCAGGTTAAAAAGATCAACAATTAAATCTCAGGGTGTGCATTCACCAGGAGGCCTGGTATTATTTTCTTGTTGGCCGTTTGCGATTGGCTGAGAGGGAAGATCTCGTGCTGTGTTCTCAGCACAGGCGCAGGTGCAAGGAAGCCTCCAGGAGGTGCAGAATTCCTCGATTGCTTAATTCAGTGATGGTTTCACAGGTGTTTGCTCAGGTCAAGCCTCACCGAAGTGCACACATTAAATGTGTGCAGCTCTTTGTGTAGCAATTATACCTCAAAAATACTGAAACACTTTTACACTTGAAATAATCGAAGTGACATTTCAATCTGAAGGTATACAAAGCTATCGCCTACAGAGCTGATTTTTCCATGAGAGTCTCGTTTACAAGAGAAACACAACTATGAAGTCAGTGTCCTTTAATTGTAAAGGGTAACGGAAGAAGCGTGAGGTCCTGTCAGGTCAGCGCTTACTCTCCCGCGTGTTTATTCCATGGTTAACCATATGGTAGATCTGCAATGATTCAGGAAGATGAATTATCTTCGACACACAAAAGTTCAGTCCTCTGGCATGTATGAATCCTGGTGTGGTTTTTACACAACGTTCTGCTGGGGATGCGTGGGGAGAAGCTATGACGACAGGATCGGGATTCATCCATGCCTCGTTCATCCCAGAGGCCGGCCACTGCCCCGCACAGTCACTGAGCCTCCAGCGCTGAGCACTGGACACTCCACCCTCCCCGAGGCACGTGTGCGGATGCAGGTGAGACACCCAGACCAGGAGGGTGTGCGTGGGGGATCGGGCTCCAGAGAACCTGAGATGAGATTCAACCATGTGGACGGGCTGGTGGAGGTGGTGGCTGCTGGGCTGGGGAGGTGTAAAGAAGAATCCCGGTGACCCTGGCCCCGAAAAACTGCCATGTACATTTAGTAGAAGACTGTCCATGAAAGCAGACTCTCAGAAGCAAACAGGGGCCTCGACGGGACGCCACTCCCATGTGCAATGCCAGGTCTTACTCTCTGAGCCCCCACAGCGAGCGTCCTCCTCACCTCTCTGGTCCTCCTTCCCTTGCCTGGTTTGCAACTGTCCACTCAATTCCTGCAGCCCCGAACAGTCTTTTTGATGTGGACTATTTTGAGCTTGACATAAATGAATTAACGAGCAGCGTGTGTTTTTGCTGCTTCGTCCACTCACACAGTGAGACACACGCATGTCTCTGGAGGTCCCTCACTCGCCTTGCACTGGCTGACTCCCCCGAGGGACTTGCTGAGACATCCTCATCCATCTGCCGTGAACGAGCATTTGGATCTCCTCCCACTCGGGTTTGTGCGAACAGTGACACCAGGTGCATCTGAAATACGCCTTGTGTCCAGGTGCACGCGGGGCGTGTGCAGCTCCCTGCCCCCTTGCAGCAGGAGAGCAATGAGGCCCAGGGCGTAGCGGGGAGGTTTGGGTGTGGGGCCAGGCTGGGGTGGGGGAGAGGACACTGGATTCTGGACTTTATCTAAGGGTTGAGCAGCAGGCATCATGGCAGATCGGATCTGGTGTTGAACTGACCCAACTGTCCCAGAGAACTGATGTTCATGGTTTCTCTGAATAACATAGAAATGGATCCTTGTGGTCTTGAAACTTGAGAAAGTGACATTTGTCTTATTTGAGTTCTTTTCTCAGGAAACTGACCATCAGGCCTCCCGGGTAGTGTGAAGGAACAGAGACTCACCAGATCACAGCATCTGGACGGTGAGACGCCAAACCCCTCACTCATCATGAGTGCCTGACCAGCCACCTGCCTCCTCCTGACCAACTCCTCTTCCTCACTCTCCCTAATTCCCATTTTCCTTACACATAGTCACATTTCTTTCCTGCTATACAGTCAGTCAGGAAGATGCATTTGAGGCTGACCTCCCATCTCCTGGCCTGCAGCTCCTGATGCACGCCTTCTTCACTGGCAGTAACCATCATCTCAGTGACCAGCTTTCTGTGTGGTGAGCAGTAGGATCTGGAACAAACCCCTGCATTTTGGGAACCGGGAGAGCAGCCTCAGCAGGCCCCCAGCCCTGAGCACAGTCATGACCACCAGGGACCCACACCAGCCCCCGGAGTGGGTGTGGACAAGAAGAAAAGGCTCCTGAGGACCCAGCCAGGAGAATTCCTGCAATGTCACGGAGAATCACGGCCACCCGGCCCTTCCCCCCATTGCAGGGCAGCTGCAAGATTCAGCTCATTTGTCTTCTTTCCTGGACATGTTCAAATCTCCTTCAACACAACCTTGTGTGATCCTGAGATTCCATCAAGATGTGCATTGTTTTACAATATTGCTTTAATTTACTCTGCCACCTATCTGGGGAAATGCAACCTCATCAGCAGAAATTATTTCCTCCCTGCTGCTTTTTAAATCTGTTATTTCCTACAGCCAGGTACTGAGCCTTTCAATTGAGGTCTAAACCCTCCGCCCTCTCCCTCCGGGGTCGCCAAGCCGGTGGTTTCAGTTCCATGCTCCCAGGCAGATTGTGTCAACTCAAAGTCCAGTGCGCTTATGAAATACTTTCTGTGTTTTTTTTCTTAATTTTAGGAGTTTTTTTTTTTTAATGTTTATGTTTTATGGAGATGACACCCTCCGTCTTTGACTTGTGGGCGCCTTCCTCCTTCAGTCTGCGTGTACTGAAGCCAGTGTTTGCTGTACAGCCTCTCAGCCGCAGCAGCCCACAGTCAGGTGCAGGTGCTCAGCCATCGCCCCAGAGAGCGCCTCCATTCTCCCCTCCCCCGTAGCCCCTGGAAAACACTGCCCTGCTCGCGGACACGGTAGCACTGTGTTCTCCAAGATGTCACGTGGCAGCATCCTTCGGCCTGTGCCCACTGAAACCAGTGTTTGCTGTACAGCCTCTCAGCCGCAGCAGCCCACAGTCAGGTGCAGGTGCTCAGCCATCGCCCCAGAGAGCGCCTCCATTCTCCCCTCCCCCGTAGCCCCTGGAAAACACTGCCCTGCTCGCAGACACGGTAGCACTGTGTTCTCCAAGATGTCACGTGGCAGCATCCTTCGGCCTGTGCCCACTGAAACTAGCTTCCTTCACCAGACATGTGGCCTGGGAGACCTGGGGCATGTGGGGTGCATGTTTCCACTGCTGGTTGGTGCCCCCCGTGTGGAAGCGTCCGCGTTGGTTCACGCCTTCTCCTGCTGATGGACGTTTTGTTTTCTTCCAGTTATTGGCAGTGAGCAATGAGGCCTAAACACTTGAGTGCATGTTTGTGTGTGCACGTTTAAGTTTTCTCTTGGAGGAAATTTCAGGAGTGGGGTTGCTGGATCGACACGGTAAGGATGTGCTTAATAAGAAACTCCCAGACCACGTTCCAGCACGGCGGGACCCCTCCCATTCCCACTGCCGTTTGTGAGGGTCCCAGTTCCTCTGCATCGTCACTAGAAACTGGGTTGGCCCATGGTTTTTGTCTGTTTTTAGACATTTTAATAGATTTGCAGAGGTACTGTTGACTGGCATTTCTCCAGCATCTCTATGATGTTGAGCCTCTTTCTCAGACAATATGCCTTCCTTATACCTTCCTTGATGAGGGCTCCATTCAAATATTTGCCCTCTCTTTAATACTGGGGTTTTTACTTTCTTATGGTTAACTTTTGATGGTTCTTCATATATTCTGTGTGCCAGTATGTTGTGAAATGTGTGATTCACGAATATTTTTTTCTAGACCACAGTCTGTGTTTCATTCTCTTTGATTTTTATATTGCTTTATAGAATTATAATTTTAAATTTATGACTAAATTTAATTTGTCAGTCTTTTATGAATCATGCTTTTGGTGTCATGTCTAAGAACTTTTCACCTAACCCCAGGTCATACAAATTTTCCCCTGTGTTTTTATCTAACGGTTTTATAGCGTTCTGTTCTCCATTTAGGCCTGTGATAAATGCTGAGTAACATTTGTGTCAGCCACGGCCATACCTTTTTCCGTCTCTGACAGTATCTTGGGTGTTTGCAGCTCCCAGCGCCCCGTGCAATTCCCGTCTTCTTGGTCCCCCCTTCCTGTGAGTTTCAGGGCATGTCTTAGTGCTGACGCTGTCCTGGTCCATCAGGGGGTCCCGTGGGCTTTTCCGTGTGGGAAAGTCGGGACTGTGATGTTGACGGGATGCAGTGAGTCAGGGGGAGGTTCTGATGGGGGTTTCCATGTAGGAGAGAGAGGCATTTGGTTTTCCAGATGGGGTAGACTTGAGAGAGGACAAACCTGAGAAATGCCACCAAGGAGAAGCCCAGGCAGAGCAGGTCTTGGGGCTGCCCAGTCGTGTGGGCACCAAACGTGGATGTGTCAGTGGCCAGGCCAGAAGGTAAACCCTCAACCAAGGGCCTCTGGGTGTCCAAGGCCAAGTCTTGTTCAAGAGGTGTGTTCAGCTGAGCCAACCATGGCAGAAATGCACACAGGAGATCCCATGGTTCCTCTGTTTAAATCCCCTACTAATCCCACCTGACTCAGAGAAGGAGCCAAGTCCTCACAGCAGCCTGCAAACCCCACCTGACTCAGCCTCCTCTCGGCTCCGATTCTCCGTACCCTTCTACTCTTCTCTGTCTCCTCTCCCGCCAGAGAGGAGATCCTGCACGTTCATCCTGATGGATTCAAACCCATCTTTGCCACACCAATAGTCACCAGAATGAATAGGTATAATCGATAAAGAGTCCTCTTGAAAAAGAAAAAGGCAGGCCAGGCATGGTGGCTCACGCCTGTAATCCCAGCACTTTGGGAGGCTGAGGCAGGAGGATCACCTGAGGTCAGGAATTTGAGATCAGCCCGGACAATGTGGTGAAACCCCATGTCTAATAAAAATACAAAAATTAGCTGGGTGTTGTGGCGTGTACCTGTAATCTCAGCTACTCAGGAGGCTGAGGCAGGAGAATCACTTGAACCCAGAAGATGGAGGTTACAGTGAGCTGAGATTGCGCCACTGCACTCCAGCCTGGGTGACAGAGTGAGACTCTGTCTCAAAAACATAATAATAGTAATAATAAAAGAAAAAGGCAAAAATTCTAACAACTTAACAGAAACTAGGCAAAAGAGCTGAACCAGCCCTCCACAGAAGAGGAAATGTGGAGGAATGGCTAATGAAAACACGAAGAGGGGCTCAGTCTAACCGGGGGAGATACCATGTGACACTCACCAGACTGGCAAAAATCCCACAACCCAATCAATGCCAGTGTTGGGGAGAATGGAGAGTAGCAGGGACACAAGGCACTGCTAAGAACAGTTGTGAAATATATTTTTGTGATGCTTGTATATGAAACGGTGTGTACTGTGGGTTACGAGGAAAATTCTTACCTGGGATGAAATTTTAAATCTTGAAAGCTACTGACCAGAAGAAACTTGCATTGTGTACCAAAAAAAAAAAAAAAAAAAGCCGAAGAACGTTCCCAGCAAAACACAGTCCTCAGGGCCCCAACCTGGCCAAATGCTCATCCACAGGAAGATGAAGACATTTGCCACGCTCCCCTCATACAACGGGAGATCACGCAGCATGAAAAAGAACCTTGTCAGTGTGGGTGGGTCTCGGGGAGAATGGAGACGGGAGATCACACAGCATGAAAAGAACCTTGTCAGTGTGGGTGGGTCTCGGGGAGAATGGAGGACAGAAACAGGCATCGAGCAGATGCTCAGAGCCATGCAGTGTAGGAGCAGCCACGCAGGAGAATTTCCTCACATCAGAGTTCAAAACTCCAGCCGAGGCAGCAGAGCAAGACCCTGCCTCACAAAGACAATGCAAAGTTCAAAAACTAAATGGCATGTTTTTTAGGGATCTACACATACACGGTGAAAGAAACATACTGTGAAGAAAAGTACGGGAAGAATAAAGACGAAAGCAGGACGTGATTCCCTCTGTAGGAGAAGGGAAGGGACTGGGATTGAGGCAGGGCCTCCAGGGAGCATCCAAAGTTATGTCTCTTCACATTCTATTCCCTAAACCTGGCGGAGATCCTCTGTGTCCAATGTGTCAATATTCTTTATACCTTATCCATATTGTACAAATGCTTTATTTCTATTCAGTATTTAGAAGACAGTTATAAACAAGATGCATTCAATAGCAAGATGGCCGATGAACATCAGGAAGGAACATCCATGAGGTTCCATCCACAGAACCTCACCATGGATACACTTGTGATCAAGGGCCTGGTCTCCCCTCATGACACAGTCAGAGAGCAGTGGCCGCACCATCACAGCAGGGGAGCAGGACCAGCGGGGACAGGGCCCTTCTGTGACACCTGCTGCATCGCCAGGCTGTGTGAACGGACTCAGCTGCCAGAACTCACCGAACATCAGTATCAGCACTGGAACCTCACAGGAAAAATGGTAAGTTCTCTTTCTCCATTAATAGTAACTCTCAGATTAATCTCAGTCATCCATCGCTTCTCCAAGAAATAACTTTTTATAGCTTTGCATGGGTCTATTTTTCAATTTATATTTTATTTTACTAACTGATTGAAAAGATATATATTGTGTGTGGTGTGTGATTTTGTCTGTCAGGATAATCATAGTTTAATTTGTATTACTATTATACCAATATCATTTAATTTTTTTAACCTTTTCAGTTCCCGTGGGTATTAATCAGGATCTTTTTGTCTCGTGAGACAGAAAACAAATCCAAACTGTGTAAGAGAAAAAGGAATGTATTGATCACGAGGACTGAGAAGCTCCTAGGCTTAACTTGCTTGGGATTCAGCTACGTGTAATTTCCAGTGGGGTCCTGTAACTCTCTCTACTTCCCTAACATTGGCTCCATGTTTAGCTCCACGAACTTCAGACTTAAACAGCATCACTGGCTCCTGACCAGGATTCCAGTTCCACGAACCTCAAACTAGAACACCAGCCCGGCTTCTCCACAGGTCTCCAGCTCTAAAACCTAAGACGTCAGTGGCAGTACCTATTCCTCCCGGGGGATCCAGCTCCAGGACCCTCAGACTTGAACCGCAGCACCAGCTCCTCCGCAGATCTCCAGCTCCACCACTCTCAACTAGAAACACCAACACCAGCTCCTCCGCGGGTCTCCAGCTCCACAGCCTAAGACGTCAGAGGCAGCACTGGCTCCTCCCGGAGATTCCAGCTCTGGGACCCTCAGATTTGAACCGCAGGGCCACCTCCTCCCTGGATCTCCAGCTGCACAGCACTCAAATTACAACAACATCAGCTCCTCCCTGGGTGTCCGGCTGCACGACTCTCAAACTAGAACATCAGCTCCTCCCAGGGTCTCCAGCTCTACAACCGTCAAACTAGAACACCATCAGCTCCTCTCTGGGTCTCCAACTGCATGACCCTCAAACTAGGAAAACAGCAGCAAACTAAAAAAACTCTCTGGGTTTTTCTAGTTTGAGAGTCATGCACAGCTGGACACCCGGAAAGGAGCTGATTTTACTCTAGTTTGATCGTTGTGGAGCTGGACGCCCCGGGAGGAGCTGGTGTTTTTCTAGTGTGAGGGTCGTGGAGCTGGACACCCCGGGGTTGGAGGGGGGCAGTGTTTTTCTAGTTTGAGGTCATTTGAGGGTCAGGTACACGACCCTCACACTAGAAAAACACCAGCTTCCCCCTGGGTATCCAGCTCCACAAACCTCACACTAGAAAAACACCAGCTCCTTCCCGGATCTCCAGCTCCACAACCCACAAACTAGAACTTCAGCAGCTCCTCCCCCGGTCTCCAGCTCCATGACCCTCGAACTAGGAAAAAATCAGCTCCTCCCTGTGTCTCCAGCTCCGTGACCCTCTGATCAGAAAAACATGAGCTCCTACCTGGGTCTCCGGCTGCAGAAGCCTCAAACTAGAACATCAGCTCATCCCCAGGTCTCCAGCTCCAAGACCCTCAGACTTAAACAAGAGTAGTACCAGCTCCTCCCGGGGTCTCCAGCTCCACGATGCTTGAAACATGAAAACATCAGCTCCTCCCGGTGTGTCCAGCTTCAGGCCCCTCTGATCAGAAAAACATCAGCTCCTCCCGGTGTCTCCAGCTTCAGGCCCCTCTGATCAGAAAAACATCAGCTCCTTTCTGGGTCTTCAGCTACAGGAGCCTCAAGCTAGAATAACGTCAGCTCCCCCCGGGTCTGCAGCTGCACAACTCACAACCTAGAACAACATCAGCTCCTCCCCAGGTCTCCAGCTGCTGGACACTCAAACTAGAACATCGGCTCCTCCCTGGATCTCCAGCTCCAACAACCTCAACAAGAACAACATCAGCTCCTCCCTGGATCTCCAGCTCCATGACCTTTTGATCAGAAAAACATGACCCGCTACCTGAGTCTGCAGACGCAGGAGTCTCAAACTAGAACATCATCAGCTCCTCCCCAGGTCTCCAGCTGCACGACCCTCAATTACAACATCGGCTCCTCCCTGGATTTCCAGCTCCAACAACCTCAAACTAGAACAACATCAGCTCCTCCCAAGGTCTCCAACTGCTGGACACTCAAACTAGAACATCAGCTCCTCCCCGGGTCTCAAGCTGCAGGATCCTCAAACTAGAACATCAGCCCCTCTCCGGGTCTCCAGCTGTATGAAACTCATACTAGAAAAAGGCCAGCTCCTCCCGGGTTCTACAGCTGTATGACCCTCAAACTAAAGAAACCCCAGCTCCTCTCTGGGTCTGCAGCTGCATGAACCTCAAACTAGATCACCTCTCCCCCTGGATCTCCAGCTCCATGACCCTCATGGAGGAACAGCCACACCGGCTCCTTCACTGTCTTCAGCTCCACAACCTAAGACATCAGTGGCAGCTCCGGCTCCTCTGTGGACCTCCAGCACAACGACTCTCAGACTTAAAAGGCAGCATCAGCTCCTCCCCAAGGCTCCAGCTCCACCACCCTCAGATTTGAACAGCGGTAGCACCAGCTCCTGTCCGGGTCTTCAGCCCCACAACCCTCCCTGAACAATCCCTTCTCACGAAATTCAGCAGTCAAGAAAACTGCAGCGGAATTAAATGAATAAATGTTTTGTTTTCAAATCAATGTATCTTTTACGTTCATGAGTTAACTTTTCTACTTTCCATTAACCTTGCAATCTACTTATGTCCAATGTGAGGTAGAAACATAACATTTGAAATGACGTTTAAAAACTGAGTAATATTTTTTAATATGATCATCACACAGCTGTAGACGCGATCTTATTTCTCTCTGCCTGTGCAGAAGTCTTATGAAAATCCAAACTATGGATTTATTTTGTTGAGATTCCCAGAATACACATTAATCCCAAATGTTACTCCCCTCCTTAAAATCTTTTAACATGTTCCCATCACCCGAGCATAAATGCCAGCTCCCATTCACAGCCCAAAGTGTCCAGCACGGCCCTGCCCTCTGCCCTGGTCTGGTGGACTCCCCTCTTAAATGCCAGCTCCCATGCACAGGCTTCGGTGCCAGCACGGCCCTGCCTTCTGCCCTGGCCTATGGTTTCCACTCTGGTGCCCAGCCCGGCCCTCCTCTCCCCTCTGCTCTGGCTTATGGTCTCCCCACTTAAATGCCAGCTCCCATCCACAGCCCACAGTGCCCTCATGGCCCTGCCCTCTGCTCTGGCCTAAGGTCTCTCCCCTCTGTTGTTCCCTTCCTGCCGGACAGGCCTCTGTCAGTTCCTCAAACCACACAGGCTCAGGCCTGACTCTGGGCCTTTGCCCTGCTGTGCCCTCTGCCTGGGATACCTTTCCCGGGCTCCGCAACCTCCTCTCAGCTCGCTCAGCTCCAGCCTGCTGGTCACCCCTCAGGTGGATGAACACCCCTCAGGTGTCCTCCTGCCCCACCAGCCTTCGCACAGGCTCTTCTCTGTGCCAGACACACTCCCCCGTCACCATCGGGGTTTACTCTCTCAATACCATTCATCCTTGGAGTCTCCGCTGAAATATCACTCCCTGCCCACCCCTCACTGGGACTTAACCTTGGTTAGGTTGCCAACCCCTGTCTCCTGACTCCAGGAAGTGAGATGCTATCCTAGCACTCGGAACTTCCCCACTGCCACATTTTTCACACCCGTGATTACCGTGTTAGGTTGGTGCAGAAGTCATCGCGGTTTTTGCCATTACCAATACCGGTTCCTCCCCACTTTTCTTTTTTGTTTTTGCCATTACTTTTAATGACTGCTGCACCAACCTATTAGAATCATTTATATTCATCCATCCATCATCTGCCTTCCCCTCTAGAAAGGAAGCTCCATGAGCATAGAGGCCGAATCTACTCAAATCACTCCAGCTTCCCAGCACACTGTCAATAATCATTTACCGACTGACTGATAGAGAAATGTTGCTGGGATGAGGCACACGACTCGCCCCTTTGAAAGCCACTGTCTTGGACAGTTAGCATCTGCTCTTCACTCCTGCACCCGTGGCCTGGCTGGGCTTAGGCTGATCTAGTCTGGGCTTGACTCCAGGCTGAGCATGGGAACCATGTGTGCTCCACACGCCTCTCATCCTGCAGCCAGAGCCGCCGTTCCCTGGGGCACGCGCATCTCATGGGGAAAATCAAGAGCCTTAGAGGGCAGGCCTGGCAGTGCCCGCACGTTCCAGGCTTCTGCTTGTGCCGTGTCTGTGCAAATCTCGTTGGCAGAAGCAAGTCACCCAGCCACGAGCAACACCCATGGGATGGATAAGTCCATCCACCCTCCCTCAGGCCGTAGCTAGGCTGCGGCTGTTATACTCTTACGGGGGGAGTGAAAAATTGAGGCCCAACATTAAATCACCCACAGCAAGAAATGTCAGCCTCTGTGTCCCCACGCTGGGATCATTCTTCACCAGTGGGTTCGCCTGAGCTGACTTCCCTTTGCAATGGTGTCTGCAGGTTTAGGCTAATGCTGTTCCCCGTGAAGGAGAGAGAAGCCTCAATCGGCCTCCATCTGTTGGGAAGAACAAGACATTAGTTTGGTGCAAAACAACCACAAGCCCCAGGTGGCCCACGCCCTGTGAGACAGGAGAGGCGCCGAGAACCGTGGAAGCTCAGGGAAGCTTGCATCCCCAGTCCCTCCCCTGCATCCCCAGTCCCTCCCTGCATGCTCCCATCTCTGCTTCCTTCCTTCCTTCCTTCTTCTTTCTTTTTACTTTCTTTTTTCTTGAGACAGGGTCTGGTTCTATCACTCAGGCTGGAGTGCAATGGCGTGATCTCGGCTCACTGCAACCTTCACCTTCTGAGCTCAAGCAATCCTCCCTCTTCAGCCTCCCCAGTGGCTGGGACTATAGGCACATGCCACCATACCCAGCTAAACTTTCTTTTTTTTTTTTTTTTGGAGAGACAGGATTTTGCCATGTTGCCCAGGCTGGTCTCAAACTCCTGAGCTCCAGCAATCCTCCCACCTCAGCCTCCCAAAGTGTTGGGATTACAAGCATGAGCCGCCGAGTCCAGCCTGCTTTATTTTTCTTCATAGTGCTTGGAACCTCCTTTTTTTTTATTGTGGATGGAGTCTCACTCTTGTCCAGGCTGGAGTGCAGTGGTGTGATCTCAGCTCACTGCAACCTCCACCTCCCAGGTTCAAGCAGTTCTCCTGCCCCAGACTCCTGAGTACCTGGAACTAGAGGTGCCCACCACCACACCCGGCTACATACACCTTGATCTCAGAGACTTCTGGTCTCCAGGACCGTGAGACAATAGGTTTCTGCTGTGGAAGCCCTCAGTCTCCGGAACACTGTCAAGTCGCCCTGGGAAGCTGGCACAGAACCCGCCTGGCCCTCCTGGGCGAGCTGCTTCCTGCCAGGCTCTGGGGTGGGGGTGGCCTTTCACTGATCTCCTCTAGCACTTGACCCTGTTCTGACCTGTATTTTGGGAGTGTCTTTCGTCTTCCTAATGTTGACAGCCTCACACAGGTGATGTCGGACTGGCATCCGAGAACCAGCACTCACGTATGCAGTACTTTCAGAAATTAGTTCTATTTCTGCATGGTCATGGTCATACTCATGAACCTAACTGGACTTCTTTTTTAAGAAAGTGAAACAAAGCCTGAATTCTCCATTGTCATGTAAGGCCTCAGTCCAAGGAGCTGTTTTGTAAGTTCCTTGAAAAAAGGTGCTTTCAACCTGTATGTGGAACCTCTTGGCAGCTGCCTCATAGCCTGGGCCCTGGACAGCTCTGAAGTCAGGGGAGTGGGGCTTCAGTAGGTTGTGCTGGGGTGAAATCCTGGCCGTCACCCACGAGGAAAGACCAAGGCAGAACCGTCCCTGAAGCAGCGAAACATGGTCAGGAACCGTAGGTCAGCGAGCCATCCCTGTGGAAGTTCTTCACGGGACAATACGTCTCAGAATTTCTAACACGTAGTGACCCGTCCCATTCCTACCGATGTACATTTATATTCAAAGTAGATCATCTTCTACATCACAAAGTCCTGAACATGGTTACAGTTTTTAAGCCACCTGGTTCCTCAGCGCCATATAAGCTGACCTTTCCTTAACCAGGAACGGAAGCTCCCTGAGCACGGCCTTCCCGGCGAGGACTCCATAGGGCTCTGGCAGCAGACCTCCCTCGGCTTGCTTGTATGTTCAGTCCTGATGCTCAGGAACGAACCTCGCTTAAATATTTATGCAAACGTCTGTCCCTGGAGTCGTGCAGCTTCAATCACTCTGCAGCTTCTGGCCTGGTGCCTACTTGGCTGTGACAAGCAGGTCAGGACAGGCATCTTCTCTGACCAGCCCTGCCGGCGACAAAGGCCACCACCCACTCCCCAGGACAAGGGAGGTCTCACAGTGTCCACCACAGCCGTGCCATGGGAACCCTGGGAGTCCCACACAAAGAATATTGTCGAGAAATACAGTGTGAATTCCTCTGAGAAGCAAATTCTGTTTATGACCAATATGTCGATTGTTAGACAAGATTCAAACAATGCTTGTGAGCAAGTTTTACAAAAGCACATTGAGAAGGAAGCTGGTGGGCCGGGCGCGGCGGCTTCCGCCTGTAATCCCAGCACTGTGGGAGGCCGAAGCGGGCGGATCACTTGAGATCAGGAGTTCAAGACCAGCCTGGCCAACATGGTGAAACCCC
>NW_012122043.1:28105-54786 GCF_000951035.1 Colobus angolensis palliatus
GTACTTGTGTGTGTGCCTGTATATGTGTGTTTATATGTGTGTGTGTATGAATTTCTCCTGCGACTCCTTTCTAATTTATTCAGAACACTGCCTTTCCTCCTCTGAGGTTTGGCTGTACCAGGTCTTTCCCGGGCATGCGGGTGGTTCGGAGTGAGGCTGAGCCCTGCCATCACAGCTGGTTTTGAGAGCCGGGTGCCTGCATGGCCTTGGCAGGTTTGCAGTTTGAGAAACAGGGCATGAGTCCAATTGTGGGAAAATACAAAGCAGTTCCCACAGAAGGTGTGACCTGGAGATGCAGGCCTTGGAGGCTGTCAGAGCATGTGGCCGGCAGCCACAGGTGAAGCTGAAGGAGGCTCTGCCACTCCCACTCTCAGCCCCATGTCCGAGCATCTCCGACACAGGGTGTGGGAGCAGCCGCCTCTGAAATAAAGGGAAGAATCGGAGGCACTTTGCAAGATAACGCTCACGGCTATCACTCTGGTTAAAGTTCCAATTCCAACCGTTTCCCACTGTGCATGGTACCTTCAGCCCCTGTAGATGGAATCCGATGACGAGGGCGGGCGGTCAGTCCAGGAGATGCTTCCACACTTGCACCACCGCCTCCCTGGGGGGGAACGTTGCCAGGTTGAGCAGATGAGGTGGCATCAGAGGACCTCGGTGGTGGCAAAGGTCCCTCCTGGACCAGCCTTCCTTCCCTTGGGCACCTCTGAACCTCTCCTGATGCACCTGGACCTCCATCTTTTGTGTCCACCCTGAGTTTGCTGGGCCTGCCCAGCCTTGACAAGTATCCTGTGATGTCCGTTTATCCAGAACACTCCACTCCTGGTGTCCGACCAAATTCCCCATCCTCACTCTCTGTCTGATCCCGCTGCCCTGCCCTCAGCAAGAAACCTGTGCCCTGACATCTCCTCCTGGTCATTTTCTGTCCCCCAACGCCCCCACTGTGCTCATTGGCACAAGTCCCAGCCATCTTTACTGTATTCAGAGTTGAGTGTGACCTCCTCCCCTATTGCAGAGGTACCGAGTGAAGCCTTACTCATCACTTCAGCAAGAATCAGAATATGAGGAGAACGGTGGGCCCCTCCCCACCCCATCTCCTTCTGCAACTGCCAGTGGCCAAGAGCCCAGCAGGCATGGTTCACTCCAGGGAAAGGAGTGGACCCAGCAGAAGCCGCCAGGAGTTCTGTCCTGAAAGGAGGTGTTCATCGTTCTCAAGATTCCTTGAGTGACTCAGAAACCAATTGGATAACTTGAAAAATGTCCAGCAGAGCCCCAGCCCCCAGGGGGATGTGTCAGTGTGTGGTGTGACAGTGGGGTGACCGTGGTGCCACATAAGGGACAAACGCCATAAGCACGGCCCAGAGCAGGTCGTGCCAGCTAAGCTGGGCCCCTCCAAAAAGGCGTGCTGGAGGCCGGACCTCCTGGACCTCAGACTGTGACTGTTTAAAGATGGCATCTTCACAGAGTTCAAGTCCAGTGCATTAGGGTGCACCCTGATACAATGTGACTGGGGTCCCCATGGAAAGGGGAAATTTGGGCACAGAGACACGCACAGGGGAAAGACAAGGTGAGGACATAGGGGGAAGATGGCCAAGCACAGGCCTCCCTCGCAGCCTGAGAAGGAACAAGCCCTTGGGCATCCTGGCCTTGGACGTCCAGTCTCAGGAGTTGGGGGCAGGGATTTCTGTAGACTGAGCCTCCTCGGGAGCTGGGGGACGGGGGTTTCTGTGGTTTGAGCCACCTCGGGAGCTGGGGACGGGGGTTTCTGTCATCTGAGTTGCCCCGTCAGTGGTTCATGCAGCTTGTGACCATCGAGTAGAGGGAGTGCAATCTCGATCTCCATGATGAGAGGAGGAACTTTACATAGGAAAGGCCTCTCATTTGACACTAGGCGATTCAAGGGAATAAGCTGGCCTTCTGCTAACCGGGCTTGGGACTAAGCCTCCAGTTAGGAACTGTTCCCAGCTGGGGCAGGAGGGGCGGAGGTTGGGGCAGGAGGGGCGGAGGCTGGGGCAGGAGGGGCAGAGGCTGGGGCAGCAGGGGTGGAGGCTGGGACAGGAGGGGTGGAGGCTGGGACAGGAGGGGCAGAGGCTGGGGCAGGAGGGGCAGAGGCTGGGGACAGGAGGGGCGGAGGCTGGGGACAGGAGGGGCAGAGGCTGGGGACAGGAGGGGCGGAGGCTGGGGCAGGAGGGGCGGAGGCTGGGACAGGCTGAATCTGCCCACGGGTCCTGGGGACACCCAGCACCCCGGCTGCAAACATCACCAGCACCAGACACCTGCCCTCTTCAAACCCCAGACAGAAGTGTTTTCCATCTCAGGTAAGCCAAATATAAACATTTCCATCCAGAAAAGTTCAAATACAAATGGACAACACAAATCATTTAAATAATTGTAACATAGCTACGTGATCATAGACCAATGTGTTTTCAGTATACACAGGATAACTAAAATATTTATTTCATTATAATCATCCAAATATGTCAAACAACCCTGTACAATGATATCCAGCACTTCTTAAAAAGCAAAGATGCTTTTAAAAATGTGCATTTTGAAACCATGAGGCAATTCCTAATACACTTTCAAAAGCCACTTCTGCACACAAAATACTAAAATATCTAATGCATAATTAAAATATTATTTAAAACAGATAAAATAAAGTGTAGTTTTTTTTTAATGATATGCTAGGCATGGTGGTTTGTGCTTGGAGTCCCAGCTACTCAGGAGGCTGAGGTAGGAGAAGCCCTCAGCCCTGGAGGTCCAGGCTGCAGTTAGCCACGACTGACCGTGCCACTACACTCCAGCCCGGGTGACAGAGCAAGAGCTTGTCTTTCAAAGAAATTACATTACCTTAAAAATTAGAAGTATGATACCCTCTATAGAGCTGACATCTCCATTTCAGCGCAATGTTAAAAATCCCCCACTCAAGAAGGGCGTGGGTGAGGGAAGGTCGTGACCCCTGCACTGCTGGTTACACATCACGGATGCAAGCAGAAGAGAAATGTCTTTTAATAGAGGTTGCGTCTATCCCATTTCCTTTTTTTCTACCGAATGCAAAATAAAAATATTTTAACTTCTCAAAATTGGACACATTCTATAAAATATCTCTCTATAGTATTGTATATAATATTTGTATACAAAGTTTAAAAACCTATTTTGTTACGACACTCATTGGAAGACTCCATGTTTTCATCAAATATAAAAAGAACTAAGGACATATCTAATTTATAAAAATAGAACATTGCCAAAGAATTTCAAATGCACTTATAAATTAATACACATCACAAAGTTAATATACAGTGAGGGTAGGTTTTGTGAGACCAGCGGGCAGGTTACTGTATTAATACTTAGAATGGTGTATTCATTTGTTCCCACCCTGCTGTAAAGAAATGCCCGAGACGGGTCATTTATCAAGGAAAGAGGTTTAACTGGCTCGTGGTTCTGCGGGCTGCACAGGAAGCTGGCGGCGTCTGCTCGGCCTCCGGGGAGTTCGGGGAACGCTCAGTCCTGGCGGAAGGCGAGGGACGCAGGCCCCTCGGGGGAGAGACGGGCTCGGGGCTACAGAGTCTCAAACACACACGAGAACTTGCTCACTCGCGGCCACGAGGGCGTCCCGGAGGCGACGGTGCGAAACCACTGGTGGGAACCCGGCCCCGTGATCCCGTCACCTCCCGCCAGGCTCCGCCTTCAGCGCTGGAGAGTCCGCGTCCACGTGGGACATGGGCGGGGATACGATCCAAACCGTATCCAATGGCAAAGACCTGGTTTACGTCTGAATTTCAAAACGTGAAACTAAAGCCCAAAGCCACTGGCAGAGGAGCGTTCTCTTTCCCACTCAGGGTTTCACAGC
Organism: Colobus angolensis palliatus; assembly: GCF_000951035.1. Taxonomy (NCBI): domain Eukaryota; kingdom Metazoa; phylum Chordata; class Mammalia; order Primates; family Cercopithecidae; genus Colobus; species Colobus angolensis. The sequence goes on from NW_012122043.1 coordinate 31,953, forward strand.
TTGGCGATTTCTGACTTCACCTTCCTTCCCCGGATTGGTGCTGAATGTAGGGGGGACGGAATGTGTCCCCTCCAAACCCACGTGTTGAAGCCCTAACCCCAGTGGTGGGATTAGGAGTGGAGCCTCTGTGGGGTGATTATAGGATGAGAAAGAGGCCAGAGCTGCCTCTCTCCCTGCTGTGAGGACACACGGGGAAGGGGATCATCCTCAAGCCACAGAGAGAGACCGAACGCGGCACCTGCCAGCCCCAGCCCTTCCAGCCTCCGGACTGTGACGGATGAATTCCTGGCAGGTAAGCCCCAGTCTAAAGGATTTTGTTACAGCATCTCAAGCTAATACAGGGGGACTCTGGTCACTTGAGTGCCAAGGTTGCCTCTGTGGAAAACATTTCAGAGCTTTTTTATTTATTTTAATCTATAGCACCAACCTTGCCCAGCAGTGCCAGATCACGTCTTGATGTGTATAAATAGCTGGACAGGGATGACAGATGCACAGAGGTGGGTGGCTAAATGGGTGAGTAGAAGAACAGAGTGATAGATGCTTGGATGGATGGATGGATGGTGGATGGTGGTGGATGGATGGATGATGGATGGATGGTGGATGGATGGTGGATGGATGGTGGATGGTGGATGGTGGATGGATGGATGGATGGTGGATGGATGGATGGGTGGATGGATGGATGATGGTGGATGGATGGATGGTGGATGGTGGATGGTGGATGGTGGATGGATGGATGATGGTGGATGGATGGATGGGTGGATGGATGGATGATGGTGGATGGATGGATGGTGGATGGATGGGTGGATGGTGGATGGATGGATGATGAATGGATGGATGGTGGATGAATGGATGGATGGTGTATTGGTGGTGGATGGATGGTGGATAGATGAATGGATGGTGGATGGATGGTGGATGATGAATGGATGGTGGATGGTAGTGGTGGATGGATGCGTGGATGGTGGGTGGATGGATGGATGGATGGATGGTGGATGATGGATTGATGGATGGATGGATGGATGGATGGATGGATGGATGGATGGATGGATGGATGGATGGATGGATGGATGGATAGTTTATTATAGAGAGAGGTGAGTGGAGAGAAGGACAGATGAACAGATGGAGAAGCAGGTTTAGACAAATTCAGAGGTGAGAAATGGTGAACTAGGTCACAAGGTGTGGAGCTTTCTCCACTGCAGCAGAGCTGAGTCGGACATAGATCTCACTTCCCTCTGTGCCAGTCGGTGTCAGGTTCACCTGATGGGTGCAGTGGAGCCTGTGGAGGGGAGAGCATGTGTCCAGGGCTGCTCTTCTGTGAAGGGAACCAGTTTCCCAACAAAGGCTGGGCCTCTGCTAAGCTCTCAGGGTTTCAGGGGACCTGCTCTTTTGTGGCCCTTGATCCCACACCCCTGGAGTGTCAGCGTCCTGCTGCCAGCCCCGTCTGGTCCTAGGTTTAGGGATTCTGATGAGTTAACGCCACATACCTTGGCCACAATTCAGCATTTCTGATAATTAATTAGTTAAATTAATAAAAATGCCAGTTTTTTCCTAGACTTAACATATATTTCCAGCAATTACATTGGCACCATATGAAAATAGCTTAATAAATGATTAACTTAAATATATAGTAACTCACTTGAAATGCCAGATTTCTTTCTGCAAAAACAGAAATTGCTTTTTCTGAAATCCCTGGCTCCTAAATTTAGCACATCTTTCCAGGACTTCCCCATAATTTCTTTGGAAATATGAAAATGCATAACACTTATTCACCATCTGCCTCTAGGACCCAGGGAGGAACACTTCAAGAAATTAAAAATTAGAGAAACATGCATAAAACAAAAAACTGCCAACTTGGCTTAAAAAAATGACCAAAAGCCACATAAAGCACACTTCTTCTTTAGTATTACCCAAATAATGACAATAATAAAAATGACAATAATAACAATAAATTGGTGGTTAAATGCGTCATGGACACACGCTGCGCCAGGCTGCACAGCTCGGGGTTTACGGCACAGATTGCCACATTACACACATGGCGAAACCTGCAATCCATAAAATACTCCCAAGAGTACCTTAACATAGCATTTTCCAGGTTCATTTGGCCACAGAAACATTTGGAAATACCCATTACCGTGTGCGGTGAGCCTGGGGTGGTCAGAGCTGCGAGGGCAGAGAAACAAGAGGCCCCTCCTGCTTCACCTTAGAGAGACAGGACACCCACCCTGGCGTGCCGCAGAGGCCACGTCCCCGACTGACTCCACACCAGCTCCCGTGTCCCGGAACCGCCCATAGGCTCTGACCCTCGGGCACTGCGCCCTCTCCACGCATGGACCCCAGACTCTCCTGCACAACCTGAAGACCCCGCCCCTAAACCCTGGCACAATCATAGTTCCTCTTGCAAACGCAAACATCAGGTTGTTTGCGTCACTCATGGGAGCTGGTCTCTGCACAGGGCGGCTGTGAAGTGGCCTCCAGTTTCCCGTGGGACTGGGCCACGGAGGACGCACCGAGTTCCTCCCCACTCAGTGAAGATGCAGTTTCTGCCACTGGGTGTGGCCCCGGAACAGCCAGGCTGCACTGGGTGCTGAGGCCACTGCTGTCAATGGGGAGAGACCTGCTTTTGCAGGTGGATCAGAGTTCTGGACTCCTCTGTCATTTCATTAGGAAACAGGTTTTCCGGACCCTGTGCTGCAGCTCCTGGTGCTGAGAACTTTCCAGAAGGTTGGTGGCTCCTGTTCTACGCCTCGTCCCAGAAGATGTGGTTTCGCTCCACGTGCTCCAGAAAGGTGGTGCTCTCTAGGGAGTGAAGACGGGTGGGCACAAGCGTGGGTCCGGGGCCACCCTCTGTCGTCCGCTGGTGTGTTTCTCATCCAGCGGCGTCTGGGAAGGTCTGTGACTGCTGAAAACATTCTGCGCGTGAGCGTCGGGGAAGGAAATCCGCCCAGAGGAGGGGCAGGTGCCACCCCAGGCGACAGAGCAGCAAGCTGCAAAGAACGGAGGCAGCAGGTGCCCGGGACACACCGGGGAGGCCGCGGGACCAGCCCGTTCACCCGACAATTCGAGAAGCACCGTGTCCCCAGCACCGGGAAAGGGAAAGGCTCAGGAGCAGCCCGTTCACCCGACAGTTCCAGGAGCACGGTGCCCGCAGGGGCTGCAACGTGGGGGCCTGTGAGCGTCGGGACCGGGTGTGCCCCGTGGACCAAGGTTCTGGGTGTTCACCGCTGCACACCAGCTTTATCCAGCGATGGCCGACTCGCAAGGTGTTTGCTTGCTTTCCTCACACAGGCACTTTTAAAACCAGGTAGGACTTCTGTAAATATTTAAGTAATTTGTCAGTTTCAAACTTGTATCTTCATTGTATCTGAAGTTTGACTTTTCATCAACACTTTCTGTTTACTTCTGAAAACAAACTGTGTGAGTTATTTCAGATGCAGCCTAGTCAGCTTGTTGAGAAACATGTCAAATCACTGAGGCCACGCTCAGGCTGGGATGCAGGACGCCCGTAAGCAGTGTTGCCACAAACCAGGATGAGGAACCAGGATTTTCCTCTAATGCTCCACTCATCCAGAGATGTTTAATGTAATATAATATAATATCCTGCTATATGTAGCATCACAGATTGTTTATTTAATATGATCATGTATTAATTATATATTGTATACAATATAATAATTTCTTTTTTTTTTTTTTTGAGACGGAGTCTCACTCTGTCACCCAGGCTGGAGTGCAGTGGCCGGATCTCAGCTCACTGCAAGCTCCGCCTCCCGGGTTCATGCCATTCTCCTGCCTCAGCCTCCCGGGTAGCTGGGACTACAGGCACCACCACCTCGCCGGGCTAGTTTTTTGTAGTTTTTAGTAGAGACGGGGTTTCACCGTGTTAGCCAGGATGGTCTCGATCTCCTGACCTCGTGATCCGCCCGTCTCGGCCTCCCAAAGTGCTGGGATTACAGGCTTGAGCCACCGCGCCCGGCCAATAATTTCTTTATAAAATTCACTAAAATTTAATTCTTTGAAATCAGGTATTTAAACCATATTGTCAGTTTTGACACTAACCCTGCTTCAGCACTGGAGCGGTGCTGGCTTTCCCGGGCTGGGCGGTGTGGGCCGGGCTGGAGAGGACTTGAGGCTGGAGGCCACCCTGTGTCCCCCTCTACCCAGGACAGTTTTCTGCAGGGATGCCTGTGCAGCTATGCTTGCCAGGAGGCCTGTGGAGCTGAGGAACGGAGCCCTGGGCATCTCCCTGGCCACACAGCCACAGCACAGGCATGGCCCCAGGAAGGCACCTGGGTGCGTCTTTTAATCCCCAGAGGCCGATTTGCATGGCAGAGGCTGGGATCGGATCCTCAGGCCAACTCCAGATTTCCCAGGTTTCCTGGCTGTGCCTCTGCACCTGGCTCTTTGGAAAAGGTTTCTGGACTTTTGCAGAAGGAACCAGGCCTGCATTTTCATTTCTCTCACGTTTAATTAGATGGAAAATGATTATGCAGAGCTCTGAGGGAAAGTCTCAGGACGAGGCTTGGAGAGGACACGGTTCTCCCAAGTTACGGTGAAAAGTGTGGGAAACGAGGGCAGGAGGCGTCAAAGCGTGGACAAGGGTTGTTTCACGAGGAAAAATTGCTACTGGTTTAATTTTTTTTACTCTCCTGTTTCACATTTTTATAAGATTTTAGAATCAGAAACATTAAAACATTAAATATTTTCGAAAGAAAATCATAATTATCATTATTTTACATAGATGATACATATTTGGTAGAATATCAATATTCCAGATTTATATGAAATGATTTTCTCCTAAAACTCTACATTGCCCAAAATTCTCCTGAGGAAGGAAAAGTAACTTCATAATATTCTAAAGTCATGCACGTCCTTTAAAAGGAAGTATCTGTATACAAATGTATATGTGGAAGACAGCATTTGTTTTTCATGAAAATTTATCTTTTTTTCAAATTCTTATAATATTAAAAATACACACTCTCCCAAGCAGAAATATATTCACCCATAAATCAAGCTCATCACTTTTATCACTTTTCTAGTCTTGTGTTTCTATGAACCCTCATGTCCTGAATTCAGTGTTTTTAGCTGCTGGAAATGTCTACTGCGGTCAGTGCAGAACAGGATGAATCCGTGAAGCATGGCAAATGTTCACTGCGTTTACAGGTATTTACTTTTTAAATATTGTGCTGCTTCTAGTGTCTTCTGTGAATGTTTGACATGTTTCAGAACATTCGTGATGGCAATATCTCCATTAATTTTACTAAATTGTATTTATTCATTTCTTTATTAATCTGCTTTGTTTTGGGTGTTGTAGTGAGCTGTGCTTACATATTTATTTTTCTTTTGTCCTTCCTGCATTGGTATTTCTGGCCTGTTTCTCAACAACCCCTGAGGGACATTTTTATTAATGCTCAGAAGGACCGAGCAGCATCTCTTCTTCAGGGTGTGGAGGCTTGAGGAGCACACGGGCAGCTGCCCGTCCACGTGGAGCTGGGAAGTCACCCTGGTGTCCACAGTCAGGGAGGGAGGACGTCACGCGTCCCTGGCTGGTGCTGAGACCTCAGAACCTCCAGAGACAATCAGCCCCAGCCAGGAAGGAGTCACCTGTTTGCATAACAATCTAACGCTGTGAGACTCAATGCACACACCAGAGGTGCCCACACTCTCACACGCACCCAGATGCCCTCGCACACTCTTTCATGCCCATGCTCTTACACGCTCACATGCACCCAGATGCCCTCAGACACTCGTGCCCACACTGTCACACACACCTAGACACCCTCGCATTTTCACACCCATGCTCTCACACACGCACACCCAGACGCCCTCGCACACTGATGCCCACACTCACACATGCTCACACACAGCCAGCTGCCCTTGCACGCTCGTGCCCACGCTCCCACACTCTCTCCACACACTCTCACATGCACTCACACTAATATAGACACACTTGTTTACATTCATACTCACATGCACACGCATATTCATACACACTCATTCACACTAACACACACTCATTCACACACACTCACATTCTCACACATGCACACTGCTACACGCATACTCATACACACTCATTCACACCAACACACAAATACATACTCACAGATGCACCTACAGGTAAGGACAGCTCCCACAGTCCTGCACATTTACATGAAATGTACCTTTTCTTGCAAAATTGCCATAGCTTGCCTCGTTTGTGAGAACAAAGTTCCTAAGCAGAAAGGCCAGGCAGCCCTCAGGCTCTGCTTCAAACGCTGCTGTGTCTGCACACTGAGCTTGTTCATGACTTACCCAGGGTCTGAGGAGCAAATGGAAACAGGAGAGAAAATTCCTCCCTGCAGTGGGAGCTGCTGGTGGACGCTTTGCTTGCTCGGCCATGAGCTTGGAGGTCGGGGTTTGGTTGTTGACCTGTTAGGATCGATTGCATTCGCAGCACTATTGGATCTTAGTCAGTGATCAGCGCATGGTACCTGGCACATATCTGTTGATACAAATATGACTTTGCTTTTAAACATTTAGGTGCCTCCTGGAAGCACAGCCTGGCACGGGGTTAGGAACCTGACAGGTGAGTCGGAGTCTGCAGGGAGGGTGTCCTCCTGGAAGCACAGCCTGGCACAGGGTTAGGAACATGACAGGTGAGTCGGGGTCTGCAGGGAGAGTATCCTCCTGAAAACGCAGCCTGGTAGGGGGTTAGGAACCCGACAGGTGAGTCGGGGTCTGCGGGGAGAGTGGCCTAGTGAGGGTACAAGGGACCTGATGCTTCCTACAAATGGTGGAACCTTGAAAGTATCATGCTAAGTGGAATAAGCCAGTCACAAAAGGTCACATGCTATATGAGCTCATTCATGGAACTGTCCAGACAGGCAAATCCTCAGAGGCAGCAGGTAGAGAAACGGTTTCCAGGGGCTGAGGACTCTGGGAGAGGCTGTGTGGTTTTATTTTGGGGGTGATGAAAATGTGAAATCAACTGTGGTTAAGGTTGCACATCTCTGAGTACACTGAACGCCATCGACCGGATCTCTGAGTACACTGAGCACCACTGACCAGATCTCTGAGTACACTGAACACCACCAGCTGGATCTCCGAGTACACTGAACACCACCAGCTGGATCTCTGAGTACACTGAACACCACCGGCTGGATCTCCGAGTACACTGAACAGCACTGACCGGATCTCCGAGTACACCAAACGCCACCAACCGGATCGCTGTGCTCAGCTCCCCAAATCCACTTCATCCCCGGAATGGTGCAAGGATAGGAGGTGTGGGTTAGTTGGGGTCAGAGTCCACCCCCCGTGTCATCCCGCTCGGTCATTCTGGGTTCTTTATGGCATTCGGACATTCCCACTGCTTGACAGCTGCCTCAGGTCTCAGATAAATGGCTTTTTCTTTCCTTTGCCTAACAGCTGTGGCTTTACCTAGCCAGCATATTTATGGAGCATCAATCATGAATGTAAAATGTGGACAGCTTTCACTGTACATATGGTTGTAGAATATTGGAGAAAATAGGAAGTCAGCCAATAGGAATTAATGACAGGGCTCCACACATAATTTGCAGCTCTCACAAACTATCAATTAAGCCACATGATGGCTTCATCCCCGGGCAGAGATGAAAGCCCTGCAGGTGAGCAGGAGAGAGACAGAGCGCCACGGGGCACGTCAGTCAGGCCGGGCCACCGCCCGTGAAGTCACAGTCACACTTCAGCTAGTGGTACCCACAGTGTGCAGAGGACGCCACACCCTCAGAGCCTCTTTCTGAATCGTCCTCTCCGGGAAATATTTAAAACAAACAGCCTGGCACAGGAGGAGAGCTACAATATGTTAAATTTTGGATACAGATCCAACTACTACCAAAAAAAAAAAAGGAATTTTTTTCTTCATCTTCCTTAGGCAGCATCTAAAGAATCAAAATCAGATTCACCTGTTAGACTGACAAAAAAAAAATTGTAAGTAAAAATAGCCAGACACAAAAAGTGTGTGTGCACACGCATGTGCGTTTGTTTGCGTGTTTCTATACATGTACTCATGTGTAGACTGTTGATGGACATCAAGCCTGTGCAGGCAGAATTAACTGGATAAAGTTTTATTGAAAGCTGAACATGGGGATCCACTCGGGAAGACGCCCACAGAACTGAGCATGTTCTGGGGTTGGCTACAAGGTGGAGCCTTTGTGGGAAAGTTGAGGAGAAGGGAGGGGACTCCTCACACCAGAGGCGTCCTTCTCACGGGGAGACAGGGCAGAGGGCACAGCCAGTGCAGACAGATCACACCCTGAGGGCTAAAATACCTCTTTGCAAGACCATCAGAAAGCTTCATGATTCTGAAACAAACCAGCAAAGCTTCGTGATTCAGAAGCAAGTCAGCAAAATGTCATGACTCAGAATCAAATCAACATTTCGTGGTTCAGAAACAACTCTGCAAAATTTCATTGTTCAGAAACAAATCAGCAACGTTTCAGCGTCAGTGGGCGCCGCACTGATCAGTGCGTCAAGCTCATGGTGAGATTCTCCACTCCGACAGGACGTGCCCATGAGTCACAGACCTCTCCAAGGCCAGTTAATTTGCAAGCAGGTTTATTTTTAAAGTAAATGGCCAAATGTGACCTAAAAGTTACGAAGACCCCCACTGTCTCTGTCTGTCTCTCTCTCAAAAACACACACCATCTTACATACTCTATGATTCCACTTACAAGATGTTATCACCCCACGCTTGGGCCTGAGTCCCTCGACCCTCTCTGTGTTCTCCCCAGTGCCTTGCACTTGGCCGTTGGGATTCACTGACTTTACCTAAAGAGAAGCCGCCGCTGAGCAGCCCCCTGACCCGGCGTTTTCCAGCTGGCTCCGCGCATCTCAGCGTGAGACCCACACGGGGGGCGCCTGTGAGGACTGCAGAGGTGGACACGGGTCCCAACCGCCCCAAGGCTGCCCCAAAGCATCTCACGTCATTGTTATGTTTTATGTATGGGGCATTCTGGTAGAAATTCTGTACTGGAAAACTATCTCCCCACTAAAACCAAACAGGCAGCTTTCGGGGGCCTTTGTAACACCTCTCACCTCACCTCATGACGCCTCTCCTCACTGGGTTTCTGGTCTCCTGGAGTGACCTGCAATCCATCGGTCCTCAGCCTCCTCCTCACTGGTGCCCCGGCCCCACAGGCTCTGGGGTTAGGACAGTGCCTGCTGCCCGGTGCTGGTCTGGGAGACCCCCTGGCCAGGGGGCAGGAGCCGCCTGGGAGAGCTGAGGGCCGGGAAGCGCGGTGGGGCGGGGAGCGTGAGTGTCAGCAGGATGATTTTTGACACTTTATTTACACAGATGTCTCGACTGTACCATTAGATGAGTTTGTCAAGTTCCCCTGTAAACAACACCCCAAATAAATATGAAATATTTCCAGCCCCTACAATTTCCCCATGCCCACCCAAGCCAGGGCCCTCCCCGCTCCTCCCACAGAGCTGAGTACCTGTGCAAGAAAGTCCTGCTTCTTCCGGATCAGATGGCACGGGATAGCCTGGCACACAGGCAGCCTGCGGGGCCAGCACGGACGCTTGTGTCCGGTGTTTTTGCTCCAAGTATCTTTTGAGATTCACCCACAAGTTTGTGGACGCCAGAGGTTCATGCATTTTCATTGCCCAGTGGCCTTCCACTGTGTGGTGAGACACAATTTCTTTAACTGTTTCCCTGTGGAGGAACGCTGGACAATTCCAGGTGTGGGCTGTTACTGTGAGTGACCCCGCCCAGGAGGATTATGGGCAGTTCCAGGTGTGGGCTGTTACTGTGAGTGACCCCGCCCAGGAGGATTATGGGCAGTTCCAGGTGTGGACTGTTACTGTGAGTGACCCCGCCCAGGAGGATTATGGGCAGTTCCAGGTGTGGGCTGTTACTGTGAGTGACCCCCGCCCAGGAGGATTATGGGCAATTCCAGGTGTGGGCTGTTACAGATAAAGCCCCTGTGAGCGGCCCTGTCCAGGACGATTTGTGGAAGACATTTACATTTTGCTGGGCACAGGCAGGTGTGCATAGAGTTGTGGGACACCTGCCACACTATGGTCAAAGTGCCTGTGCCTGTGCACCTCCCCCTGCCAGCGACGTGAATATTCCAGACGTTCCAGACCCTCCCGACACAGGGCGGGGCCAGGCTCTTCACATCCAGTTATTTCAACGTGCATCACACAGCATTTTCATGCAGCATTTTCACGCAGCATCCCGTTATGACGTGAAGGTGAATTTCCCAATGGCCGAGGACTCTGAGCACTTTTGATCTGCTTATTGTTCATTCCTGTATCACCTTCTGTCTAATGTCTGTCTTGTCTGCTTTTTTAAAAAGGACTATTTATTGATTTATAAAGGACCTTTATATTTTGATACACGTCTTTCAGATTTTATATGTGTGCAAATATTTTATTACAATTTGTTTTTCTTTTTATTTTTTAATGGTGTTTTTATTTAAAGCAGCAGAATTGGTAGCTAACAGAATAGACCCTATGAGTAACATGAAGGGCAAACGTCACATCACCTTGTTAACAGACGAAGGAAGGGTATCTGAAGAAGTCCAACCTCCATTCATGAATAACAATTTTCAGCAGACTTCTCTGGGGGCCTTCCCCCACCTGTGGGAGTCACACATCCAGAAGCCGAGTGAGCTGGAAGGACCCCAGTGGGGATGGACTATGGTTGGAGACTCTGGTGTGAACCCCAATTTAGCCTGACATAGACACAGATGGTTCCATGCAGAATATTTATAGACATGTATGTGCCTGAATTAGCATTCACACACATCCCCTTGCTCTGTCAGCTGAGAATAAAAATGAGGATCGTTATTACTATTACGTTCGCATTTAGGCCTTTACATAGGAGCTCCAGTTGTAAACCTCTCTGAGGGGCTCTGGACTAACTGCGTGACAGTGGTGAGGGGAAAAGGCCTTTCTCATCTCCACCTGACCCACCCATCTACCAGCCAAGCTGGACATTGACTGTCCTTCCCTCCTGTTCCCAGAGGAGCCACTGCAAACAGACGCCCCAGAAAGACTCCATGAGAATGGTAGTAAGTTTGGTGCAAAGGGAAGATTTAGTGAAAATGACACTTAGTTCATTAACTATTCACCGTGGAAGCGATCCACGTGCAGAAAACAAGCCTCAGCTCAGCCGGGCTCTCCCTGGGTCTTACTCCTCCACTGAACTCCCGCCTATGCCTCCAATGAGAAGCCCCTCACGCTCCTCATGCCAAGCCTCACCTGCCCCTTCCCCTCTGCCACCCCCTGCACCACACAGACTACGCAGTTACTCTGTAACTCAGCTATCTGAGGACAAAACCAAAGGAATGGCCTGTACTTGCAACTCACTCTTGATTTCTTCCATTTGCAATGCCAGGGAGCTGTTTAGCTCAACAAAATGCCACAGTCTGGGTGGTCCCTTTGTGGGTGTCACCAGCCTTCAACTGAACTCAACACCACTGCATTCTCTGTAGACTGACAAGGAGATAGGAGCACCGGCCATGAGTGAGTGGGAGTTTCGCACACAGAGATGGCGTGAGATCAGAGATGGCGTGAGAACAGAGATGGCGTAAGAACCAGAAGCTGGCACGTCACTTGGGCATTTGCTGGAAATGCAGAGTCTCAGGCCCACCTCAGGCCTCCCAGGCTGGAATCTGGGTTTTAACATTGGCTTCTACACCCTGAAGGGTGGGAGGCTGGGCCTACAGGAGAGACTCAGGGAACATGAGGCCAGGGTGGCTGGGGTCCTTGCGGGCCTCATGGACTCGTCGTGCCCGTGGACATCATCTGCACCTCAGTCCGTGCCCGCCACTTGTCAATCCATGTCCTTTGTCCTAAGAGTGTGGCCAGAGTCACCAGATAGACCATTCACGTGCCGCCGAAGCTCACACCCAAGACCTATGGGGCAGGTTGACGCCATCACTCCCACACAAAGGGCAACGCTGCTGAAGTCCACAGGCCCGAATCTATTGCTGGTGTTACAGGCAGAGTCGTGCTCCTCCTGAATTCATGTGTTGAAGCTCTAACCCCGAGCCCCAAAGAATGTGACTGTTTTGGGACCCAGGGCCTTTTAAAAAGGGTGATAAAGTTAAAATGAGGTGACCAGCGTGGGCTCTAATCCAACCTGCCTGGTGTCCTTACAAGAGGAGATGAGGACACAGAGCCGCACAGAGGGACGATGCTGCGAGGATGCAGCAAAGAAGCTCCATCTGCAAGCCACGGAGAGAGGCCTCCACAGAGCCCAGCCCGGCCGACACCCGGACCTCAGTCTTCTTCCCTTCAGAGTGCTGAGAAAACACACGTCTGTTGTTTAAGCCACCCAGACGGTGGTATTTCGCTGAACAGACCAGTACACCTCCCTGGCGTTGCAAAGGGGAGAAATCAAGAGTGGGTTGCGAACGTAGGCCATTCCTTTGGTTTTGTCGGTGGAAAGCTGAGTTACCGAGGAAAGAGGGTTTCTGGATGTCTGAGCACCTGCCCTCCAAACTCCAGCTCCACGAGCTTATCAGAGAGCCACCTCCGCTGCGGACACTGGTTTCCCCCTTGGCCTACCTTTGCTTTGCATTCCCTGGGCTCAGCAAGCAATGCTGCTTTCCATCTTTTTGGTCTCTCCAAAGAAATGGGGATTTAATACACACCAGCTTTGGACTGGGGATCACATGTTGCCAAGGACGCCTAAGAGCAGACAGTGCACTTTGAGCTGAATGGAAGCGCCGCACCCCTGCATGGCCTGCATACCCCCTGCACACAGCAGCTGCAATATAGGGCAACAGCTCCCAAGGTCAACCTGTGCTTCTCCTACCCCAGATGTGGGGTCAGGCATTTCCCCAAGGGTCCTGATCACAGGGAAGAGTATTCACAAGCAAAGGTCTTCATGCTGGACTCCAGGACACAGACCAGGAACACGGGCATCCCTGCTGAGGCTGGGGGAGGGTTGAGGAGGGGATGGGCGGCGCCTCACTCTGAAGCGGGGACAGAAACACTTGTGAAAGCCACGGGGAGGGGGGCACAGGCCCCATTAAGTCCAAAGACAGAGACCAGGGAACTGCCCCTCCCCCACCCTTCCCTCCCCTCTAACTCACAAGCTCTGGGATAACTGGATTACAGCTGAGAGACCTGAGAGACACAGGCTGTTCGAGGAACAGCAAAGGAAAGTCCAAAACCGAAAAAGGAGACAAAAGGAGGTCACAGAGGAATCTGAAGCCCCCCACACAACCACAGCAAACACAGCCCAGCCCTGGGCAGGGTTAATGAAAATCTCCAATTCAAAACCTATTTATTCAGAATCGATTGCCCTCAGCCAGGTGCGGTGACTCATGCCTGTAATCCCAGCAATTTGGGAGGCCAAGGCGGGTGGATCATTTGAGTTCAGGAGCTCAAAACCAGCCTGGCCGGCATGGTGAAACTCCATCCTTACTAAAAATACAAAAATTAGCCAGGCCTGGTGGTGGGCATCTGTAATCCCAGCTATTTGGGAGGCTGGGGCAGGAGAATTGCTTGAGCCAGGGAGGCAGAAGTTGCAGTGAGCACACATCATGCCATTGTACTCTAGCCTCGGCGACAGCACGAGACTCTGTCTAAAAACACAAAAAAACAGAATCTATTGCTCTCTAGAAGATGTCCAGCCTGCAAAAAAAAAAAAAAATAGGAAAAAGCAAATTGAACCCCAAATGAGAACCACTACACACCAATTAAAATGGCTACAATGCGAAATTCAAACAACGCCCCATGCTGATGAGGTTGTGGAGCCACAGAATTGCCCAGTCATGCTGTCAGAACGGCAACATGGCATGACCACTGTGGAAGACAGTTGGTCAGTTTCTTAGAATGTGGAACAGAATCTTACCACAGGATCTGGCCATCACAGCCCTAGCTATTTACCCAGCTGACGTGAAAACTTGTTCACACAAAAACCTGCATGTAAATGTTTAGAGTTGCTTTATTCTTAATCTCTAAAAAGTGGGAACGACCAAGATGTCTGCTGTGGATGGAGGGTTTGTGACCTCCAGCCCCAGAATTCATATGTTGAAGCTCTGCCCCATGTGATGTGTCTGGAGACAGGACCTTTGTGGGGTGATTAGGTCATAAGGGTGGGGCCCTTGTGAATGGGGTTAGTGCCCTTACAAGAAGAGACACCAAAGCTGGCTCCCTCTCTCCAGTGTGAGCACAGGTCAGAAGGCAGCTGCCTGCACATCAGAAGAAGAGGCCTCAGAATGAATATGCAGCCAGTACCTTGAACTTCCCAGCCTCTAGAAGAGCGAGAAATAAATTTCTGTTGTGTAAGCCTCCCAGTCCATGGTGTTTTGTTCCAAACTGCTCCATACAATGGTCTCCCCACAAGGAAATGGAGAACACGTGCTTCGTGCAGTGGGTGCTGTGCAGCGATAAAAGGAACCAGCTATCGATTCACACAGCAACAACAATGAATCTTAAATGTGCTCTACTAAGTGAAAAACCCAGGCCCAAAGGCTACATATCGCATTATTCCATGCATATGATACTTTGGAAAAATCAAAATGGTAGGAATGAACAGACTAGTGCCAGGGTGTCCAATCTTTTGGCTTCCCTGAGCCACACTGGAAGAAGAATTATGCCTTGGGCCACACATAAAATATACTAACAATAGCTCTTGAGCAAAAACAACGTCCACGCATAGATCTCATAAGGTTTTACGAAAGTTTACGAATTTGTCTTAGGCCACATTCAAAGCCATCCTGGGCCACATGCAGCCCATGGCTGTGGGTTGGACAAGCTTGGACTAGCAGTTGCCAGGGGCTGGGGAGGGGAGTGCTTGGCCATCAGGGACCACATGAGGAGCTCTTCTGTCTGGCACTGGGGTGGGAACACATGACTCTGTGCACTTGTCAAAACCCAGAACTGCATGTCACAAAGCGTCAACTGTAATGAGGGCAAACTTAAAGAGAAGGAAAGCTGACCTGAGTCACTTCAGAATGTGATGTTTTGAGTGGAAACTGTAAAGCTCAAGACAAAAGGACATTAATAGTGTTCCTTCGTTGGTAAATTTATTTCCCACAGGGGTACAAGTTAACAATTCACATACACTGGGATTGAACAGATAAGTCAACAAATGGCAAACCATGGGAGACAGACTTCTTGTGTTGGAAGGGAAGGTTATTTATAAACAAGGAAGTTTAGACTGAATCCTGTGGTACTAAATCAGAATCAGAGACATCAATGTGAACGCATGTTTAGCTTAGCATCGATATAAAGATGGACAGATCCAGAAATAATCTGAAGTACGTGTTCACACATAGGGTATTAGCCACACGCACATTACTCAGCTGTCTTCACTAACAGGGCTGGAGGCAATGACACCCCAGTCCCACTGAGCACACCCAACACCCAGGTTTTTGTTTCTAAATATCATTCTCCAATGAGGGGAACCAGGGCTGATTCTAGGGTGGATCAGAGAAAAGACAAGATGAGCCTGGAGTATTCATGATATCAAAAAGTAAGATATTCAGGCCAGGCACAGTGGCTTAAGCCTGTAATCCCAGCACTCTGGGAGGCCGAGGTGGGTGGATCACGAGGTCAGGAGATCGAGACCATCCTGGCTAACACGGTGAAACCCCGTCTTTACTAAAAAATACAAAAAACTAGCCGGGCGAGGTGGCAGGCACCTGTAGTCCCAGCTACTCGGGAGGCTGAGGCAGGAGAATGGCGTGAACCCGGGAGGCGGAGCTTGCAGTGAGCCGAGATCGCGCCACTGCACTCCAGCCTGGGTGACAGAGCGAGACTCCGTCTCAAAAAAAAAAAAAAAGTAAGAAGTTCAAAAAAAACAAAAGGAAGGGGATTGTTCAACAGACACAGGTACCAATGTGAAAGGGCTGCCAATGGCCAAAGATGGAAAAATTTGAACAACAAAAGAAATAATATATTGGATGATTGAATTATAATCCAAAATATAAAGTAAATATGCATGAGCCCATACCAGTATAAATAGATAATTGAATAAACAAGTAAATGTGGAGAAGAGGCAAATCTTTCTTACTCCAGATAACATCATACGTAGCAGCCCCTCCAGGAGATGGAGCTTCCCTCTTCCGCAGCCCTCCCCTGAAGGAAGCACAGGCTTAGTGACTCATCCCAAAGAGTGGAGCAGTGGAAGGGAAAACGGTGACTTTACAGCGAAGACACCTGGCAGACGCCACCTGATCCAAGTGTTGAGAGATAAACGTAGGCACATGGAAGTTTAAGGAGTTATTTGGGGAGACAGGAATCCATGAATTGGGCAGCACCACACTACAGCAGGTTGGGCTCTGCCAACGAGCACGAGGGAAACAAACCTTTGCCAAGTGTTCTTGGAAGGAAGAACAGAAAGAAGGATTGATTAAAGTGAAACGGCATCTTAAACCCCTGTTTTGAGGTTAGCTGGCAGTCTCTGATTCAACTTGAATTTTCTTTCCTAGGACAGGACCCCTTACCCTGAATGGGGTTTGTGTGTGCAGGAACTGGGTTTGCTTCTGAGGTACTGAAGCCCCAGCCTAGTGCCTCCCAATTCGTTATTTTCACACAAGTGATCAGGTGAATGCCGCCTGTGAAGTCAAGAGGATGTTCTATGCCCCCGAGAGGCTGTGAGGGGAAGGACATTTCACCTCCTCGGTATTATTTGCCAAAGCCCATCGCCCCAGGCTAACCATGAGGAAAAGGACAGATGAACCCAAACTGAGGGGCATCCACAGGGTGCCCAACAGGCTCCTCTGCATTGCCAAGGTCGTGGCAAAGAAGAGACAGAAATGTCACAGACCACAGGAGCCGAGGACACAGGAGGATCAGACACAAGGTGGCACCCCAGATGGGGTGACAGCAGAGAGAGGACATGGATGGAAGCTCTGAAATCCAAAGCCTGGAGTTGAGTTCGTGGCAACACAAGGCAGCTTTCTTGGCTGCTGCAGGTGCACCATGGCAACGAAGATGTGGACGCTGAGGGAAATCAGGAGCAGCTTGCAGAAACTGCCTGCGCGATCTTCATAACCCTTCTGAAAATCTAAAATTATTCAAAATTAAAAAGTATTTGAAACTAACAATGACAAACAGACATGCACTGCCAAGTTTCCGTCGGCCTCACACTCTCTGTGGTTATTCTGTCCACAAACAGTGGCAGGAGGGATCTTGAAAGGCAGAGGGCACCTCCCAGCCTCCCAACCTGGAAGAATTCCAAACAAGCTTCAAGGTTCCAGGCCGTTGCATAAATCATCTGCCATTCAAGTGATTGCAATTCAGATGATTCCAAATAATTAGCAATTACATCTCCTTTTGCACCCCCTCCAACATCTGAAAATGAGCCTTGATCATTAACGCCTATTTGGGAAACTAAGAATTCTCTGAAGGAACTAAAACCTGGCAACTTCCTTAGGCAAAAATTGATTGATTATTCAATTAATAAAAATAAAGAGACTCTTCATCACATCTTTAAAGAAACATGGCCCAGAGACGGCACTAATGAAGACTGCAGCCATGTCCGGAACTGCGGGGCCCAGAGCTCCATCAGACGTTGCCTGCCCCTGGCAAGGCCCCGGCCCCAGGAACATCCATCCCTGTCCTGATGGGACAGCGGATTTACTGGGAATGTTAACAGAACCACCACACTCATGGCAAGTGCAAAATGTGCCCTGGCAGGCCTGAGTTTGTTTCCTTCCGGTGAGTTCTGCCTGGACTGTGAAGTCTCCTGGGGTGAGGGGGGCAAGGGTTCCCACGCTGTGCCTGTGCCCACCTGTCCAGAGCTCTGGACTGTGGAGTCTCCCGGGGGACACAAGCTGACCCCACGCTGTGCCTGTGCCCACCTGTCCAGAGCTCTGTTCTCTGGTCTCCCGGAGGCTCCGAAGTGCATTGGAAAGATCGCCCCAAGCCAACACACCTCCCTGCGCAGAGCTCACATCCCAGGGCCCCCAGGGGCTTCGCGCTTTCCTGGCATGCCGAGGACTTTTCTGTGGTTTCCGGGGCTGCTCTTACCAGCTTGACCCAGCGCAGCGGGTGGGTGAGTTGGGAAGTCAGCGTCTCACTTTGTACAGACACAGTGTGGGGAACAGTAAGAAGATTTCTACCTTCAGCTGGGACGGCCAGAGCTCCCGGAGGGCCTGGGCACATGGGGAGGGCAGAGTGAAGGGTCTGGCCTGGGATGCCCTTGCAGCCGGTCCCAGGTGGGACAAGGTGCTCCACCCACAGTCACTCTGGTTTGGCCTCTACACGGCCTTGAGAGGTTGAAGCCACTGTCTCTGAATTCCTTCCTGGGACACTGAGGCTGGAAGGACGTGCCCAAGACCCAAGGTCCGATGAGAGGAGCCGACAGCTTTCGGTGACCAGGAGCTGTGGGACAAGCCTCTCTGCACTTACACAGGGTGGTTTCTCAACGCAGTGCTGACTCACGGAGCCCAGCTCTGCCCCGCTGTGGAGATGCTCATCCTGGTAAGGTGCGGGAATGTGGGTGACGGCGGCTGCATCTCATCAGTACCACCTGCTCCTTCTGCCCATTCTGAGAAGGACCCACACTTCAAACAGGCGTGGGGAAGGCGAGGACCCTACCAGGGCCTGCCCAGTGCATAGCTGTTGCAGGAAATTCGTTTCAGCCTGGGCGTATTTATTCATTTATTAATGCATGCTTCCTTGGGGGCATTTTATCTTCCAAAATCTTCCACAGCCCTGGGATCCTTCCAGATTCAGTCAAGTGCATCCTCACCGTGATGTGTGGCCAGCACGCGTCCCTGCACACAATTCAGGGCTGAGCCACCAGAGCCGGTGGAAGGAGCCCCTCGGCCCGTGCTGCCCCTCAGCACACACTCCCAGCACCAGCTCTCCAGCTGCTTGGCCAAGACCCAGGGGCCTCTGACCTCCCGGGTCCCTGCCCAGCTCACCCCAGGGCCCTGCCACGGAGCTCTCCCAGGGCAGCATGAACTGGAACAGCTGGTCACAGCCAGCCCTGCCCACCCAATGGAGTCACACGTGCCCTCGGGCCCTGGTGACAGGCGGGGACTCAGGAAACATTGTCAGCAGAGGCAGCCCCTCGCCAAATTCCTGACTCCTTCATTAAACTAGTTTTCCCCAAAGATGGCAACACACAGCATCGCCCAAAACATCCTCCGAGGTGAGAGTGGGGGTTCCTGGAGGTCAGATGAGCCTCTGCCTTCCCAGCAAGGGGGCCTGGGCAGAGGGGGCCAAGTCTGTCTCAGGTCCCGTGCCACCTGTGACGGGGCTGGCACCAGGACCTTGCCTGCTGTTCCGGGCACACGGCCAGAGCCACGCCTGAAGAAGGGCACCGGCCACCACCGCCGAGCCTGAGAATTCCGAGCTGCAGTCGCAGTTCCAGGCCACACAGAGCCCGGGGCCAGCGCTCCCAACTCCCCAGGCTCCGGGAAGCAGGGAGGCTTTAGCTCCCATAAAATTAACTTAGAGCCCCGAGAGGCCGGGGACGCACGCGCTTCTCTCTTCCCACGCCTGGAGGGTGGGTGCCCCCTGCACGTTCCTCTGAATCGGCAACCAGCCCCATGAGTGCCCATCTAAATGTGTCCTTCATGGAGACCGAAACATAACTGTGCACATTTTTCCCAAGGCTGAAGTTGTAAATTACAGGCGCCCTTCAATCAACTGGCTCCTCACGAAGGAAATTAACAATCTCTCTGATTGCTGACAGATTTCCTTTGCTCCACCATTTGTTTTTTCTTTATCCTGTAGTTTTCTGTAAATGGTTCCTCTAAAGTAGAAAATATGAGCTACGTGGAAAATAGCAAAACAGGAAAGAGGCAAATCTGCCTGTGCCCCTCCCCTCCGACGCGAGCCAGGTCCGAGCTGGGCTTTGTCCAATGTCCTCACGGCTGCGGATGGTGCTGTGTCTCCCAGAAAGGCAGCTGAAGTTCTAACCCGCACACCTGAAAACGTGACCTCATTTGGAAATAGGGTCTTTGCACATGCGATCAAGTTGAGATGAGGTCATCCATTTGGTGCCCTCATGAGGAGAGGGATAGAGATTTGGGCCGAGACGCAGGGATGACGCCATGGACAGACGGAGGCAAAGGTGGGTGATTCATCCACCAGGCAAGGAATACCAAGGGCTGCCAGGAACTGGAGAGGAAGGAGACCAGCATGGAAGGGCTTCTTCCACGGAGCTTCCAGAGGAACCAGCTGCTTGACCTCGGACTCTCAGCCTCCAGACTGTGAGGACCACCAAGGACTCCTTCCATAAAAATCAAAACCTCAAAGCTGCAGCTTCCAGGCCTCCTGGTTGGGATAGGGTCCATTCACAGAAAGAGCAGCTCCGTGCATGTCAGTGAAGGCACTGAGGGCTTACCCAGGCAACAGAAGCTTCTGGACTGTCTCCTAAAACCTCATGTCAGTGAAGGCACTGAGGGCAACAGAAGCTTCCGGACTGTCTCCTAAAATCCCTGACCTCAGGGTGGTGCATTTCCATTCCCAGCGTTGAGTTACTACAGTTTCTGAGAAAAACTCCAAGTTGGAAAAGGCAGTTGCCGCATGCCAGCTGTGTCTTTATTAATCCATTTTCACAGCGCTGTGAAGAAATACCTGAGACTGAGTAATTTATAAAGAAAAAGAGATTTAATGGACTCAGTTCCACATGGCTGAGGAGGCCTCACAATCCTGGCAGAAGGTGAAGAAGGAGCAGAGGCAGGTCTTACATGGCGGCAGGCAAGAGAGCCTGCGCAGGGAAATTCCTGTTTATAAAACCATCAGGATCTCTCGCGATGTATCCACTATCACAAGAACAGCAGGGAAAACCCGCACCCATGATTCAATTACCTCCTACCGGGTCCCTCCCAGACACCTGGGGATTATGGGAACTACAGTTCAAGATGAGATTTGGGTTCAGCATCTTTCTGGGTGTCACAGCTGCCTGTGGAGCAGTTTGGTGGAACAAGGAGGCCTTGGTAACACCGGATATTTCAGAGACCATGGATGATGATGGAGCCACCCACCTTACCAGGCACAGAAATGGAAAAACCAGACACACTGAAAATGAATTCAGTCCTTCCTATCAGCAAGTAACATGATCAACTGGAAGAAAAATGTATTAAATAATGGATTATAATGAATGTGGACAAAATAAACTACGAAACATAAGGCTGGAAAGACAACCTTCTTTTTAACAGAAATGTACCAGAAGGGGAAATGTTATAACTTTCTATGAGAATTGATCAATAATTTGGCAATCACAAGTTAATGAGGTGTTTCTATTTCTCTTTTTGAATGACTATTTAATTTGAGAAATTAACAGGTTGAAATGCCCCCTCCCACTTCCCAGGAAGCAGATCTGGAACCAGCTTCCCCCATGTCCTGTGCCCCTAGTTAATATGGACATTTATTTCTCACAGTTCTGGAAGCTGGAAGTCTGGGGTCAAGGTTGTGGCCAATCCTGTGTCTGGCGAGGCTGCTTCCTGGTTTGCAGACACTATCTTCGTCTCTGTCCTCAGCAGAGAGGAAGGAAGGTGAGTAGAGAGAAGAGGCTGGTTCTGGTGTTTCTTCTTACAAGGGCACTAACCCCTTCATGGGGCTCCACCCCATGACCTAATCATCTCCCAAAGGTCCCATCTCCAAACACCATCCCAGTGGGGTTAAGGATTTCAACATAAGGATTTGGGGGGATGCAAACCTTCAGCCCACAGCAGTGCCATTGGTCCCACCCTTTCCTCCCCTAGACTTCCCCTGCAGGAGCTCGGCAGGCACTCCTGGTCTTCTTTTATCTTCTTGCCCAGCAGGTCTGTGACAACATTCACACCCACAAGGTCAACCAGGAAGAAACTGAACCTGATGCAAATAGAGACAGAGTCGCACCCATGAGAAACAAACTCACCCATCCAAACTCAAAGAATGGACTCAGAGACCTGGGGAACAGTGAAATGGAGATTTTCAATGACGGTCTTGCGAGATCGGGTGTCTGGCTGGCATGCAGGTACCCCCAGCAGAGTTTCAACAAGCAATGTATCCCCTAGTGCACAGGTCCCTCCCCCAGTTCTTCATGGGCTGAGTAAATGGGGTTACAATCTTCCTGGGCATCACCTATTGGTAGTTGGATTAAGGTTTCAAGTATGTTCTTTAGGATCTTTCTGCTGCATTTTATTATAGCCCACCATGCTTGCAACAGTCTCAGGACTCTTCAGACATTTGACTATGGCCCTAGTGGCTGCAATGTAGCTGATAAGAAAGGGTACAATTATTTATGCTGCAAGCTAGCCTAAACTAAATTCTTTGGTGGGGTGGGGAGAGGGTAGTTGAAGGGGCCCTGACTGATAGGCACCAGGCCACTGGGTGAAAAAGAAAGCAGAAAGGAGAGGGGGGTGGTGACAGTACATTTCTGCTTCTTTATTTCTCTTATTTCCACATAGCCTACTTAAACCTATATGGAGGCACTTACAATTGAAAATGGACCACCACATACAGGTTATTTTCTGCACACCTGCCTGTCAGCAACCAATCTTGCTCAGATGCATCCTTAACCAGCACGACCAGTCAGAGCTTCAGCCACATGGCAGCCTGGGGAGCTTATTCATACCAACATTCCTCATCTCTGTTCATTAATCTACCTACCTACCAGCAGTAGTTCATTCATCTCAGGGACTCAGGAAAAAAGTCATGGGACTGTGATCATGCTCATCCCTATGTTTTGAGAAAAGGGGTGCTCAGGATGAGTTGATGTGGCTTCGTCTGACACAAGCTGTCATAAACCACACGCCCCATCACCAACCCCATGCTCCATCGTCAACCCCATGCCCCATCATCAACCCCACACCCCGTCGTCAACCCCACACACACCCCGTCATCAACCCCATGCCCCGTCAACCCCATGGCCCCGTCATCAACCCCATGCCCTATCGTCAACCCCACACCC